>NW_027473315.1:1843344-2457792 GCF_050947335.1 Megachile rotundata | reverse complement strand
AATCATACAAAAACAATCATACAATCACAATCATACAATCACAATCATACAATCACAATCGTACAATCACAATTATACAATCACAATCATACAATCACAATCATACTATCGCAATCATACAATCACAATCATACAATCACAATCATACAATCACAATTATACAATCACAATCCTACTATCGCAATCATACAATCACAACCATACAATCACAATCATACAATCACAATCATGCAATTACAATCATATGATCATAATCATACAAGAACAATCATACAATCACAATAATAGAACCATAATTATACAACCACAATCAAACGATCACAATCATACAATCACAATCATACGATCACAATCGTACGATCACAATCATACAATCACAATCATACAAAAACAATCATACAATCACAATCATACACTCACAATCATACGCTCACAATCATTCAATCACAATGATACAATCACAATCATACAATCACAATCATACGATCACAATCATACACTCACAATCATACGCTCACAATCATTCAATCACAATGATACAATCACAATCATACAATCACAATCATACGATCACAATCATACGATCACAATCATACGAAGACAATCATACAATTACTACTATACAATCACAATCATACAAAAACAATCATACAATCACAATCATACGATGGCAATCATACAATTACTACTATACAATCACAATCATACAATCTCAATCATACAATCACAATCATACAATCGCAATCATACAATCACAATCATACAATCACAATCATACAATCACAATCATACAATCACAATCATACAATCACAATCATACAATCACAATCATACTATCACAATCATACAATCGCAATCATACAATCACAATAATACAATCACAATCATACAATCACAATCATACAATCACAATCATACAATCACAATCATACAAAAACAATCATACAATCACAATCATACATTCACAATCATACAATCACAATCATACAATCACAATCATACAATCACAATAATCCAATCACAATCGTACAATCTCAATCATACAATCGCAATCATACAATCACAATCATACAATCCCAATCATACTATCGCAATCATACAATCACAATCATACAATCACAATCGTACAATCACAATTATACAATCACAATCATTCAATCACAATCATGCAATCACAATCATACAATCACAATCATACAATCACAATCATACAGTCACCATAATACAATCACAATCATACAATCTCAATCATACAATCCCAATCATACAATCACAATCATACAATCACTATCATACAATCACAATCATACAACCACAATCATACAATCACAATCATACTATCACAATCATACAATCAGAATCATACAATCACAATCATACAAAAACAATCATACAATCACAATCATACAATCACAATCATACAATCACAATCATGCAATCACAATCATACAATCACAATCATACAATCACAATCATGCAATCACAATCATACAATCACAATCATACAATCACAATCATACGAAGACAATCATACAATTACTACTATACAATCACAATCATACAAAAACAATCATACAATCACAATCATACGATGACAATCATACAATTACTACTATACAATCACAATCATACAAAAACAATCATACAATCACAATCACACAATCACTATCATACAATCACAATCATACATTCACAATCATACAATCACAATCATACAATCACAATCATACAATCACAATCATGCAATCACAATCATACAATCACAATCATACAATCACAATCATACAATCACAATCATACAATCACAATCATACGAAGACAATCATACAATTACTACTATACAATCACAATCATACAAAAACAATCATACAATCACAATCATACGATGACAATCATACAATTACTACTATACAATCACAATCATACAAAAACAATCATACAATCACAATCACACAATCACTATCATACAATCACAATCATACATTCACAATCATACAATCACAATCATACAATCACAATCATACAATCACAATAGTCCAATCACAATCATACAATCTCAATCATACAATCACAATAATACAATCACAATTATACAATCACAATCATACGATCACAATCATACGAAGGCAATCATACAATTACTACTATACAATCACAATCATACAAAAACAATCATACAATCACAATCATACGATGACAATCATACAATTACTACTATACAATCACAATCATACAAAAACAATCATACAATCACAATCATACAACCACAATCATACATTCACAATCATACAATCACAATCATACAATCACAATCATACAATCACAATAATACAATCACAATCATACAATCTCAATCATACAATCACAATCATACAATCACAATCATACAATCACAATCATACAAAAACAATCATACAATCACAACCATACAATCACAATCATACAATCACAATCATACAATCACAATCATACAATCACAATCATACATTCACAATCATACAATCACAATCATACAATCACAATCATACAACCACAATAATACAATCACAATAATACAATCTCAATCATACAATCACAATCATACAATCACATTCATACAATCACAATCATACGATGACAATCATACAATTACTACTATACAATCACAATCATACAAAAACAACCATAAAATCACAATCATACAATCACAATCATACAATCACAATCATACGATGACAATCATACAATTACTACTATACAATCACAATCATACAAAAACAATCATACAATCACAATCATACAATCACAATCATACAATCACAATCATACAATCACAATCATACATTCACAATCATACAATCACAATCATACAATCACAATCATACAACCACAATAATACAATCACAATCATACAATCTCAATCATACAATCACAATCATACAATCACAATCATACGATGACAATCATACAATTACTACTATACAATCACAATCATACAAAAACAACCATAAAATCACAATCATACAATCACAATCATACAATCACAATCATACAATCACAATCATACATTCACAATCATACAATCACAATCATAATATCGCAATCATACAATCACAATCGTACAATCACAATCATACAATCACAATCATTCAATCACAATCATGCAATCACAATCATACAACCACAATCATACAATCACAATCATACAAAAACAATCATACAATCACAATCATACAATCCCAATCATACAATCATAATCATATAATCACACTCATAAAATTGCAATCATACAATCGCAATCATACAATCACAATCATAACATCACAATCATGCAGGCACAATCATAACATCGGAATCATAGAATCACAATCATACAAAAACAATCATGCAATCACAATCATGCAATCACAATCGTACAATCGCAATCGAACAATCAGAACCATATGATCACAATCATACAATCACAATCGTACAATCTCAATCATACACGCGCCATCTTACAATCACAATCATACAATCACAATCATACAATCACAATCATACAATCACAATCATACAATCACAATCATACAATCACAATCATACAATCACAATCATACAATCACAATCATACAATCACAATCATACAATCGCAATCAAACAATCACAATCATATGATCGCAATCATACAATCGCAATCATACACTCACAATCATTCAATCACAATGATACAATCACAATCATACAATGACAATCATACGATGACAATCATACAATTACTACTATACAATCACAATCATACAAAAACAATCATACAATCACAATCATACAATCACAATCATACAATCACAATCATACAACCACAATAATACAATCACAATCATACAATCTCAATCATACAATCACAATCATACAATCGCAATCATACAATCACAATCATACAATCACAATCATACAATCACAATCATACAATCACAATCATACAATCACAATCATACAATCACAATCATACAATCACAATCATACAATCACAATCATACAATCACAATCATACAATCACAATCATAATATCGCAATCATACAATCACAATCGTACAATCACAATCATACAATCACAATCATTCAATCACAATCATGCAATCACAATCATACAATCACAATCATACAATCACAATCATACAAAAACAATCATACAATCACAATCATACAATCACAATCATACAATCATAATCATATAATCACACTCATAAAATGGCAATCATACAATCGCAATCATACAATCGCAATCATACAATTACTACTATACAATCACAATCATACAAAAACAATCATACAATCACAATCATACGATGACAATCATACAATTACTACTATACAATCACAATCATACAAAAACAATCATACAATCACAATCACACAATCACTATCATACAATCACAATCATACATTCACAATCATACAATCACAATCATACAATCACAATCATACAATCACAATAGTCCAATCACAATCATACAATCTCAATCATACAATCACAATAATACAATCACAATTATACAATCACAATCATACGATCACAATCATACGAAGGCAATCATACAATTACTACTATACAATCACAATCATACAAAAACAATCATACAATCACAATCATACGATGACAATCATACAATTACTACTATACAATCACAATCATACAAAAACAATCATACAATCACAATCATACAACCACAATCATACATTCACAATCATACAATCACAATCATACAATCACAATCATACAATCACAATCATACAATCTCAATCATACAATCACAATCATACAATCACAATCATACAATCACAATCATACAATCACAATCATACAATCACAATCATACAATCACAATCATACAATCACAATCATACAATCACAATCATACAATCACAATCATACTATCGCGATCGTACAATCACAATCATAATATCGCAATCATACAATCACAATCGTACAATCACAATCATACAATCACAATCATTCAATCACAATCATGCAATCACAATCATACAATCACAATCATACAATCACAATCATACGATCACAATCATACGGAGACAATCATACAATTACTACTATACAATCACAATCACACAAAAACACTCATACAATCACAATCATACGATGACAATCATACAATTACTACTATACAATCACAATCATACAAAAACAATCATACAATCACAATCATACAACCACAATCATACATTCACAATCATACAATCACAATCATACAATCACAATCATACAATCACAATAATACAATCACAATCATACAATCTCAATCATACAATCACAATCATACAATCACAATCATACAATCACAATCATACAAAAACAATCATACAATCACAACCATACAATCACAATCATACAATCACAATCATACAATCACAATCATACAATCACAATCATACATTCACAATCATACAATCACAATCATACAATCACAATCATACAACCACAATAATACAATCACAATAATACAATCTCAATCATACAATCACAATCATACAATCACATTCATACAATCACAATCATACGATGACAATCATACAATTACTACTATACAATCACAATCATACAAAAACAACCATAAAATCACAATCATACAATCACAATCATACAATCACAATCATACGATGACAATCATACAATTACTACTATACAATCACAATCATACAAAAACAATCATACAATCACAATCATACAATCACAATCATACAATCACAATCATACAATCACAATCATACATTCACAATCATACAATCACAATCATACAATCACAATCATACAACCACAATAATACAATCACAATCATACAATCTCAATCATACAATCACAATCATACAATCACAATCATACGATGACAATCATACAATTACTACTATACAATCACAATCATACAAAAACAACCATAAAATCACAATCATACAATCACAATCATACAATCACAATCATACAATCACAATCATACATTCACAATCATACAATCACAATCATAATATCGCAATCATACAATCACAATCGTACAATCACAATCATACAATCACAATCATTCAATCACAATCATGCAATCACAATCATACAACCACAATCATACAATCACAATCATACAAAAACAATCATACAATCACAATCATACAATCCCAATCATACAATCATAATCATATAATCACACTCATAAAATTGCAATCATACAATCGCAATCATACAATCACAATCATAACATCACAATCATGCAGGCACAATCATAACATCAGAATCATAGAATCACAATCATACAAAAACAATCATGCAATCACAATCATGCAATCACAATCGTACAATCGCAATCGAACAATCAGAACCATATGATCACAATCATACAATCACAATCGTACAATCTCAATCATACACGCGCCATCTTACAATCACAATCATACAATCACAATCATACAATCACAATCATACAATCACAATCATACAATCACAATCATACAATCACAATCATACAATCACAATCATACAATCACAATCATACAATCACAATCATACAATCGCAATCAAACAATCACAATCATATGATCGCAATCATACAATCGCAATCATACACTCACAATCATTCAATCACAATGATACAATCACAATCATACAATGACAATCATACGATGACAATCATACAATTACTACTATACAATCACAATCATACAAAAACAATCATACAATCACAATCATACAATCACAATCATACAATCACAATCATACAACCACAATAATACAATCACAATCATACAATCTCAATCATACAATCACAATCATACAATCGCAATCATACAATCACAATCATACAATCACAATCATACAATCACAATCATACAATCACAATCATACAATCACAATCATACAATCACAATCATACAATCACAATCATACAATCACAATCATACAATCACAATCATACAATCACAATCATACAATCACAATCATAATATCGCAATCATACAATCACAATCGTACAATCACAATCATACAATCACAATCATTCAATCACAATCATGCAATCACAATCATACAATCACAATCATACAATCACAATCATACAAAAACAATCATACAATCACAATCATACAATCACAATCATACAATCATAATCATATAATCACACTCATAAAATGGCAATCATACAATCGCAATCATACAATCGCAATCATACCATCACAATCATGCAGGCACAATCATAAAATCAGAATCATAGAATCACAATCATACAAAAACAATCATGCAATCACAATCATACAATCACAATCGTACAATCTCAATCATACACGCGCCATCTTACAATCACAATCATACAATCACAATCATACAATCACAATCATACAATCACAATCATACAATCGCAATCAAACAATCACAATCATACGATCGCAATCATACAATCGCAATCATACACTCACAATCATTCAATCACAATGATACAATCACAATCATACAATGACAATCATACGACGACAATCATACAATTACTACTATACAATCACAATCATACAAAAACAATCATACAATCACAATCATACAATCACAATCATACAATCACAATCGTACAATCACAATTATACAATCACAATCATACAATCACAATCATACTATCGCAATCATACAATCACAATCATACAATCACAATCATACAATCACAATTATACAATCACAATCCTACTATCGCAATCATACAATCACAACCATACAATCACAATCATACAATCACAATCATGCAATTACAATCATATGATCATAATCATACAAGAACAATCATACAATCACAATAATAGAACCATAATTATACAACCACAATCAAACGATCACAATCATACAATCACAATCATACGATCACAATCGTACTATCACAATCATACAATCACAATCATACACTCACAATCATACGCTCACAATCATTCAATCACAATGATACAATCACAATCATACAATCACAATCATACGATCACAATCATACACTCACAATCATATGCTCACAATCATTCAATCACAATGATACAATCACAATCTTACAATCACAATCATACGATCACAATCATACGATCACAATCATACGAAGACAATCATACAATTACTACTATACAATCACAATCATACAAAAACAATCATACAATCACAATCATACGATGGCAATCATACAATTACTACTATACAATCACAATCATACAATCTCAATCATACAATCACAATCATACAATCGCAATCATACAATCACAATCATACAATCACAATCATACAATCACAATCATACAATCACAATCATACAATCACAATCATACAATCACAATCATACTATCACAATCATACAATCGCAATCATACAATCACAATAATACAATCACAATCATACAATCACAATCATACAATCACAATCATACAATCACAATCATACAAAAACAATCATACAATCACAATCATATGATCACAATCATATGATCACAATCATACAATCACAATGATACAATCACAATCATACAATCACAATCATACAATCACAATCATACAATCACAATCATACGATCACAATCATACGAAGACAATCATACAATTACTACTATACAATCACAATCATACAAAAACAATCATACAATCACAATCATACAATCACAATCATACAATCACAATCATACAATCACAATCATACATTCACAATCATACAATCACAATCATACAATCACAATCATACAACCACAATAATACAATCACAATCATACAATCTCAATCATACAATCACAATCATACAATCACAATCATACGATGACAATCATACAATTACTACTATACAATCACAATCATACAAAAACAACCATAAAATCACAATCATACAATCACAATCATACAATCACAATCATACAATCACAATCATACATTCACAATCATACAATCACAATCATAATATCGCAATCATACAATCACAATCGTACAATCACAATCATACAATCACAATCATTCAATCACAATCATGCAATCACAATCATACAACCACAATCATACAATCCCAATCATACAAAAACAATCATACAATCACAATCATACAATCACAATCATACAATCATAATCATATAATCACACTCATAAAATTGCAATCATACAATCGCAATCATACAATCACAATCATAACATCACAATCATGCAGGCACAATCATAAAATCAGAATCATAGAATCACAATCATACAAAAACAATCATGCAATCACAATCATGCAATCACAATCGTACAATCGCAATCGAACAATCAGAACCATATGATCACAATCATACAATCACAATCGTACAATCTCAATCATACACGCGCCATCTTACAATCACAATCATACAATCACAATCATACAATCACAATCATACAATCACAATCATACAATCACAATCATACAATCACAATCATACAATCACAATCATACAATCACAATCATACAATCGCAATCAAACAATCACAATCATATGATCGCAATCATACAATCGCAATCATACAATCGCAATCATACACTCACAATCATTCAATCACAATGATACAATCACAATCATACAATGACAATCATACGATGACAATCATACAATTACTACTATACAATCACAATCATACAAAAACAATCATACAATCACAATCATACAATCACAATCATACAATCACAATCATACAATCACAATCATACAACCACAATAATACAATCACAATCATACAATCTCAATCATACAATCACAATCATACAATCGCAATCATACAATCACAATCATACAATCACAATCATACAATCACAATCATACAATCACAATCATACAATCACAATCATACAATCACAATCATACAATCACAATCATACAATCACAATCATACAATCACAATCATACAATCACAATCATACAATCACAATCATACAATCACAATCATACAATCACAATCATACAATCACAATCATACAATCACAATCATAATATCGCAATCATACAATCACAATCGTACAATCACAATCATACAATCACAATCATTCAATCACAATCATGCAATCACAATCATACAATCACAATCATACAATCACAATCATACAAAAACAATCATACAATCACAATCATACAATCACAATCATACAATCATAATCATATAATCACACTCATAAAATGGCAATCATACAATCGCAATCATACAATCACAATCATACCATCACAATCATGCAGGCACAATCATAAAATCAGAATCATAGAATCACAATCATACAAAAACAATCATGCAATCACAATCATACAATCACAATCGTACAATCTCAATCATACACGCGCCATCTTACAATCACAATCATACAATCACAATCATACAATCACAATCATACAATCACAATCATACAATCACAATCATACAATCGCAATCAAACAATCACAATCATACGATCGCAATCATACAATCGCAATCATACACTCACAATCATTCAATCACAATGATACAATCACAATCATACAATGACAATCATACGATGACAATCATACAATTACTACTATACAATCACAATCATACAAAAACAATCATACAATCACAATCATACAATCACAATCATACAATCACAATCGTACAATCACAATTATACAATCACAATCATACAATCACAATCATACTATCGCAATCATACAATCACAATCATACAATCACAATCATACAATCACAATTATACAATCACAATCCTACTATCGCAATCATACAATCACAATCATACAATCACAATCATACAATCACAATCATGCAATTACAATCATATGATCATAATCATACAAGAACAATCATACAATCACAATAATAGAACCATAATTATACAACCACAATCAAACGATCACAATCATACAATCACAATCATACGATCACAATCGTACGATCACAATCATACAATCACAATCATACAAAAACAATCATACAATCACAATCATACACTCACAATCATACGCTCACAATCATTCAATCACAATGATACAATCACAATCATACAATCACAATCATACGATCACAATCATACACTCACAATCATACGCTCACAATCATTCAATCACAATGATACAATCACAATCATACAATCACAATCATACGATCACAATCATACGATCACAATCATACGAAGACAATCATACAATTACTACTATACAATCACAATCATACAAAAACAATCATACAATCACAATCATACGATGGCAATCATACAATTACTACTATACAATCACAATCATACAATCTCAATCATACAATCACAATCATACAATCGCAATCATACAATCACAATCATACAATCACAATCATACAATCACAATCATACAATCACAATCATACAATCACAATCATACAATCACAATCATACATTCACAATCATACAATCACAATCATACAACCACAATAATACAATCACAATCATACAATCTCAATCATACAATCACAATCATACAATCGCAATCATACAATCACAATCATACAATCACACTCATACAATCACAATCATACAATCACAATCATACAATCACAATCATACAATCACAATCATACAATCACAATCATACAATCACAATCATAATATCGCAATCATACAATCACAATCGTACAATCACAATCATACAATCACAATCATTCAATCACAATCATGCAATCACAATCATACAATCACAATCATACAATCACAATCATACAAAAACAATCATACAATCACAATCATACAATCACAATCATACAATCACAATCATACAATCACAATCATACAATCATAATCATATAATCACACTCATAAAATTGCAATCATACAATCGCAATCATACAATCACAATCATACCATCACAATCATGCAGGCACAATCATATAATCAGAATCATAGAATCACAATCATACAAAAACAATCATGCAATCACAATCATGCAATCACAATCATACAATCACAATCATACAATCACAATCATACAATCACAATCATACAATCACAATCATACAATCACAATCATACAATCGCAATCAAACAATCACAATCATACGATCGCAATCATACAATCGCAATCATACACTCACAATCATTCAATCACAATGATACAATCACAATCATACAATGACAATCATACGATGACAATCATACAATTACTACTATACAATCACAATCATACAATCACAATCATACAATCACAATCGTACAATCACAATCATACAATCACAATCATACAATCACAATCATACTATCGCAATCATACAATCACAATCATACAATCACAATCATACAATCACAATCATACAACCACAATAATACAATCACAATCATTCAATCTCAATCATACAATCACAATCATACAATCGCAATCATACAATCACAATCATACAATCACAATCATACAATCATAATCATACAATCACAATCATACAACCACAATAATACAATCACAATCATACAATCTCAATCATACAATCACAATCATACAATCGCAATCATACAATCACAATCATACAATCACAATCATACAATCACAATCATACAATCGCAATCATACAATCACAATCGTACAATCGCAATCGAACAATCAGAACCATATGATCACAATCATACAATCACAATCGTACAATCTCAATCATACACGCGCCATCTTACAATCACAATCATACAATCACAATCATACAATCACAATCATACAATCACAATCATACAATCACAATCATACAATGACAATCATACGATGACAATCATACAATTACTACTATACAATCACAATCATACAAAAACAATCATACAATCACAATCATACAATCACAATCATACAATCACAATCGTACAATCACAATCATACAATCACAATCATACAATCACAATCATACTATCGCAATCATACAATCACAATCATACAATCACAATCATACAATCACAATCATACAATCACAAGCATACAATCGCAATCATACAATCACAATCATACAATCACAATCATACAATCACAATCATACCATCCCAATCATACAATCACAATCATACAATCACAATCACACAATCGCAATCATACAATCACAATCATACAAAAACAATGATACAATCACAATCATACAATCACAATCATGCAATCACAATCATACAATCACAATCATACAATCACAATCATACAATCACAATCATACAATCACAATCATACCATCCCAATCATACAATCACAATCATACAATCACAATCACACAATCGCAATCATACAATCACAATCATACAAAAACAATGATACAATCACAATCATACAATCACAATCATGCAATCACAATCATACAATCACAATCATACAATCACAATCATACGATCACAATCATACGAAGACAATCATACAATTACTACTATACAATCACAATCATACAAAAACAATCATACAATCACAATCATACGATGACAATCATACAATTACTACTATACAATCACAATCATACAAAAACAATCATACAATCACAATCATACAATCACAATCATACATTCACAATCATACAATCACAATCATACAATCACAATCATACAATCACAATAATACAATCACAATCATACAATCTCAATCATACAATCACAATCATACAATCACAATCATACAATCACAATCATACAATCACAATCATACAATCACAATCATACAATCACAATCATACAATCACAATCATACAATCACAATCATACAATCACAATCATACTATCGCAATCATACTATCGCAATCATACTATCGCAATCATACAATCACAATCATACAATCACAATAATACAATCACAATCATACAATCACAATCATACAATCACAATCATACAATCACAATCATACAAAAACAATCATACAATCACAATCATACAATCACAATCATATGATCACAATCATATGATCACAATCATACAATCACAATGATACAATCACAATCATACAATCACAATCATACAATCACAATCATACAATCACAATCATACGATCACAATCATACGAAGACAATCATACAATTACTACTATACAATCACAATCATACAAAAACAATCATACAATCACAATCATACAATCACAATCATACGATCACAATCATACGAAGTCAATCATACAATTACTACTATACAATCACAATCATACAAAAACAATCATACAATCACAATCATACGATGACAATCATACAATTACTACTATACAATCACAATCATACAAAAACAATCATACAATCACAATCATACAATCACAATCATATGATCACGATCATACAATCACAATGATAAAATCACAATCATACAATCACAATCATACAATCACAATCATACAATCACAATCATACGATCACAATCATACGAAGACAATCATACAATTACTACTATACAATCACAATCATACAATCACAATCATACGATGACAATCATACAATTACTACTATACAATCACAATCATACAAAAACAATCATACAACCACAATCATACAATCACATTCATACAATCACAATCATACATTCACAATCATACAATCACAATCATAGAATCACAATCATACAATCACAATAATACAATCACAATCATACAATCTCAATCATACAATCCCAATCATACAATCACAATCATACAATCACTATCATACAATCACAATCATACAACCACAATCATACAATCACAATCATACTATTACAATCATACAATCACAATCATACAATCACAATCATACAAAAACAATCATACAATCACAATCATACAATCACAATCATACAATCACAATCATGCAATCACAATCATACAATCACAATCATACAATCACAATCATACAATCACAATCATACGAAGACAATCATACAATTACTACTATACAATCACAATCATACAAAAACAATCATACAATCACAATCATACGATGACAATCATACAATTACTACTATACAATCACAATCATACAAAAACAATCATACAATCACAATCACACAATCACTATCATACAATCACAATCATACATTCACAATCATACAATCACAATCATACAATCACAATCATACAATCACAATAGTCCAATCACAATCATACAATCTCAATCATACAATCACAATAATACAATCACAATCATACAATCACAATCATACGATCACAATCATACGAAGGCAATCATACAATTACTACTATACAATCACAATCATACAAAAACAATCATACAATCACAATCATACGATGACAATCATACAATTACTACTATACAATCACAATCATACAAAAACAATCATACAATCACAATCATACAACCACAATCATACATTCACAATCATACAATCTCAATCATACAATCACAATCATACAATCGCAATCATACAATCACAATCATACAATCACAATCATACAATCACAATCATACAATCACAATCATACAATCACAATCATACAATCACAATCATACAATCACAATCATAATATCGCAATCATACAATCACTATCGTACAATCACAATCATACAATCACAATCATTCAATCACAATCATGCAATCACAATCATACAATCACAATCATACAATCACAATCATACAAAAACAATCATACAATCACAATCATACAATCACAATCATACAATCATAATCATATAATCACACTCATAAAATGGCAATCATACAATCGCAATCATACAATCACAATCATACCATCACAATCATGCAGGCACAATCATAAAATCAGAATCATAGAATCACAATCATACAAAAACAATCATGCAATCACAATCATGCAATCACAATCGTACAATCGCAATCGAACAATCAGAACCATATGATCACAATCATACAATCACAATCGTACAATCTCAATCATACACGCGCCATCTTACAATCACAATCATACAATCACAATCATACAATCACAATCTTACAATCACAATCATACAATCACAATCATACAATCGCAATCAAACAATCACAATCATACGATCGCAATCATACAATCGCAATCATACACTCACAATCATTCAATCACAATGATACAATCACAATCATACAATGACAATCATACGATGACAATCATACGATCACAATCATACGATCACAATCATACGAAGACAATCATACAATCACTACTATACAATCACAATCATACAAAAACAATCATACAATCACAATCATACGATGACAATCATACAATTACTACTATACAATCACAATCATACAATCTCAATCATACAATCACAATCATACAATCGCAATCATACAATCACAATCATACAATCACAATCATACAATCACAATCATACAATCACAATCATACAATCACAATCATACAATCACAATCATACAATCACAATCATACTATCACAATCATACAATCGCAATCATACAATCACAATAATACAATCACAATCATACAATCACAATCATACAATCACAATCATACAATCACAATCATACAAAAACAATCATACAATCACAATCATACAATCACAATCATATGATCACAATCATATGATCACAATCATATGATCACAATGATACAATCACAATCATACAATCACAATCATACAATCACAATCATACAATCACAATCATACGATCACAATCATACGAAGACAATCATACAATTACTACTATACAATCACAATCACACAAAAACAATCATACAATCACAATCATACAATCACAATCATACAATCACAATCATACAATCACAATCATACATTCACAATCATACAATCACAATCATACAATCACAATCATACAACCACAATAATACAATCACAATCATACAATCTCAATCATACAATCACAATCATACAATCACAATCATACGATGACAATCATACAATTACTACTATACAATCACAATCATACAAAAACAACCATAAAATCACAATCATACAATCGCAATCATACAATCACAATCATACAATCACAATCATACAATCACAATCATACAATCACAATCATACAATCACAATCATACAATCACAATCATACAATCACAATCATACAATCACAATCATAATATCGCAATCATACAATCACTATCGTACAATCACAATCATACAATCACAATCATTCAATCACAATCATGCAATCACAATCATACAATCACAATCATACAATCACAATCATACAAAAACAATCATACAATCACAATCATACAATCACAATCATACAATCATAATCATATAATCACACTCATAAAATTGCAATCATACAATCGCAATCATACAATCACAATCATACCATCACAATCATGCAGGCACAATCATAAAATCAGAATCATAGAATCACAATCATACAAAAACAATCATGCAATCACAATCATGCAATCACAATCATGCAATCACAATCGTACAATCGCAATCGAACAACCAGAACCATATGATCACAATCATACAATCACAATCGTACAATCTCAATCATACACGCGCCATCTTACAATCACAATCATACAATCACAATCATACAATCACAATCATACAATCACAATCATACAATCACAATCATACAATCACAATCATACAATCACAATCATACAATCACAATAATACAATCACAATCATACAATCGCAATCAAACAATCACAATCATACGATCGCAATCATACAATCGCAATCATACACTCACAATCATTCAATCACAATGATACAATCACAATCATACAATGACAATCATACGATGACAATCATACAATTACTACTATACAATCACAATCATACAAAAACAATCAGACAATCACAATCATACAATCACAATCATACAATCACAATCGTACAATCACAATCATACAATCACAATCATACAATCACAATCATACTATCGCAATCATACAATCACAATCATACAATCACAATCATACAATCACAATCATACAATCACAATCATACTATCGCAATCATGCAATCACAATCATACAATCACAATCATACAATCACAATCATACAATCACAATCATGCAATTACAATCATATGATCATAATCATACAAGAACAATCATACAATCACAATAATAGAACCATAATTATACAACCACAATCAAACGATCACAATCATACAATCACAATCATACGATCACAATCGTACGATCACAATCATACAATCACAATCATACAAAAACAATCACACAATCACAATCATACACTCACAATCATACGCTCACAATCATTCAATCACAATGATACAATCACAATCATACAATCACAATCATACGATCACAATCATACCATCACAATCATACGAAGACAATCATACAATTACTACTATACAATCACAATCATACAAAAACAATCATACAATCACAATCATACGATGACAATCATACAATTACTACTATACAATCACAATCATACAAAAACAATCATACAATCACAATCATACAATCACAATCATACAATCACAATCATACAATCACAATCATACATTCACAATCATACAATCACAATCATACAATCACAATCATACAATCACAATAATACAATCACAATCATACAATCTCAATCATACAATTACAATCATACAATCACAATCATACAATCACAATCATACAATCACAATCATACAATCACAATCATACAATCACAATCATACAATCACAATCATACAATCACAATCATACAATCACAATCATACAATCACAATCATACAATCACAATTGTAGGAAATTTTAAAAGGAAATAAAAATGTTGCGGAAAAACGAAAAATGTAACGAATTATGTTATTGTATATTATATATATAATTAACTCAAATACAACTATATATGTATATATGGCACGGTACGCTCACCGGCACGGCTTACTCTCGTCTAACGTTCACCCCGAAATTCCAATCGGACTTACTCGCTATTTCTCTCTCTCTCTCTCTCTCTCTCTCTCTCTCTCTCTCTCTCTCTCTCTCTCTCTTACAGATTCGGCCGTCCTGACCGTAGTGTTCGTCCTCGAACACGAAGAAAATTTTTTTTTTTTTTTTTTCGCATTTCTACTACCTATTTAATTATTTCGCATTTCTACTGCTAATTTTACATTCCTAATCCCTAATATCTATATATATATACATCTATATGAATACGCTATTTACACTTTTGTGAGAGATCGGAGTCGCTATCAGTTTCCATTTCTATATTGTCAGTATTAACATTATCCTCAGAAACAGAATCTTTTACCCGGATCCATGGTTTAATTTTATCTGCTGAGAGAATGGTGTTATACGGTTTCTGCGTGAGATTATATCCTGGAATGTCAGTTACTACAAAACGATTTTTGTTTAGTATTGCTTTTATCTGATAGGGCCCCTTAAACTTAGCAGTTAATTTAGTATTAATACCCGGTTGATTTTGTAGTTTTTTTACAAGCACTAGGTCTCCTACCGAATATGGAGTGATTTTTTTGTGCCGTTTATCATATTGTTCTTTATTATACTCTTGAAGTTTTCTATTAACTTCTTGAGCTGCCATTCGCGTATTTGTTCTTACCTCTACATAGTTCCGATCAAGTGCCTGCCAGGCGTCGATTAATGAGCACAAATGCTCGTCTTTGACACGCCGTTGATCAAAACCGAATAAATTTTTGCTAGGCGTTGAATTTATTGCTTTATGAAAAGTGTTGTTAATCACATATTGGACCAAACCGAGACAATCCTTCCATTTTCTAGGTTGTTCGGTTATCTTGGCTAAAGTGGACTTTAAGAATCGATTTACCCGCTCTACCTGTCCATTGGCCCAGGGAGACGCTACTGCTGTCATAGTGTGTGAAATTTCTTTGTCCTTTAGAAATTCTGAAAAATTATGAGATGAAAAAGCTGAGCCTCTATCGCTAATTATTCTTTTCGGATACCCTAATAAATGGAATAGTAAAGTTAACGAATTAATTACTTCATTAGCTCCTGTAGACTTAGTTGGAAATAACCAAACAAATTTAGTACACGCATCTACAATTACTAATATATATTTAAATTTTTCCGTTGTTTCCTCTAACGGGCCAAAATGATCAATGTGTATAGTTTGAAACGGTATTGTATCCTTTTCATAGATTTGCATTTCACCTTCAGCCTTTCCAGCAGCCAACGAATATGATAAGCATTTTACACAATTGTCAATATATTGTCTAATTTTTAATTTTAGATTAGGAAACCAATAGTGATCCGTTATCCCGTACATAGTTTTTTCTATACCGACATGTCCCATTTCATCGTGATATAGCCGGATAACTTGATTTATCATGTTCTCAGGTACAACAAATAAATCTTTTTCTTTATAATTCCGAAATAAAAGGCCATTAATTAACTTAAATTGTTTACTACCGTGTAGTTCGACATGTTCGGCGATCTCTTTTAATTTTTGATCCGCTAACTGTTTATACATCAATTCGTCTTCGGCCGAGATAACATTGATTAACATAACGTGTCGGCTGAGAAAATCGACGTGTGTCATTTTATCCGAAGATCTGTGGACAAGCTCAAACTTATAATTTTGAAAATACAAAGCCCATCTTGCAATACGAGGATTAATATTAATTTTTTTGAGGGCCAACGCCAGAGAGTTACAATCCGTCACCACACGAAACGATATACCTTGTAAATAAACATGAAATCGTTCCAAGGCTCTGACTATAGCTAGAGTTTCTAATTCAAAACTGTGATATTTTTTTTCTGTGTCAGTTGTAGCTTTACTGAAATATGCGATCGGTGTTAAATCTTTTGAATCTTGACGTTGGAGTAATATGGCCCCAAAACCCTGACAACTAGCGTCTGTATGTAATTCAGTTTCGGCTTTAGGGTTATATATTCGTAACGTTGGAAAAGAAGTTAGTTCTGTCTTTAACAAATCAAAAGATTTTTTACATTCCTCGTTAAAATCAAACTGTACATTTTTTTTCGTTAGGTGATGAAGTGGCTTTGCTTTTAAAGTATAGTTGTGAATGAATTTTCTAAAGTAACCCGTTAGTCCCAAAAACCCTTGTACTTGTCTTAAGTTGGTTGGGTATGGAAAAGCAGATATAGTCTCGGTGTGTCTCTGATTTAGTGTTACCCCCTTTTCTGAGATTACATAGCCCAAGAACTCTATTTCTCTTTTTAAGAATAAACATTTGGACATGTTCAGCTCCAGATTGTAACTCCTTAGCATGGTCAAAACTTCCCTCAGGATCTGTAAATTTTCAGATATAGTAATCGTCGGAATCAATATATCATCTATGTACAATAAGATTTTACCGCTACGTAATAGAGTATCAAAAATACATGCAAGCCGCTTCTGGAACTCTGCAGGTGCTTCGGAATATCCGAAAGGCATCTTCACATACTCGTATTGTCCAAACGGCGTCGCAAACGAAAAATACTTCGTATCCTCTGGGTGAATTTCTATCTGGTGGAATCCATCTCTTAGATCCAATTTTGAAAAAATTCTTTTCCCACCTAGTTGATCTATTAGGTCCTCGATAAGCGGAAAAGGAAATTTCTGTGGAAAAATACGTTGATTTAGTGGTCTAAGGTCAACGCACATACGCTTAGAGCCGTTCCGTTTCGTAACTAATACAATTCGCGAACAGTACGGTGAGATGCTCGGTTTTATAATACCGCGCGCCAATAAATTGTCCGTGATTTCCCGCAATTCCGTTTTCTCTTGGACTGACATTCGTCTAGGAGCGTATCTGAAAAATGTCTGATCCTTCAAGTGCACCCTAATCCTATAATTGTCCTTAATCGGTTCGATTTCGGCTGAATCTATTTCGCGTAACAATTCAATTAAACGGGTTTTAGAAGAGAAATCTAAGTCTTTATCCAGGTTTTCATAAGCAATATCATACTGATCGCGTTGATTTATTGCCTCTATAGCTAAAATTGTGTTCGTATTTTCTTTATTATTGAAAGAAGATTCAAAGATAAACTCCCCATTTTCGTAAATTACTTTAATCCTAGATTCCATAAAGAACTCTCGGCCAAGAAGCATGTCAAACGCAATAGTATTATCATCAACAACTAACAGAGTTATATCAAACCACTGACCCTTTAATTTCTCTAGCTGTATTTGATCATGAATCTTTCCATATACCGAAATAACTGAATTGTTAACCCCTTTTAGGTTTAAATTATCCCGAACTCGTAGCAATTTATTATTCTGAAGAAAAACGGTGTATACAGACCTCTTTACTAAGTTTACCGGACTACCTGTGTCTACTAGTGCACAAAACGATTTGTCCGCTTTTCCTAAACTATAAACTGTTATAAACGGAGTTTCTTTCCCCTGAAGGTTGAAGCTTCGCGTAACTGCTGCTATTGACGACGATCCTGTAGCCGCTTCTACGGTGTCCTCCAACGAACTCTCTGCCACATGGTTTAGGGAAGGCCCTGCTCCGCTTCTCTTCTTTGGACACCCCGTACTCAGATGTCCGGTTTGTCCACAATTATAGCAAATGACCTTTGCTATGCGGCATTCCTGGATCTCATGCCCCGATTTTTTACAATGTGCGCAAATCTTCCTGTTCGGGGAAGGCCTCACTACGGGGAAACTTTTCTTGCTGGTTTCCGGACGTTGAGCTACGTTGTCTTCCGTTATTTTCCTTATGTGATTAATAAACTCTGGAACCGTAGTAGCCCAAGTATCTAGCGCGAATCTTCTCAATGAGGGATCCTTAATCCCATCTGCTAATAATTCTATTTTCTCCTTCTCGGTGAGTTTTAAGGATTGCATCAACCTTAACTTGTCTTCTGCGTAGTCAGCAAATTTCTCCGAGTACATTCTCCACGTTCGACTTCCTACCCTTGACAATGTTACTGTGACCGATTCCTTTCTTTCAAAATAAGCACGTACGTGAAATTTGAAATCCTCCCAAGACGATATTGTTTCTATGGGCTGACGGTTATACCAGCTTAACGCTCGACCTTGGAGCTGGTTAACGGCAGCGAGCACTAACACCTCATCCGAAAGTTGATAAATACGACCAATGTTCCCAATCCTTTCCAACCAGGTTATTACATTGTCTTCTTCCTGTCCCGAAAAAGGAGGTATTAATTTAGCAGTAAATTTAACTTGATTCCAGTTTTGCAAAGCACTGGATTGCGACCCGGCACTCGGCGAGGGGGAAACCGCGTTCATGATCGGCTGATTTGAGGGTTGCATGCTGGCCGGTCCTAAAGCCTGTAGAACTGCCTGTACTATCTCCTGCAGATTGGGAACCCCTGAGTTGTCTATTCTTGTGTTTTTCTGGCCATACCGCGACGTACCTGTGTCGTCCGGTCTTATGTTTACGTTACCGTGTGTTCGAAGGTCCTTTTGTAACGGCAACGTGTTTCCTTCGGTTGCTAACTGGCTTTCCGTCTCACTCGGTCCTGGTATAATTATTTGTTCTGGCCATCCAATCGCTTCAAAATGATCAATGAGCCTCTCAAAAAGCACTGCACGCACTCCGCGAATATCAAGGTTCTGTTGACGTGCTAACTCCCGCAGACCCTCAATATTTAATTGTTCTAATTGCACTCGACTCATTTTCGCGAAATTCACTAATCCCACTTCTGATAAATATTACTGTAGGAAATTTTAAAAGGGAATAAAAATGTTGCGGAAAAACGAAAAATGTAACGAATTATGTTATTGTATATTATATACATAATTAACTCAAATACAACTATATATGTATATATGGCACGGTACGCTCACCGGCACGGCTTACTCTCGTCTAACGTTCACCCCGAAATTCCAATCGGACTTACTCGCTATTTCTCTCTCTCTCTCTCTCTCTCTCTCTCTCTCTCTCTCTCTCTCTCTCTCTCTCTCTTACACAATCATACTATCGCAATCATACAATCACAATCATACAATCACAATAATACAATCACAATCATACAATCACAATCATACAATCGCAATCATACAATCACAATCATACAAAAACAATCATACAATCACAATCATACAATCACAATCATATGATCACAATCATATGATCACAATCATACAATCACAATGATACAATCACAATCATACAATCACATCATACAATCACAATCATACAATCACAATCATACGATCACAATCATACGAAGACAATCATACAATTACTACTATACAATCACAATCATACAAAAACAATCATACAATCACAATCATACGATGACAACCATACAATTACTACTATACAATCACAATCATACAAAAACAATCATACAATCACAATCATACAATCACAATCATACGATCACAATCATACGAAGTCAATCATACAATTACTACTATACAATCACAATCATACAAAAACAATCATACAATCACAATCATACGATGACAATCATACAATTACTACTATACAATCACAATCATACAAAAACAATCATACAATCACAATCATACAATCACAATCATATGATCACAATCATACAATCACAATGATACAATCACAATCATACAATCACAATCATACAATCACAATCATACAATCACAATCATACAATCACAATCATACGATCACAATCATACGAAGACAATCATACAATTACTACTATACAATCACAATCATACAATCACAATCATACGATGACAATCATACAATTACTACTATACAATCACAATCATACAAAAACAATCATACAACCACAATCATACAATCACAATCATACAATCACAATCATACATTCACAATCATACAATCACAATCATACAATCACAATCATACAATCACAATAATACAATCACAATCATACAATCTCAATCATACAATCACAATCATACAATCACAATCATACAATCACAATCATACAATCACAATCATACAATCACAATCATACAATCACAATCATACTATCGCAATCATACAATCACAATAATACAATCACAATCATACAATCACAATCATACAATCACAATCATGCAATCACAATCATACAATCACAATCGTACTATCGCAATAATATAATCACAATCATACAATCACAATCATACAATCACAATCATACAATCACGATCATGCAATTACAATCATACGATCATAATCATACAAGAACAATCATACAATCACAATAATAGAACCATAATCATACAACCACAATCATGCAATCACAATCATACAATCACAATCATACAATCACAATCATACAAAAACAATCATACAATCACAATCATACAATCATAATCATATAATCACACTCATAAAATTGCAATCATACAATCGCAATCATACAATCACAATCATACCATCACAATCATACAGGCACAATCATACAATCACAATCATACAATCACAATCATACAAAAACAATCATGCAATGACAATCATATAATCACAATCATACAATCACAATGATACAATCACAATCATACAATCACAATCATACAATCACAATCATACAATCACAATCATACAATCACAATCATACAATCACTATCATACGATCACAATCATACGAAGACAATCATACAATTACTACCCATACAATCACAATCACACAAAAACAATCATACAATCACAATCATACGATGACAATCATACAATTACTACTATACAATCACAATCATACAAAAACAATCATAGAATCATACAATCACAATCATACAATCAAAATCATACAATCACAATCATACAATCACAATCATACAATCACAATCATACAATCGCAATCATACAATCACAATCATACAATCACAATCATACAATCACAATCATACAATCACAATCATACAATCGCAATCATACTATCGCAATCATACAATCACAATCATACTATCGCAATCATACAATCACAATCATACAATCACAATAATACAATCACAATCATACAATCACAATCATACAATCACAATCACACAAAAACAATCATACAATCACAATCATACAATCACAATCATATGATCACAATCATACAATCACAATGATACAATCACAATCATACAATCACAATCATACAATCACAATCATACAATCACAATCATACGATCACAATCATACGAAGACAATCATACAATTACTACTATACAATCACAATCATACAACAACAATCATACAATCACAATCATACGATGACAATCATACAATTACTACTATACAATCACAATCATACAAAAACAATCATACAATCACAATCATACAATCACAATCATACTATCGCAATCATACAATCACAATCATACAATCACAATCATACAATCACAATCATATGATCACAATCATACAATCACAATGATGCAATCACAATCATACAATCACAATCATACAATCACAATCATACAATCACAATCATACGATCACAATCATACGAAGACAATCATACAATTACTACTATACAATCACAATCATACAAAAACAATCATACGATGACAATCATACAATTACTACTATACAATCACAATCATACAAAAACAATCATACAATCAGAATCACACAATCACTATCATACAATCACAATCATACATTCACAATCATACAATCACAATCATACAATCACAATCATACAATCACAATAATACAATCACAATCATACAATCTCAATCATACAATCACAATTATACAATCACAATCATACAATCACAATCATACAATCACAATCATACTATCGCAATCATACAATCACAATCATACAATCACAATCATACAATCACAATCATAGAAAAACAATCATAGAAAAACAATCATACAATCACAATCATACAATCACAATCATACAATCACAATCATACAATCACAATCATACAATCACAATCATACAATCACAATCATACAATCACAATCATACAATCACAATCATACAATCGCAATCATACAATCACAATCATACAATCACAATCATACAATCACAATCATACAATCACAATCATACAATCACAATCATACAATCACAATCATACAATCACAATCATAATATCGCAATCATACAATCACAATCGTACGATCACAATCATACAATCACAATCATACTATCGCAATCATACAATCACAATCATACAATCACAATAATACAATCACAATCATACAATCACAATCATACAATCGCAATCATACAATCACAATCATACAAAAACAATCATACAATCACAATCATACAATCACAATCATACAATCACAATCATATGATCACAATCATATGATCACAATCATACAATCACAATGATACAATCACAATCATACAATCACATCAACCAATCACAATCATACAATCACAATCATACGATCACAATCATACGAAGACAATCATACAATTACTACTATACAATCACAATCATACAAAAACAATCATACAATCACAATCATACGATGACAACCATACAATTACTACTATACAATCACAATCATACAAAAACAATCATACAATCACAATCATACAATCACAATCATACGATCACAATCATACGAAGTCAATCATACAATTACTACTATACAATCACAATCATACAAAAACAATCATACAATCACAATCATACGATGACAATCATACAATTACTACTATACAATCACAATCATACAAAAACAATCATACAATCACAATCATACAATCACAATCATATGATCACAATCATACAATCACAATGATACAATCACAATCATACAATCACAATCATACAATCACAATCATACAATCACAATCATACAATCACAATCATACGATCACAATCATACGAAGACAATCATACAATTACTACTATACAATCACAATCATACAATCACAATCATACGATGACAATCATACAATTACTACTATACAATCACAATCATACAAAAACAATCATACAACCACAATCATACAATCACAATCATACAATCACAATCATACATTCACAATCATACAATCACAATCATACAATCACAATCATACAATCACAATAATACAATCACAATCATACAATCTCAATCATACAATCACAATCATACAATCACAATCATACAATCACAATCATACAATCACAATCATACAATCACAATCATACTATCGCAATCATACAATCACAATAATACAATCACAATCATACAATCACAATCATACAATCACAATCATGCAATCACAATCATACAATCACAATCATACTATCGCAATCATACAATCACAATCATACGATCACAATCATACGAAGACAATCATACAATTACTACTATACAATCACAATCATACAAAAACAATCATACAATCACAATCATACGATGACAACCATACAATTACTACTATACAATCACAATCATACAAAAACAATCATACAATCACAATCATACAATCACAATCATACAATCACGATCATGCAATTACAATCATACGATCATAATCATACAAGAACAATCATACAATCACAATAATAGAACCATAATCATACAACCACAATCATGCAATCACAATCATACAATCACAATCATACAATCACAATCATACAAAAACAATCATACAATCACAATCATACAAACATAATCATATAATCACACTCATAAAATTGCAATCATACAATCGCAATCATACAATCACAATCATACAATCACAATCATACAGGCACAATCATACAATCACAATCATACAATCACAATCATACAAAAACAATCATGCAATGACAATCATATAATCACAATCATACAATCACAATGATACAATCACAATCATACAATCACAATCATACAATCACAATCATACAATCACAATCATACAATCACAATCATACAATCACAATCATACAATCACTATCATACGATCACAATCATACGAAGACAATCATACAATTACTACTATACAATCACAATCACACAAAAACAATCATACAATCACAATCATACGATGACAATCATACAATTACTACTATACAATCACAATCATACAAAAACAATCATACAATCAGAATCACACAATCACTATCATACAATCACAATCATACATTCACAATCATACAATCACAATCATACAATCACAATCATACAATCACAATCATACAATCACAATCATACAATCACAATCATACAATCTCAATCATACAATCACAATTATACAATCACAATCATACAATCACAATCATACAATCACAATCATACTATCGCAATCATACAATCACAATCATACAATCACAATCATACAATCACAATAATACAATCACAATCATACAATCACAATCATACAATCACAATCATACAAAAACAATCATACAATCACAATCATACAATCACAATCATATGATCACAATCATACAATCACAATGATACAATCACAATCATACAATCACAATCATACAATCACAATCATACAATCACAATCATACAATCACAATCATACATTCACAATCATACAATCACAATCATACAATCACAATCATACAATCACAATAATACAATCACAATCATACAATCTCAATCATACAATCACAATCATACAATCCCAATCATACAATCACAATCATACAATCACAATCATACAATCGCAATCATACTATCGCAATCATACAATCACAATCCTACTATCGCAATCATACAATCACAATCATACAATCACAATAATACAATCACAATCATACAATCACAATCATACAATCACAATCACACAAAAACAATCATACAATCACAATCATACAATCACAATCATATGATCACAATCATACAATCACAATGATACAATCACAATCATACAATCACAATCATACAATCACAATCATACAATCACAATCATACGATCACAATCATACGAAGACAATCATACAATTACTACTATACAATCACAATCATACAAAAACAATCATACAATCACAATCATACGATGACAATCATACAATTACTACTATACAATCACAATCATACAAAAACAATCATACAATCACAATCATACAATCACAATCATACGATCACAATCATACGAAGTCAATCATACAATTACTACTATACAATCACAATCATACGAAGTCAATCATACAATTACTACTATACAATCACAATCATACAAAAACAATCGTACAATCACAATCATACGATGACAATCATACAATTACTACTATACAATCACAATCATACAAAAACAATCATACAACCACAATCATACAATCACAATCATATGATCACAATCATACAATCACAATGATGCAATCACAATCATACAATCACAATCATACAATCACAATCATACAATCACAATCATACGATCACAATCATACGAAGACAATCATACAATTACTACTATACAATCACAATCATACAATCACAATCATACGATGACAATCATACAATTACTACTATACAATCACAATCATACAAAAACAATCATACAATCAGAATCACACAATCACTATCATACAATCACAATCATACATTCACAATCATACAATCACAATCATACAATCACAATAATACAATCACAATCATACAATCACAATCATACAATCTCAATCATACAATCACAATTATACAATCACAATCATACAATCACAATCATACCATCACAATCATACTATCGCAATCATACAATCACAATCATACAATCACAATCATACAATCACAATCATAGAAAAACAATCATAGAAAAACAATCATACAATCACAATCATACAATCACAATCATATGATCACAATCATACAATCACAATGATACAATCACAATCATACAATCACAATCATACAATCACAATCATACAATCACAATCATACAATCACAATCATACAATCACAATCATACGATCACAATCATACGAAGACAATCATACAATTACTACTATACAATCACAATCATACAATCACAATCATACGATGACAATCATACAATTACTACTATACAATCACAATCATACAAAAACGATCATACAATCAGAATCACACAATCACTATCATACAATCACAATCATACATTCACAATCATACAATCACAATCATACAATCACAATAATACAATCACAATCATACAATCACAATCATACAATCTCAATCATACAATCACAATTATACAATCACAATCATACAATCACAATCATACAATCACAATCATACTATCGCAATCATACAATCACAATCATACAATCACAATCATACAATCACAATCATAGAAAAACAATCATAGAAAAACAATCATACAATCACAATCATACTATCGCAATCATACAATCACAATAATACAATCACAATCATACAATCACAATCATACAATCACAATCATGCAATCACAATCATACAATCACAATCGTACTATCGCAATAATATAATCACAATCATACAATCACAATCATACAATCACAATCATACAATCACGATCATGCAATTACAATCATACGATCATAATCATACAAGAACAATCATACAATCACAATAATAGAACCATAATCATACAACCACAATCATGCAATCACAATCATACAATCACAATCATACAATCACAATCATACAAAAACAATCATACAATCACAATCATACAATCATAATCATATAATCACACTCATAAAATTGCAATCATACAATCGCAATCATACAATCACAATCATACCATCACAATCATACAGGCACAATCATACAATCACAATCATACAATCACAATCATACAAAAACAATCATGCAATGACAATCATATAATCACAATCATACAATCACAATGATACAATCACAATCATACAATCACAATCATACAATCACAATCATACAATCACAATCATACAATCACAATCATACAATCACTATCATACGATCACAATCATACGAAGACAATCATACAATTACTGCCCATACAATCACAATCACACAAAAACAATCATACAATCACAATCATACGATGACAATCATACAATTACTACTATACAATCACAATCATACAAAAACAATCATAGAATCATACAATCACAATCATACAATCAAAATCATACAATCACAATCATACAATCACAATCATACAATCACAATCATACAATCGCAATCATACTATCGCAATCATACAATCACAATCATACATTCACAATCATACAATCACAATCATACAATCACAATCATACAATCACAATAATACAATCACAATCATACAATCTCAATCATACAATCACAATCATACAATCACAATCATACAATCACAATCATACAATCGCAATCATACTATCGCAATCATACAATCACAATCATACTATCGCAATCATACAATCACAATCATACAATCACAATAATACAATCACAATCATACAATCACAATCATACAATCACAATCACACAAAAACAATCATACAATCACAATCATACAATCACAATCATATGATCACAATCATACAATCACAATGATACAATCACAATCATACAATCACAATCATACAATCACAATCATACAATCACAATCATACGATCACAATCATACGAAGACAATCATACAATTACTACTATACAATCACAATCATACAACAACAATCATACAATCACAATCATACGATGACAATCATACAATTACTACTATACAATCACAATCATACAAAAACAATCATACAATCACAATCATACAATCACAATCATACGATCACAATCATACGAAGTCAATCATACAATTACTACTATACAGTCACAATCATACAAAAACAATCGTACAATCACAATCATACGATGACAATCATACAATTACTACTATACAATCACAATCATACAAAAACAATCATACAATCACAATCATACAATCACAATCATATGATCACAATCATACAATCACAATGATGCAATCACAATCATACAATCACAATCATACAATCACAATCATACAATCACAATCATACGATCACAATCATACGAAGACAATCATACAATTACTACTATACAATCACAATCATACAAAAACAATCATACGATGACAATCATACAATTACTACTATACAATCACAATCATACAAAAACAATCATACAATCAGAATCACACAATCACTATCATACAATCACAATCATACATTCACAATCATACAATCACAATCATACAATCACAATCATACAATCACAATAATACAATCACAATCATACAATCTCAATCATACAATCACAATTATACAATCACAATCATACAATCACAATCATACAATCACAATCATACTATCGCAATCATACAATCACAATCATACAATCACAATCATACAATCACAATCATAGAAAAACAATCATAGAAAAACAATCATACAATCACAATCATACAATCACAATCATATGATCACAATCATACAATCACAATGATACAATCACAATCATACAATCACAATCATACAATCACAATCATACAATCACAATCATACAATCACAATCATACGATCACAATCATACGATGACAATCATACAATTACTACTATACAATCACAATCATACAAAAACAATCATACAATCACAATCATACAATCACAATCATACAATCACAATCATACAATCACAATCATACAATCACAATCATACATTCACAATCATACAATCACAATCATACAATCACAATCATACAATCACAATAATATAATCACAATCATACAATCACAATCATACAATCACAATCATACAAAAACAATCATACAATCACAATCATACAATCACAATCATACAACCACAATAATACAATCACAATCATACAATCTCAATCATACAATCACAATCATACAATCGCAATCATACAATCACAATCATACAATCACAATCATACAATCACAATCATACAATCACAATCATACAATCACAATCATACAATCACAATCATACAATCACAATCATACAATAACAATCATAATATCGCAATCATACAATCACAATCGTACGATCACAATCATACAATCACAATCATACTATCGCAATCATACAATCACAATCATACAATCACAATAATACAATCACAATCATACAATCACAATCATACAATCGCAATCATACAATCACAATCATACAAAAACAATCATACAATCACAATCATACAATCACAATCATATGATCACAATCATATGATCACAATCATACAATCACAATGATACAATCACAATCATACAATCACATCAACCAATCACAATCATACAATCACAATCATACGATCACAATCATACGAAGACAATCATACAATTACTACTATACAATCACAATCATACAAAAACAATCATACAATCACAATCATACGATGACAACCATACAATTACTACCGTACAATCACAATCATACAAAAACAATCATACAATCACAATCATACAATCACAATCATACATTCACAATCATACAATCACAATCATACAATCACAATCATACAATCACAATAATACAATCACAATCATACAATCTCAATCATACAATCACAATCATACAATCACAATCATACAATCACAATCATACAATCACAATCATACAATCACAATCATACAATCACAATCATACTATCGCAATCATACAATCACAATAATACAATCACAATCATACAATCACAATCATACAATCACAATCATGCAATCACAATCATACAATCACAATCGTACTATCGCAATAATATAATCACAATCATACAATCACAATCATACAATCACAATCATACAATCACGATCATGCAATTACAATCATACGATCATAATCATACAAGAACAATCATACAATCACAATAATAGAACCATAATCATACAACCACAATCATGCAATCACAATCATACAATCACAATCATACAATCACAATCATACAAAAACAATCATACAATCACAATCATACAATCATAATCATATAATCACACTCATAAAATTGCAATCATACAATCGCAATCATACAATCACAATCATACAATCACAATCATACAGGCACAATCATACAATCACAATCATACAATCACAATCATACAAAAACAATCATGCAATGACAATCATATAATCACAATCATACAATCACAATGATACAATCACAATCATACAATCACAATCATACAATCACAATCATACAATCACAATCATACAATCACAATCATACAATCACAATCATACAATCACAATCATACAATCACTATCATACGATCACAATCATACGAAGACAATCATACAATTACTACTATACAATCACAATCACACAAAAACAATCATACAATCACAATCATACGATGACAATCATACAATTACTACTATACAATCACAATCATACAAAAACAATCATACAATCAGAATCACACAATCACTATCATACAATCACAATCATACATTCACAATCATACAATCACAATCATACAATCACAATCATACAATCACAATCATACAATCACAATCATACAATCACAATCATACAATCTCAATCATACAATCACAATTATACAATCACAGTCATACAATCACAATCATACAATCACAATCATACTATCGCAATCATACAATCACAATCATACAATCACAATCATACAATCACAATAATACAATCACAATCATACAATCACAATCATACAATCACAATCATACAAAAACAATCATACAATCACAATCATACAATCACAATCATATGATCACAATCATACAATCACAATGATACAATCACAATCATACAATCACAATCATACAATCACAATCATACAATCACAATCATACAATCACAATCATACATTCACAATCATACAATCACAATCATACAATCACAATCATACAATCACAATAATACAATCACAATCATACAATCTCAATCATACAATCACAATCATACAATCACAATCATACAATCACAATCATACAATCGCAATCATACAATCGCAATCATACTATCGCAATCATACAATCACAATCATACTATCGCAATCATACAATCACAATCATACAATCACAATAATACAATCACAATCATACAATCACAATCATACAATCACAATCACACAAAAACAATCATACAATCACAATCATACAATCACAATCATATGATCACAATCATACAATCACAATGATACAATCACAATCATACAATCACAATCATACAATCACAATCATACAATCACAATCATACGATCACAATCATACGAAGACAATCATACAATTACTACTATACAATCACAATCATACAAAAACAATCATACAATCACAATCATACGATGACAATCATACAATTACTACTATACAATCACAATCATACAAAAACAATCATACAATCACAATCATACAATCACAATCATACGATCACAATCATACGAAGTCAATCATACAATTACTACTATACAATCACAATCATACGAAGTCAATCATACAATTACTACTATACAATCATAATCATACAAAAACAATCGTACAATCACAATCATACGATGACAATCATACAATTACTACTATACAATCACAATCATACAAAAACAATCATACAATCACAATCATACAATCACAATCATATGATCACAATCATACAATCACAATGATGCAATCACAATCATACAATCACAATCATACAATCACAATCATACAATCACAATCATACGATCACAATCATACGAAGACAATCATACAATTACTACTATACAATCACAATCATACAATCACAATCATACGATGACAATCATACAATTACTACTATACAATCACAATCATACAAAAACAATCATACAATCAGAATCACACAATCACTATCATACAATCACAATCATACATTCACAATCATACAATCACAATCATACAATCACAATAATACAATCACAATCATACAATCACAATCATACAATCTCAATCATACAATCACAATTATACAATCACAATCATACAATCACAATCATACAATCACAATCATACTATCGCAATCATACAATCACAATCATACAATCACAATCATACAATCACAATCATAGAAAAACAATCATAGAAAAACAATCATACAATCACAATCATACAATCACAATCATATGATCACAATCATACAATCACAATGATACAATCACAATCATACAATCACAATCATACAATCACAATCATACGATCACAATCATACGATGACAATCATACAATTACTACTATACAATCACAATCATACAAAAACAATCATACAATCACAATCATACAATCACAATCATACAATCACAATCATACATTCACAATCATACAATCACAATCATACAATCACAATCATACAATCACAATAATATAATCACAATCATACAATCACAATCATACAATCACAATCATACAAAAACAATCATACAATCACAATCATACAATCACAATCATACGACCACAATAATACAATCACAATCATACAATCTCAATCATACAATCACAATCATACAATCGCAATCATACAATCACAATCATACAATCACAATCATACAATCACAATCATACAATCACAATCATACAATCACAATCATACAATCACAATCATACAATCACAATCATACAATCACAATCATAATATCGCAATCATACAATCACAATCGTACAATCACAATCATACAATCACAATCATTCAATCACAATCATGCAATCACAATCATACAATCACAATCATACAATCACAATCATACAAAAACAATCATACAATCACAATCATACAATCACAATCATACAATCACAATCATACAATCATAATCATATAATCACACTCATAAAATTGCAATCATACAATCGCAATCATACAATCACAATCATACAATCGCAATCAAACAATCACAATCATACGATCGCAATCATACAATCGCAATCATACACTCGCAATCATTCAATCACAATGATACAATCACAATCATACAATGACAATCATACGATGACAATCATACAATTACTACTATACAATCACAATCATACAAAAACAATCATACAATCACAATCATACAATCACAATCATACAATCACAATCATACAATCACAATCATACGATCACAATCATACGAAGACAATCATACAATTACTACTATACAATCACAATCATACAAAAACAATCATACAATCACAATCATACGATGACAATCATACAATTACTACTATACAATCACAATCATACAAAAACAATCATACAATCACAATCATACAATCACAATCATACGATCACAATCATACGAAGTCAATCATACAATTACTACTATACAATCACAATCATACGAAGTCAATCATACAATTACTACTATACAATCACAATCATACAAAAACAATCGTACAATCACAATCATACGATGACAATCATACAATTACTACTATACAATCACAATCATACAAAAACAATCATACAACCACAATCATACAATCACAATCATATGATCACAATCATACAATCACAATGATGCAATCACAATCATACAATCACAATCATACAATCACAATCATACAATCACAATCATACGATCACAATCATACGAAGACAATCATACAATTACTACTATACAATCACAATCATACAATCACAATCATACGATGACAATCATACAATTACTACTATACAATCACAATCATACAAAAACAATCATACAATCAGAATCACACAATCACTATCATACAATCACAATCATACATTCACAATCATACAATCACAATCATACAATCACAATAATACAATCACAATCATACAATCACAATCATACAATCTCAATCATACAATCACAATTATACAATCACAATCATACAATCACAATCATACAATCACAATCATACTATCGCAATCATACAATCACAATCATACAATCACAATCATACAATCACAATCATAGAAAAACAATCATAGAAAAACAATCATACAATCACAATCATACAATCACAATCATATGATCACAATCATACAATCACAATGATACAATCACAATCATACAATCACAATCATACAATCACAATCATACAATCACAATCATACAATCACAATCATACAATCACAATCATACGATCACAATCATACGAAGACAATCATACAATTACTACTATACAATCACAATCATACAATCACAATCATACGATGACAATCATACAATTACTACTATACAATCACAATCATACAAAAACAATCATACAATCAGAATCACACAATCACTATCATACAATCACAATCATACATTCACAATCATACAATCACAATCATACAATCACAATAATACAATCACAATCATACAATCACAATCATACAATCTCAATCATACAATCACAATTATACAATCACAATCATACAATCACAATCATACAATCACAATCATACTATCGCAATCATACAATCACAATCATACAATCACAATCATACAATCACAATCATAGAAAAACAATCATAGAAAAACAATCATACAATCACAATCATATGATCACAATCATACAATCACAATGATACAATCACAATCATACAATCACAATCATACTATCGCAATCATACAATCACAATCATACTATCGCAATCATACAATCACAATCATACAATCACAATCATACAATCACAATCATACAATCACAATCATACAATCACAATCGTACTATCGCAATCATACAATCACAATAATACAATCACAATCATACAATCACAATCATACAATCACAATCATGCAATCACAATCATACAATCACAATCGTACTATCGCAATAATATAATCACAATCATACAATCACAATCATACAATCACAATCATACAATCACGATCATGCAATTACAATCATACGATCATAATCATACAAGAACAATCATACAATCACAATAATAGAACCATAATCATACAACCACAATCATGCAATCACAATCATACAATCACAATCATACAATCACAATCATACAAAAACAATCATACAATCACAATCATACAATCATAATCATATAATCACACTCATAAAATTGCAATCATACAATCGCAATCATACAATCACAATCATACCATCACAATCATACAGGCACAATCATACAATCACAATCATACAATCACAATCATACAAAAACAATCATGCAATGACAATCATATTATCACAATCATACAATCACAATGATACAATCACAATCATACAATCACAATCATACAATCACAATCATACAATCACAATCATACAATCACAATCATACAATCACTATCATACGATCACAATCATACGAAGACAATCATACAATTACTGCCCATACAATCACAATCACACAAAAACAATCATACAATCACAATCATACGATGACAATCATACAATTACTACTATACAATCACAATCATACAAAAACAATCATAGAATCATACAATCACAATCATACAATCAAAATCATACAATCACAATCATACAATCACAATCATACAATCACAATCATACAATCGCAATCATACTATCGCAATCATACAATCACAATCATACATTCACAATCATACAATCACAATCATACAATCACAATCATACAATCACAATAATACAATCACAATCATACAATCTCAATCATACAATCACAATCATACAATCACAATCATACAATCACAATCATACAATCACAATCATACAATCGCAATCATACTATCGCAATCATACAATCACAATCATACTATCGCAATCATACAATCACAATCATACAATCACAATAATACAATCACAATCATACAATCACAATCATACAATCACAATCACACAAAAACAATCATACAATCACAATCATACAATCACAATCATATGATCACAATCATACAATCACAATGATACAATCACAATCATACAATCACAATCATACAATCACAATCATACAATCACAATCATACGATCACAATCATACGAAGACAATCATACAATTACTACTATACAATCACAATCATACAACAACAATCATACAATCACAATCATACGATGACAATCATACAATTACTACTATACAATCACAATCATACAAAAACAATCATACAATCACAATCATACAATCACAATCATACGATCACAATCATACGAAGTCAATCATACAATTACTACTATACAGTCACAATCATACAAAAACAATCGTACAATCACAATCATACGATGACAATCATACAATTACTACTATACAATCACAATCATACAAAAACAATCATACAATCACAATCATACAATCACAATCATACAATCACAATCATATGATCACAATCATACAATCACAATGATGCAATCACAATCATACAATCACAATCATACAATCACAATCATACAATCACAATCATACGATCACAATCATACGAAGACAATCATACAATTACTACTATACAATCACAATCATACAAAAACAATCATACGATGACAATCATACAATTACTACTATACAATCACAATCATACAAAAACAATCACACAATCAGAATCACACAATCACTATCATACAATCACAATCATACATTCACAATCATACAATCACAATCATACAATCACAATCATACAATCACAATAATACAATCACAATCATACAATCTCAATCATACAATCACAATTATACAATCACAATCATACAATCACAATCATACAATCACAATCATACTATCGCAATCATACAATCACAATCATACAATCACAATCATACAATCACAATCATAGAAAAACAATCATAGAAAAACAATCATACAATCACAATCATACAATCACAATCATATGATCACAATCATACAATCACAATGATACAATCACAATCATACAATCACAATCATACAATCACAATCATACAATCACAATCATACGATCACAATCATACGATGACAATCATACAATTACTACTATACAATCACAATCATACAAAAACAATCATACAATCACAATCATACAATCACAATCATACAATCACAATCATACAATCACAATCATACAATCACAATCATACATTCACAATCATACAATCACAATCATACAATCACAATCATACAATCACAATAATATAATCACAATCATACAATCACAATCATACAATCACAATCATACAAAAACAATCATACAATCACAATCATACAATCACAATCATACAACCACAATAATACAATCACAATCATACAATCTCAATCATACAATCACAATCATACAATCGCAATCATACAATCACAATCATACAATCACAATCATACAATCACAATCATACAATCACAATCATACAATCACAATCATACAATCACAATCATACAATCACAATCATAATATCGCAATCATACAATCACAATCGTACGATCACAATCATACAATCACAATCATACTATCGCAATCATACAATCACAATCATACAATCACAATAATACAATCACAATCATACAATCACAATCATACAATCGCAATCATACAATCACAATCATACAAAAACAATCATACAATCACAATCATACAATCACAATCATATGATCACAATCATATGATCACAATCATACAATCACAATGATACAATCACAATCATACAATCACATCAACCAATCACAATCATACAATCACAATCATACGATCACAATCATACGAAGACAATCATACAATTACTACTATACAATCACAATCATACAAAAACAATCATACAATCACAATCATACGATGACAACCATACAATTACTACCATACAATCACAATCATACAAAAACAATCATACAATCACAATCATACAATCACAATCATACATTCACAATCATACAATCACAATCATACAATCACAATCATACAATCACAATAATACAATCACAATCATACAATCTCAATCATACAATCACAATCATACAATCACAATCATACAATCACAATCATACAATCACAATCATACAATCACAATCATACAATCACAATCATACTATCGCAATCATACAATCACAATAATACAATCACAATCATACAATCACAATCATACAATCACAATCATGCAATCACAATCATACAATCACAATCGTACTATCGCAATAATATAATCACAATCATACAATCACAATCATACAATCACAATCATACAATCACGATCATGCAATTACAATCATACGATCATAATCATACAAGAACAATCATACAATCACAATAATAGAACCATAATCATACAACCACAATTATGCAATCACAATCATACAATCACAATCATACAATCACAATCATACAAAAACAATCATACAATCACAATCATACAATCATAATCATATAATCACACTCATAAAATTGCAATCATACAATCGCAATCATACAATCACAATCATACAATCACAATCATACAGGCACAATCATACAATCACAATCATACAATCACAATCACACAAAAACAATCATACAATCACAATCATACGATGACAATCATACAATTACTACTATACAATCACAATCATACAAAAACAATCATACAATCAGAATCACACAATCACTATCATACAATCACAATCATACATTCACAATCATACAATCACAATCATACAATCACAATCATACAATCACAATCATACAATCACAATCATACAATCACAATCATACAATCTCAATCATACAATCACAATTATACAATCACAGTCATACAATCACAATCATACAATCACAATCATACTATCGCAATCATACAATCACAATCATACAATCACAATCATACAATCACAATAATACAATCACAATCATACAATCACAATCATACAATCACAATCATACAAAAACAATCATACAATCACAATCATACAATCACAATCATATGATCACAATCATACAATCACAATGATACAATCACAATCATACAATCACAATCATACAATCACAATCATACAATCACAATCATACAATCACAATCATACATTCACAATCATACAATCACAATCATACAATCACAATCATACAATCACAATAATACAATCACAATCATACAATCTCAATCATACAATCACAATCATACAATCACAATCATACAATCACAATCATACAATCACAATCATACAATCGCAATCATACTATCGCAATCATACAATCACAATCATACTATCGCAATCATACAATCACAATCATACAATCACAATAATACAATCACAATCATACAATCACAATCATACAATCACAATCACACAAAAACAATCATACAATCACAATCATACAATCACAATCATATGATCACAATCATACAATCACAATGATACAATCACAATCATACAATCACAATCATACAATCACAATCATACAATCACAATCATACGATCACAATCATACGAAGACAATCATACAATTACTACTATACAATCACAATCATACAAAAACAATCATACAATCACAATCATACGATGACAATCATACAATTACTACTATACAATCACAATCATACAAAAACAATCATACAATCACAATCATACAATCACAATCATACGATCACAATCATACGAAGTCAATCATACAATTACTACTATACAATCACAATCATACGAAGTCAATCATACAATTACTACTATACAATCACAATCATACAAAAACAATCGTACAATCACAATCATACGATGACAATCATACAATTACTACTATACAATCACAATCATACAAAAACAATCATACAATCACAATCATACAATCACAATCATATGATCACAATCATACAATCACAATGATGCAATCACAATCATACAATCACAATCATACAATCGCAATCATACAATCACAATCATACGATCACAATCATACGAAGACAATCATACAATTACTACTATACAATCACAATCATACAATCACAATCATACGATGACAATCATACAATTACTACTATACAATCACAATCATACAAAAACAATCATACAATCAGAATCACACAATCACTATCATACAATCACAATCATACATTCACAATCATACAATCACAATCATACAATCACAATAATACAATCACAATCATACAATCACAATCATACAATCTCAATCATACAATCACAATTATACAATCACAATCATACAATCACAATCATACAATTACAATCATAGAAAAACAATCATAGAAAAACAATCATACAATCACAATCATACAATCACAATCATATGATCACAATCATACAATCACAATGATACAATCACAATCATACAATCACAATCATACAATCACAATCATACGATCACAATCATACGATGACAATCATACAATTACTACTATACAATCACAATCATACAAAAACAATCATACAATCACAATCATACAATCACAATCATACAATCACAATCATACAATCACAATCATACATTCACAATCATACAATCACAATCATACAATCACAATCATACAATCACAATAATATAATCACAATCATACAATCACAATCATACAATCACAATCATACAAAAACAATCATACAATCACAATCATACAATCACAATCATACGACCACAATAATACAATCACAATCATACAATCTCAATCATACAATCACAATCATACAATCGCAATCATACAATCACAATCATACAATCACAATCATACAATCACAATCATACAATCACAATCATACAATCACAATCATACAATCACAATCATACAATCACAATCATACAATCACAATCATACAATCACAATCATACAATCACAATCATAATATCGCAATCATACAATCACAATCGTACAATCACAATCATACAATCACAATCATTCAATCACAATCATGCAATCACAATCATACAATCACAATCATACAATCACAATCATACAAAAACAATCATACAATCACAATCATACAATCACAATCATACAATCACAATCATACATTCACAATCATACAATCACAATCATACAATCACAATCATACAATCACAATAATATAATCACAATCATACAATCACAATCATACAATCACAATCATACAAAAACAATCATACAATCACAATCATACAATCACAATCATACAACCACAATAATACAATCACAATCATACAATCTCAATCATACAATCACAATCATACAATCGCAATCATACAATCACAATCATACAATCACAATCATACAATCACAATCATACAATCACAATCATACAATCACAATCATACAATCACAATCATACAATCACAATCATAATATCGCAATCATACAATCACAATCGTACGATCACAATCATACAATCACAATCATACTATCGCAATCATACAATCACAATCATACAATCACAATAATACAAACACAATCATACAATCACAATCATACAATCGCAATCATACAATCACAATCATACAAAAACAATCATACAATCACAATCATACAATCACAATCATATGATCACAATCATATGATCACAATCATACAATCACAATGATACAATCACAATCATACAATCACATCAACCAATCACAATCATACAATCACAATCATACGATCACAATCATACGAAGACAATCATACAATTACTACTATACAATCACAATCATACAAAAACAATCATACAATCACAATCATACGATGACAACCATACAATTACTACCATACAATCACAATCATACAAAAACAATCATACAATCACAATCATACAATCACAATCATACATTCACAATCATACAATCACAATCATACAATCACAATCATACAATCACAATAATACAATCACAATCATACAATCTCAATCATACAATCACAATCATACAATCACAATCATACAATCACAATCATACAATCACAATCATACAATCACAATCATACAATCACAATCATACTATCGCAATCATACAATCACAATAATACAATCACAATCATACAATCACAATCATACAATCACAATCATGCAATCACAATCATACAATCACAATCGTACTATCGCAATAATATAATCACAATCATACAATCACAATCATACAATCACAATCATACAATCACGATCATGCAATTACAATCATACGATCATAATCATACAAGAACAATCATACAATCACAATAATAGAACCATAATCATACAACCACAATTATGCAATCACAATCATACAATCACAATCATACAATCACAATCATACAAAAACAATCATACAATCACAATCATACAATCATAATCATATAATCACACTCATAAAATTGCAATCATACAATCGCAATCATACAATCACAATCATACAATCACAATCATACAGGCACAATCATACAATCACAATCATACAATCACAATCACACAAAAACAATCATACAATCACAATCATACGATGACAATCATACAATTACTACTATACAATCACAATCATACAAAAACAATCATACAATCAGAATCACACAATCACTATCATACAATCACAATCATACATTCACAATCATACAATCACAATCATACAATCACAATCATACAATCACAATCATACAATCACAATCATACAATCACAATCATACAATCTCAATCATACAATCACAATTATACAATCACAGTCATACAATCACAATCATACAATCACAATCATACTATCGCAATCATACAATCACAATCATACAATCACAATCATACAATCACAATAATACAATCACAATCATACAATCACAATCATACAATCACAATCATACAAAAACAATCATACAATCACAATCATACAATCACAATCATATGATCACAATCATACAATCACAATGATACAATCACAATCATACAATCACAATCATACAATCACAATCATACAATCACAATCATACAATCACAATCATACATTCACAATCATACAATCACAATCATACAATCACAATCATACAATCACAATAATACAATCACAATCATACAATCTCAATCATACAATCACAATCATACAATCACAATCATACAATCACAATCATACAATCACAATCATACAATCGCAATCATACTATCGCAATCATACAATCACAATCATACTATCGCAATCATACAATCACAATCATACAATCACAATAATACAATCACAATCATACAATCACAATCATACAATCACAATCACACAAAAACAATCATACAATCACAATCATACAATCACAATCATATGATCACAATCATACAATCACAATGATACAATCACAATCATACAATCACAATCATACAATCACAATCATACAATCACAATCATACGATCACAATCATACGAAGACAATCATACAATTACTACTATACAATCACAATCATACAAAAACAATCATACAATCACAATCATACGATGACAATCATACAATTACTACTATACAATCACAATCATACAAAAACAATCATACAATCACAATCATACAATCACAATCATACGATCACAATCATACGAAGTCAATCATACAATTACTACTATACAATCACAATCATACGAAGTCAATCATACAATTACTACTATACAATCACAATCATACAAAAACAATCGTACAATCACAATCATACGATGACAATCATACAATTACTACTATACAATCACAATCATACAAAAACAATCATACAATCACAATCATACAATCACAATCATATGATCACAATCATACAATCACAATGATGCAATCACAATCATACAATCACAATCATACAATCGCAATCATACAATCACAATCATACGATCACAATCATACGAAGACAATCATACAATTACTACTATACAATCACAATCATACAATCACAATCATACGATGACAATCATACAATTACTACTATACAATCACAATCATACAAAAACAATCATACAATCAGAATCACACAATCACTATCATACAATCACAATCATACATTCACAATCATACAATCACAATCATACAATCACAATAATACAATCACAATCATACAATCACAATCATACAATCTCAATCATACAATCACAATTATACAATCACAATCATACAATCACAATCATACAATCACAATCATACAATCACAATCATAGAAAAACAATCATAGAAAAACAATCATACAATCACAATCATACAATCACAATCATATGATCACAATCATACAATCACAATGATACAATCACAATCATACAATCACAATCATACAATCACAATCATACGATCACAATCATACGATGACAATCATACAATTACTACTATACAATCACAATCATACAAAAACAATCATACAATCACAATCATACAATCACAATCATACAATCACAATCATACAATCACAATCATACATTCACAATCATACAATCACAATCATACAATCACAATCATACAATCACAATAATATAATCACAATCATACAATCACAATCATACAATCACAATCATACAAAAACAATCATACAATCACAATCATACAATCACAATCATACGACCACAATAATACAATCACAATCATACAATCTCAATCATACAATCACAATCATACAATCGCAATCATACAATCACAATCATACAATCACAATCATACAATCACAATCATACAATCACAATCATACAATCACAATCATACAATCACAATCATACAATCACAATCATACAATCACAATCATACAATCACAATCATAATATCGCAATCATACAATCACAATCGTACAATCACAATCATACAATCACAATCATTCAATCACAATCATGCAATCACAATCATACAATCACAATCATACAATCACAATCATACAAAAACAATCATACAATCACAATCATACAATCACAATCATACAATCACAATCATACAATCATAATCATATAATCACACTCATAAAATTGCAATCATACAATCGCAATCATACAATCACAATCATACAATCGCAATCAAACAATCACAATCATACGATCGCAATCATACAATCGCAATCATACACTCGCAATCATTCAATCACAATGATACAATCACAATCATACAATGACAATCATACGATGACAATCATACAATTACTACTATACAATCACAATCATACAAAAACAATCATACAATCACAATCATACAATCACAATCATACAATCACAATCATACAACCACAATAATACAATCGCAATCATACAATCGCAATCATACAATCACAATCATACAATCGCAATCATACAATCCCAATCATACAATCACAATCATACAATCACAATCATACAATCACAATCATACAATCACAATCATACAATCACAATCATACAATCACAATCATACAATCACAATCATACAATCACAATCATAATATCGCAATCATACAATCACAATCGTACAATCACAATCATACAATCACAATCATTCAATCACAATCATGCAATCACAATCATACAATCACAATCATACAATCACAATCATACAAAAACAATCATACAATCACAATCATATAATCACAATCATACAATCATAATCATATAATCACACTCATAAAATTGCAATCATACAATCGCAATCATACAATCACAATCATACCATCACAATCATGCAGGCACAATCATAAAATCAGAACCATAGAATCACAATCATACAAAAACAATCATGCAATCACAATCATGCAATCACAATCGTACAATCGCAATCGAACAATCAGAACCATATGATCACAATCATACAATCACAATCGTACAATCTCAATCATACACGCGCCATCTTACAATCACAATCATACAATCACAATCATACAATCACAATCATACAATCACAATCATACAATCACAATCATACAATCACAATCATACAATCACAATCATACAATCGCAATCAAACAATCACAATCATACGATCGCAATCATACAATCGCAATCATACACTCACAATCATTCAATCACAATGATACAATCACAATCATACAATGACAATCATACGATGACAATCATACAATTACTACTATACAATCACAATCATACAAAAACAATCATACAATCACAATCATACAATCACAATCATACAATCACAATCATACAACCACAATAATACAATCACAATCATACAATCGCAATCATACAATCACAATCATACAATCGCAATCATACAATCACAATCATACAATCACAATCATACAATCACAATCATACAATCACAATCATACAATCACAATCATACAATCACAATCATACAATCACAATCGTACAATCACAATCATACAATCACAATCATACAATCACAATCATACTGTCGCAATCATACAATCACAATCATACAATCACAATCATACAATCACAATCATACAATCACAATCCTACTATCGCAATCATACAATCACAATCATACAATCACAATCATACAATCACAATCATACAATCACAATCATACAATCACAATCATACAATCACAATCATGCAATTACAATCATACAATCACAATCATACAATCACAATCGTACAATCACAATCATACAATCACAATCATACAATCACAATCATACTATCGCAATCATACAATCACAATCATACAATCACAATCATACAATCACAATCATACAATCACAATCCTACTATCGCAATCATACAATCACAATCATACAATCACAATCATACAATCGCAATCAAACAATCACAATCATACGATCGCAATCATACAATCGCAATCATACACTCACAATCATTCAATCACAATGATACAATCACAATCATACAATGACAATCATACGATGACAATCATACAATTACTACTATACAATCACAATCATACAAAAACAATCATACAATCACAATCATACAATCACAATCATACAATCACAATCATACAATCACAATCATACAACCACAATAATACAATCACAATCATACAATCGCAATCATACAATCACAATCATACAATCGCAATCATACAATCACAATCATACAATCACAATCATACAATCACAATCATGCAATTACAATCATACAATCACAATCATACAATCACAATCGTACAATCACAATCATACAATCACAATCATACAATCACAATCATACTATCGCAATCATACAATCACAATCATACAATCACAATCATACAATCACAATCATACAATCACAATCCTACTATCGCAATCATACAATCACAATCATACAATCACAATCATACAATCGCAATCAAACAATCACAATCATACGATCGCAATCATACAATCGCAATCATACACTCACAATCATTCAATCACAATGATACAATCACAATCATACAATGACAATCATACGATGACAATCATACAATTACTACTATACAATCACAATCATACAAAAACAATCATACAATCACAATCATACAATCACAATCATACAATCACAATCATACAACCACAATAATACAATCACAATCATACAATCGCAATCATACAATCGCAATCATACAATCGCAATCATACAATCACAATCATACAATCACAATCATACAATCACAATCATACAATCACAATCATACAATCACAATCCTACTATCGCAATCATACAATCACAATCATACAATCACAATCATACAATCACAATCATACAATCACAATCATACAATCACAATCATACAATCACAATCATGCAATTACAATCATATGATCATAATCATACAAGAACAATCATACAATCACAATAATAGAACCATAATTATACAACCACAATCAAACGATCACAATCATACAATCACAATCATACGATCACAATCGTACGATCACAATCATACAATCACAATCATACAAAAACAATCATACAATCACAATCATACACTCACAATCATACGCTCACAATCATTCAATCACAATGATACAATCACAATCATACAATCACAATCATACGATCACAATCATACAATCACAATCATACAATCACAATCATACAATCACAATCATACAATCACAATCATACAATCACAATCATACAATCACAATCATACAATCACAATCATACAATCACAATCATACTATCGCATTCATACAATCGCAATCATACAATCACAATAATACAATCACAATCATACAATCACAATCATACAATCACAATCATACAATCACAATCATACAATCACAATCATACAAAAACAATCATACAATCACAATCATACAATCACAATCATATGATCACAATCATATGATCACAATCATACAATCACAATGATACAATCACAATCATACAATCACAATCATACAATCACAATCATACGACCACAATCATACGAAGACAATCATACAATTACTACTATACAATCACAATCATACAAAAACAATCATACAATCACAATCATACAATCACAATCATACGAAGTCAATCATACAATTACTACTATACAATCACAATCATACAAAAACAATCGTACAATCACAATCATACGATGACAATCATACAATTACTACTATACAATCACAATCATACAAAAACAATCATACAATCACAATCATACAATCACAATCATACAATCACAATCATATGATCACAATCATACAATCACAATGATGCAATCACAATCATACAATCACAATCATACAATCACAATCATACAATCACAATCATACGATCACAATCATACGAAGACAATCATACAATTACTACTATACAATCACAATCATACAATCACAATCATACGATGACAATCATACAATTACTACTATACAATCACAATCATACAAAAACAATCATACAATCAGAATCACACAATCACTATCATACAATCACAATCATACATTCACAATCATACAATCACAATCATACAATCACAATCATACAATCACAATCATACAATCACAATAATACAATCACAATCATACAATCTCAATCATACAATCACAATTATACAATCACAATCATACAATCACAATCATACAATCACAATCATACTATCGCAATCATACAATCGCAATCATACAATCACAATCATACAATCACAATCATAGAAAAACAATCATAGAAAAACAATCATACAATCACAATCATACAATCACAATCATATGATCACAATCATACAATCACAATGATACAATCACAATCATACAATCACAATCATACAATCACAATCATACAATCACAATCATACGATCACAATCATACGATGACAATCATACAATTACTACTATACAATCACAATCATACAAAAACAATCATACAATCACAATCATACAATCACAATCATACAATCACAATCATACATTCACAATCATACAATCACAATCATACAATCACAATCATACAATCACAATAATATAATCACAATCATACAATCACAATAATATAATCACAATCATACAAAAACAATCATACAAAAACAATCATACAATCACAATCATACAATCACAATCATACAATCACAATCATACAACCACAATAATACAATCACAATCATACAATCTCAATCATACAATCACAATCATACAATCGCAATCATACAATCACAATCATACAATCACAATCATACAATCACAAACATACAATCACAATCATACAATCACAATCATACAATCACAATCATACAATCACAATCATACAATCACAATCATATGATCACAATCATATGATCACAATCATACAATCACAATGATACAATCACAATCATACAATCACATCATACAATCACAATCATACAATCACAATCATACGATCACAATCATACGAAGACAATCATACAATTACTACTATACAATCACAATCATACAAAAACAATCATACAATCACAATCATACGATGACAACCATACAATTACTACTATACAATCACAATCATACAAAAACAATCATACAATCACAATCATACAATCACAATCATACGATCACAATCATACGAAGTCAATCATACAATTACTACTATACAATCACAATCATACAAAAACAATCATACAATCACAATCATACGATGACAATCATACAATTACTACTATACAATCACAATCATACAAAAACAATCATACAATCACAATCATACAATCACAATCATATGACCACAATCATACAATCACAATGATACAATCACAATCATACAATCACAATCATACAATCACAATCATACAATCACAATCATACAATCACAATCATACAATCACAATCATACGATCACAATCATACGAAGACAATCATACAATTACTACTATACAATCACAATCATACAATCACAATCATACGATGACAATCATACAATTACTACTATACAATCACAATCATACAAAAACAATCATACAACCACAATCATACAATCACAATCATACAATCACAATCATACATTCACAATCATACAATCACAATCATACAATCACAATCATACAATCACAATAATACAATCACAATCATACAATCTCAATCATACAATCACAATCATACAATCACAATCATACAATCACAATCATACAATCACAATCATACTATCGCAATCATACAATCACAATAATACAATCACAATCATACAATCACAATCATACAATCACAATCATGCAATCACAATCATACAATCACAATCGTACTATCGCAATAATATAATCACAATCATACAATCACAATCATACAATCACAATCATACAATCACGATCATGCAATTACAATCATACGATCATAATCATACAAGACCAATCATACAATCACAATAATAGAACCATAATCATACAACCACAATCATGCAATCACAATCATACAATCACAATCATACAATCACAATCATACAAAAACAATCATACAATCACAATCATACAATCATAATCATATAATCACACTCATAAAATTGCAATCATACAATCGCAATCATACAATCACAATCATACCATCACAATCATACAGGCACAATCATACAATCACAATCATACAATCACAATCATACAAAAACAATCATGCAATGACAATCATATAATCACAATCATACAATCACAATGATACAATCACAATCATACAATCACAATCATACAATCACAATCATTCAATCACAATCATACAAAAACAATCATGTAATAACAATGATACAATCACAATCGTACAATCGCAATCGAACAATCACAATCATATGATCACAATCATACAATCACAATGATACAATCACAATCATACAATCACAATCATACAATCACAATCATACATTCACAATCATACAATCACAATCATACAATCACAATCATACAATCACAATAATACAATCACAATCATACAATCTCAATCATACAATCACAATCATACAATCACAATCATACAATCACAATCATACAATCACAATCATACAATCACAATCATACTATCGCAATCATACAATCACAATCATACTATCGCAATCATACAATCACAATCATACAATCACAATAATACAATCACAATCATACAATCACAATCATACAATCACAATCACACAAAAACAATCATACAATCACAATCATACAATCACAATCATATGATCACAATCATACAATCACAATGATACAATCACAATCATACAATCACAATCATACAATCACAATCATACAATCACAATCATACGATCACAATCATACGAAGACAATCATACAATTACTACTATACAATCACAATCATACAAAAACAATCATACAATCACAATCATACGATGACAATCATACAATTACTACTATACAATCACAATCATACAAAAACAATCATACAATCACAATCATACAATCACAATCATACGATCACAATCATACGAAGTCAATCATACAATTACTACTATACAATCACAATCATACAAAAACAATCGTACAATCACAATCATACGATGACAATCATACAATTACTACTATACAATCACAATCATACAAAAACAATCATACAATCACAATCATACAATCACAATCATATGATCACAATCATACAATCACAATGATGCAATCACAATCTTACAATCACAATCATACATTCACAATCATACAATCACAATCATACAATCACAATCATACAATCACAATAATACAATCACAATCATACAATCTCAATCATACAATCACAATCATACAATCACAATCATACAATCACAATCATACAATCACAATCATACAATCGCAATCATACTATCGCAATCATACTATCGCAATCATACAATCACAATCATACAATCACAATAATACAATCACAATCATACAATCACAATCATACAATCACAATCATACAATCACAATCACACAAAAACAATCATACAATCACAATCATACAATCACAATCATATGATCACAATCATACAATCACAATGATACAATCACAATCATACAATCACAATCATACAATCACAATCATACAATCACAATCATACGATCACAATCATACGAAGACAATCATACAATTACTACTATACAATCACAATCATACAAAAACAATCATACAATCACAATCATACGATGACAATCATACAATTACTACTATACAATCACAATCATACAAAAACAATCATACAATCACAATCATACAATCACAATCATACGATCACAATCATACGAAGTCAATCATACAATTACTACTATACAATCACAATCATACAAAAACAATCGTACAATCACAATCATACAATCACAATCATACGATGACAATCATACAATTACTACTATACAATCACAATCATACAAAAACAATCATACAATCAGAATCACACAATCACTATCATACAATCACAATCATACATTCACAATCATACAATCACAATCATACAATCACAATCATACAATCACAATAATACAATCACAATCATACAATCTCAATCATACAATCACAATTATACAATCACAATCATACAATCACAATCATACAATCACAATCATACTATCGCAATCATACAATCACAATCATACAATCACAATCATACAATCACAATCATAGAAAAACAATCATAGAAAAACAATCATACAATCACAGTCATACAATCACAATCATATGATCACAATCATACAATCACAATGATACAATCACAATCATACAATCACAATCATACAATCACAATCATACGATCACAATCATACGATCACAATCATACGATGACAATCATACAATTACTACTATACAATCACAATCATACAAAAACAATCATACAATCACAATCATACAATCACAATCATACAATCACAATCATACATTCACAATCATACAATCACAATCATACAATCACAATCATACAATCACAATAATATAATCACAATCATACAATCACAATCATACAATCACAATCATACAAAAACAATCATACGATCACAATCATACAATCACAATCATACAACCACAATAATACAATCACAATCATACAATCTCAATCATACAATCACAATCATACAATCGCAATCATACAATCACAATCATACAATCACAATCATACAATCACAATCATACAATCACAATCATACAATCACAATCATACAATCACAATCATACAATCACAATCATACAATCACAATCATACAATCACAATCATACAATCACAATCATACAATCACAATCATACAATCACAATCATAATATCGCAATCATACAATCACAATCGTACAATCACAATCAAACAATCACAATCATTCAATCACAATCATGCAATCACAATCATACAATCACAATCATACAATCACAATCATACAAAAACAATCATACAATCACAATCATACAATCACAATCATACAATCATAATCATATAATCACACTCATAAAATTGCAATCATACAATCGCAATCATACAATCACAATCATACTATCGCAATCATGCAATCACAATCATACAAAAACAATGATACAATCGCAATCATACAATTCAAATCATACAATCACAATAATACAATCACAATCATACAATCTCAATCATACAATCGCAATCGAACAATCAGAACCATATGATCACAATCATACAATCACAATCGTACAATCTCAATCATACACGCGCCATCTTACAATCACAATCATACAATCCCAATCATACAATCACAATCATACAATCACAATCATACAATCACAATCATACAATCACAATCATACAATCACAATCATACAATCGCAACCAAACAATCACAATCATACGATCGCAATCATACAATCGCAATCATACACTCGCAATCATTCAATCACAATGATACAATCACAATCATACAATGACAATCATACGATGACAATCATACAATTACTACTATACAATCACAATCATACAAAAACAATCATACAATCACAATCATACAATCACAATCATACAATCACAATCATACAACCACAATAATACAATCACAATCATACAATCGCAATCATACAATCACAATCATACAATCGCAATCATACAATCACAATCATACAATCACAATCATACAATCACAATCATACAATCACAATCATACAATCACAATCATACAATCACAATCATACAATCACAATCATACAATCACAATCATAATATCGCAATCATACAATCACAATCGTACAATCACAATCATACAATCACAATCATTCAATCACAATCATGCAATCACAATCATACAATCACAATCATACAATCACAATCATACAAAAACAATCATACAATCACAATCATACAATCACAATCATACAATCATAATCATATAATCACACTCATAAAATTGCAATCATACAATCGCAATCATACAATCACAATCATACCATCACAATCATGCAGGCACAATCATACATTCACAATCATACAATCACAATCATACAATTACAATCATACAACCACAATAATACAATCACAATCATGCAATCTCAATCATACAATCACAATCATACAATCACAATCATACGATGACAATCATACAATTACTGCTATACAATCACAATCATACAAAAACAAACATAAAATCACAATCATACAATCACAATCATACAATCACAATCATACAATCACAATCATACAATCGCAATCATACATTCACAATCATACAATCACAATCATACAATCACAATCATACAACCACAATAATACAATCACAATCATACAATCTCAATCATACAATCACAATCATACAATCGCAATCATACAATCACAATCATACAATCACAATCATACAATCACAATCATACAATCACAATCATACAATCACAATCATACAATCACAATCATACAATCACAATCATACAATCACAATCATACAATCACAATCATAATATCGCAATCGTACAATCACAATCGTACAATCACAATCATACAATCACAATCATTCAATCACAATCATGCAATCACAATCATACAATCACAATCATACAATCACAATCATACAAAAACAATCATACAATCACAATCATACAATCACAATCATACAATCATAATCATATAATCACACTCATAAAATTGCAATCATACAATCGCAATCATACAATCACAATCATACCATCACAATCATACAGGCACAATCATACAATCACAATCATACAATCACAATCATATAATCACAATCATACAATCACAATAATACAATCACAATCATACAATCTCAATCATACAATCCCAATCATACAATCCCAATCATACAATCACACTCATACAATCACAATCATACAATCACAATCATACAACCACAATCATACAATCACAATCATATTATCACAATCATACAATCACAATCATACAATCACAATAATACAATCACAATCATACAATCACAATCATACAATCACAAACATACAATCACAATCATAATATCGCAATCGTACAATCACAATCGTACAATCACAATCATACAATCACAATCATTCAATCACAATCATGCAATCACAATCATACAATCACAATCATACAATCACAATCATACAAAAACAATCATACAATCACAATCATACAATCACAATCATACAATCATAATCATATAATCACACTCATAAAATTGCAATCATACAATCGCAATCATACAATCACAATCATACCATCACAATCATACAGGCACAATCATACAATCACAATCATACAATCACAATCATACAATCACAATCATACAATCACAATAATACAATCACAATCATACAATCTCAATCATACAATCCCAATCATACAATCCCAATCATACAATCACACTCATACAATCACAATCATACAATCACAATCATACAACCACAATCATACAATCACAATCATATTATCACAATCATACAATCACAATCATACAATCACAATAATACAATCACAATCATACAATCTCAATCATACAATCCCAATCATACAATCACAATCATACAATCACTATCATACAATCACAATCATACAACCACAATCATACAATCACAATCATACTATCACAATCATACAATCACAATCATACAATCACAATCATACAAAAACAATCATACAATCACAATCATACAATCACAATCATACAATCACAATCATGCAATCACAATCATACAATCACAATCATGCAATCACAATCATACAATCACAATCATACGAAGACAATCATACAATTACTACTATACAATCACAATCATACAAAAACAATCATACAATCACAATCATACAATCACAGTCATACAATCACAATCATACAATCACAATCATACAATCACAATCATACAATCACAATCATACAATCACAATCATACAATCACAATCATACTATCGCAATCATACAATCGCAATCATACAATCACAATAATACAATCACAATCATACAATCACAATCATACAATCACAATCATACAAAAACAATCATACAATCACAATCATACATTCACAATCATATGATCACAATCATATGATCACAATCATACAATCACAATGATACAATCACAATCATACAATCACAATCATACAATCACAATCATACGATCACAATCATACGAAGACAATCATACAATTACTACTATACAATCACAATCATACAAAAACAATCATACAATCACAATCATTCAATCACAATCATGCAATCACAATCATACAATCACAATCATGCAATCACAATCATACAATCACAATCATACAATCGCAATCATCGAAACACAATCATACAATCACAATCATACAATCACAATCATACAATCGCAATAATACAGTCACAATCATATAATCACAATCATACAATCACAATGATACAATCACAATCATACAATCACAATCATACAACCGCAGTCATACAATCACAATCATACAATCACAATCATACAATCACAATCATACAATCACAATCATACAATCACAATCATACCATCCCAATCATACAATCACAATCATACAATCACAATCGTACAATCACAATCATACAGTAACAATAATACAATCACAATCATACAATCTCAATCATACAATCGCAATCATACAATCACAATCATACAATCACAATCATACCATCCCAATCATACAATCACAATCGTACAATCACAATCATACAATAACAATAATACAATCACAATCATACAATCTCAATCATACAATCGCAATCATACAATCACAATCATACAATCACAATCATACAATCACAATCATACAAACACAATCATACAATCACAATTATACAATCACTATCATACAATCTCAATCATACACACGCCAACTTACAATCACAATCATACAATCACAATTATACAATCACAATCATACAATCACAATCATACAATGACAATCATACAATCACAATCATACATTCAGAATCACACAATCACTATCATACAATCACAATCATACATTCACAATCATACAATCGCAATCATACAATCACAATCGTACAATCACAATCATACAATCACAGTCATACAATCACAATCATACAATCACAATCATACAATCATAATCATACAATTACAATCATACAATCACAATCATACAATCACAATCATACAATCACAATCATACAATCACAATCATACAATCACAATCATACAATCGCAATCATACAATTACAATCTCCAAAATACAATCTCCCAATTACAATCATACAATCACAATCATACAATCACAATCATTCAATCACAATCATACAATCACAATCATACAATCACAATCATACAATCACAATCATACTATCACAATCACACAATCCTAATCATACAATCACAATCATACAATCACAATCATACAATCACAGTCATACAATCACAATCATACAATCACAATCATACAATCACAATCATACAATCACAATCATACAATCACAATCATACAATCACAATCATACAATCACAATCATACAATCACAATCATACAATCACAATCATACTATCACAATCACACAATCCTAATCATACAATCACAATCCTACAATCACAATCATACAATCACAGTCATACAATCACAATCATACAATCACAATCATACAATCACAATCATACAATCACAATTATACAATCACAATCATTCAATCACAATCATGCAATCACAATCATACAATCACAATCATATAATCACAATCATACAAAAACAATCATACAATCACAATCATACAATCACAATCATACAATCACAATCATACAAACACAATCATACAATCACAATCATACTATCGCAATCATACAATCACAATCGTACAATCACAATCATACAATCACAATCATTCAATCACAATCATGCAATCACAGTCATACAATCACAATCATACAATCACAATCATACAAAAACAATGATACAATCGCAATCATACAATCACAATCATACAATCACAATCATACAATCACAATCTTACAATCACAATCATACTATCGCAATCATGCAATCACAATCATACAAAAACAATGATACAATCGCAATCATACAATTCAAATCATACAATCACAATAATACAATCACAATCATACAATCTCAATCATACAATCGCAATCATACAATCACAATCATACAATCACAATAATACAATCACAATCATACAATCTCAATCATACAATCGCAATCATACAATCACAATCATACAATCCCAATCATACTATCGCAATCATACAATCACAATCATACAATCACAATCGTACAATCACAATCGTACAATCACAATTATACAATCACAATCATTCAATCACAATCATGCAATCACAATCATACAATCACAATCATACAATCACAATCATACAAAAACAATCATACAATCACAATCATACAATCACAATCATACAATCATAATCATATAATCACACTCATAAAATTGCAATCATACAATCGCAATCATACAATCACAATCATACCATCACAATCATACAGGCACAATCATACAATCACAATCATACAATCACAATCATACAAAAACAATCATGCAATAACAATCATACAATCACAATCGTACAATCGCAATCGAACAATCAGAACCGTACGATCACAATTATACAATCACTATCATACAATCTCAATCATACACACGCCATCTTACAATCACAATCATACAATCACAATCATACAATCACAATCATACAATCACAATCATACAATCACAATCATACAATCACAATCATACAATCACAATCATACAATCACAATCATACAATCACAATCATACAATCACAATCATACAATCACAATCATACAATCACAATCATACAATCACAATCATACAATCACAATCATACAAAAACAATCATACAATCACAATCATACGATGACAATCCTACAATTACTACTATACAATCACAATCATACAAAAACAATCATACAATCACAATCATACAATCACAATCATACAATCACAATCATACAAAAACAATCATACAATCACAATCATACGATCACAATCATACGAAGACAATCATACAATTACTACTATACAATCACAATCATACAAAAACAATCATACAATCACAATCATACAATCACAATCATACAATCACAATTATACATTCACAATCATACAATCACAATCATACAATCACAATCATACAATCACAATAATACAATCACAATCATACAATCACAATCATACAATCACAATCATACAACCACAATCATACAATCACAATCATACTATCACAATCATACAATCACAATCATACAATCACAATAATACAATCACAATCATACAATCTCAATCATACAATCCCAATCATACATTCACAATCATACAATCACTATCATACAATCACAATCATACAACCACAATCATACAATCACAATCATACTATCACAATCATACAATCACAATCATACAATCACAATCATACAAAAACGATCATACAATCAAAATCATACAATCACAATCATACAATCACAATCATGCAATCACAATCATACAATCACAATCATACAATCACAATCATACAATCACAATCATACAAACACAATCATACAATCACAATCATACTATCGCAATCATACAATCACAATCGTACAATCACAATCATACAAAAACAATCATGCAATCACAATCATACAATCACAATCATACTATCGCAATCATACGATCACAATCATACGAAGACAATCATACAATTACTACTATACAATCACAATCATACAAAAACAACCATACAATCACAATCATACAATCACAATCATACAATCACAATTATACATTCACAATCATACAATCACAATCATACAATCACAATCATACAATCACAATAATACAATCACAATCATACAATCTCAATCATACAATCCCAATCATACAATCACAATCATACAATCACAATCATACAATCACAATCATACAACCACAATCATACAATCACAATCATACTATCACAATCATACAATCACAATCATACAATCACAATAATACAATCACAATCATACAATCTCAATCATACAATCCCAATCATACATTCACAATCATACAATCACTATCATACAATCACAATCATACAACCACAATCATACAATCACAATCATACTATCACAATCATACAATCACAATCATACAATCACAATCATACAAAAACGATCATACAATCAAAATCATACAATCACAATCATACAATCACAATCATGCAATCACAATCATACAATCACAATCATACAATCACAATCATACGATCACAATCATACGAAGTCAATCATACAATTACTACTATACAATCACAATCATACAAAAACAATCGTACAATCACAATCATACGATGACAATCATACAATTACTACTATACAATCACAATCATACAAAAACAATCATACAATCACAATCATACAATCACAATCATATGATCACAATCATACAATCACAATGATACAATCACAATCATACAATCACAATCATACAATCACAATCATACAATCACAATCATACGATCACAATCATACGAAGACAATCATACAATTACTACTATACAATCACAATCATACAATCACAATCATACGATGACAATCATACAATTACTACTATACAATCACAATCATACAAAAACAATCATACAATCAGAATCACACAATCACTATCATACAATCACAATCATACATTCACAATCATACAATCACAATCATACAATCACAATCATACAATCACAATAATACAATCACAATCATACAATCTCAATCATACAATCACAATTATACAATCACAATCATACAATCACAATCATACTATCGCAATCATACAATCACAATCATACAATCACAATCATACAATCACAATCATAGAAAAACAATCATAGAAAAACAATCATACAATCACAATCATACAATCACAATCATACAATCACAATCATACAATCACAATCATACTATCGCAATCATACAATCACAATCATACAATCCCAATCATACAATCACAATCATACTATCGCAATCATCCAATCACAATCATACAATCACAATCATACAATCACAATAATACAATCACAATCATACAATCACAATCATACAATCACAATCATACAATCATAATCATACAATTACAATCATACAATCACAATCATACAATCACAATCATACAATCACAATCATACAATCACAATCATACAATCACAATCATACAATCGCAATCATACAATTACAATCTCCAAAATACAATCTCCCAATTACAATCATACAATCACAATCATACAATCACAATCATTCAATCACAATCATACAATCACAATCATACAATCACAATCATACAATCACAATCATACTATCACAATCACACAATCCTAATCATACAATCACAATCATACAATCACAATCATACAATCACAGTCATACAATCACAATCATACAATCACAATCATACAATCACAATCATACAATCACAATCATACAATCACAATCATACAATCACAATCATACAATCACAATCATACAATCACAATCATACTATCACAATCACACAATCCTAATCATACAATCACAATCCTACAATCACAATCATACAATCACAGTCATACAATCACAATCATACAATCACAATCATACAATCACAATCATACAATCACAATTATACAATCACAATCATTCAATCACAATCATGCAATCACAATCATACAATCACAATCATACAATCACAATCATACAAAAACAATCATACAATCACAATCATACAATCACAATCATACAATCACAATCATACAAACACAATCATACAATCACAATCATACTATCGCAATCATACAATCACAATCGTACAATCACAATCATACAATCACAATCATTCAATCACAATCATGCAATCACAGTCATACAATCACAATCATACAATCACAATCATACAAAAACAATGATACAATCGCAATCATACAATCACAATCATACAATCACAATCATACAATCACAATCTTACAATCACAATCATACTATCGCAATCATGCAATCACAATCATACAAAAACAATGATACAATCGCAATCATACAATTCAAATCATACAATCACAATAATACAATCACAATCATACAATCTCAATCATACAATCGCAATCATACAATCACAATCATACAATCACAATAATACAATCACAATCATACAATCTCAATCATACAATCGCAATCATACAATCACAATCATACAATCCCAATCATACTATCGCAATCATACAATCACAATCATACAATCACAATCGTACAATCACAATCGTACAATCACAATTATACAATCACAATCATTCAATCACAATCATGCAATCACAATCATACAATCACAATCATACAATCACAATCATACAAAAACAATCATACAATCACAATCATACAATCACAATCATACAATCATAATCATATAATCACACTCATAAAATTGCAATCATACAATCGCAATCATACAATCACAATCATACCATCACAATCATACAGGCACAATCATACAATCACAATCATACAATCACAATCATACAAAAACAATCATGCAATAACAATCATACAATCACAATCGTACAATCGCAATCGAACAATCAGAACCGTACGATCACAATTATACAATCACTATCATACAATCTCAATCATACACACGCCATCTTACAATCACAATCATACAATCACAATCATACAATCACAATCATACAATCACAATCATACAATCACAATCATACAATCACAATCATACAATCACAATCATACAATCACAATCATACAATCACAATCATACAATCACAATCATACAATCACAATCATACAATCACAATCATACAATCACAATCATACAAAAACAATCATACAATCACAATCATACGATGACAATCCTACAATTACTACTATACAATCACAATCATACAAAAACAATCATACAATCACAATCATACAATCACAATCATACAATCACAATCATACAAAAACAATCATACAATCACAATCATACGATCACAATCATACGAAGACAATCATACAATTACTACTATACAATCACAATCATACAAAAACAATCATACAATCACAATCATACAATCACAATCATACAATCACAATTATACATTCACAATCATACAATCACAATCATACAATCACAATCATACAATCACAATAATACAATCACAATCATACAATCACAATCATACAATCACAATCATACAACCACAATCATACAATCACAATCATACTATCACAATCATACAATCACAATCATACAATCACAATAATACAATCACAATCATACAATCTCAATCATACAATCCCAATCATACATTCACAATCATACAATCACTATCATACAATCACAATCATACAACCACAATCATACAATCACAATCATACTATCACAATCATACAATCACAATCATACAATCACAATCATACAAAAACGATCATACAATCAAAATCATACAATCACAATCATACAATCACAATCATGCAATCACAATCATACAATCACAATCATACAATCACAATCATACAATCACAATCATACAAACACAATCATACAATCACAATCATACTATCGCAATCATACAATCACAATCGTACAATCACAATCATGCAAAAACAATCATGCAATCACAATCATACAATCACAATCATACTATCGCAATCATACGATCACAATCATACGAAGACAATCATACAATTACTACTATACAATCACAATCATACAAAAACAATCATACAATCACAATCATACAATCACAATCATACAATCACAATTATACATTCACAATCATACAATCACAATCATACAATCACAATCATACAATCACAATAATACAATCACAATCATACAATCTCAATCATACAATCCCAATCATACAATCACAATCATACAATCACAATCATACAATCACAATCATACAACCACAATCATACAATCACAATCATACTATCACAATCATACAATCACAATCATACAATCACAATAATACAATCACAATCATACAATCTCAATCATACAATCCCAATCATACATTCACAATCATACAATCACTATCATACAATCACAATCATACAACCACAATCATACAATCACAATCATACTATCACAATCATACAATCACAATCATACAATCACAATCATACAAAAACGATCATACAATCAAAATCATACAATCACAATCATACAATCACAATCATGCAATCACAATCATACAATCACAATCATACAATCACAATCATACGATCACAATCATACGAAGTCAATCATACAATTACTACTATACAATCACAATCATACAAAAACAATCGTACAATCACAATCATACGATGACAATCATACAATTACTACTATACAATCACAATCATACAAAAACAATCATACAATCACAATCATACAATCACAATCATATGATCACAATCATACAATCACAATGATACAATCACAATCATACAATCACAATCATACAATCACAATCATACAATCACAATCATACGATCACAATCATACGAAGACAATCATACAATTACTACTATACAATCACAATCATACAATCACAATCATACGATGACAATCATACAATTACTACTATACAATCACAATCATACAAAAACAATCATACAATCAGAATCACACAATCACTATCATACAATCACAATCATACATTCACAATCATACAATCACAATCATACAATCACAATCATACAATCACAATAATACAATCACAATCATACAATCTCAATCATACAATCACAATTATACAATCACAATCATACAATCACAATCATACTATCGCAATCATACAATCACAATCATACAATCACAATCATACAATCACAATCATAGAAAAACAATCATAGAAAAACAATCATACAATCACAATCATACAATCACAATCATACAATCACAATCATACAATCACAATCATACTATCGCAATCATACAATCACAATCATACAATCCCAATCATACAATCACAATCATACTATCGCAATCATCCAATCACAATCATACAATCACAATCATACAATCACAATAATACAATCACAATCATACAATCACAATCATACAATCACAATCATACAAAAACAATCATACAATCACAATCATACAATCACAATCATATGATCACAATCATACAATCACAATGATACAATCACAATCATACAATCACAATCATACAATCACAATCATACAATCACAATCATACATTCACAATCATACAATCACAATCATACAATCACACTCATACAATCACAATCATACAATCACAATCATACAACCACAATCATACAATCACAATCATATTATCACAATCATACAATCACAATCATACAATCACAATAATACAATCACAATCATACAATCTCAATCATACAATCCCAATCATACAATCACAATCATACAATCACTATCATACAATCACAATCATACAACCACAATCATACAATCACAATCATACTATCACAATCATACAATCACAATCATACAATCACAATCATACAAAAACAATCATACAATCACAATCATACAATCACAATCATACAATCACAATCATACAATCACTATCATACAATCACAATCATACAACCACAATCATACAATCACAATCATACTATCACAATCATACAATCACAATCATACAATCACAATCATACAAAAACAATCATACAATCACAATCATACAATCACAATCATACAATCACAATCATGCAATCACAATCATACAATCACAATCATGCAATCACAATCATACAATCACAATCATACGAAGACAATCATACAATTACTACTATACAATCACAATCATACGAAGACAATCATACAATTACTACTATACAATCACAATCATACAAAAACAATCATACAATCAGAATCACACAATCACTATCATACAATCACAATCATACATTCACAATCATACAATCACAATCATACAATCACAATCATACAATCACAATAATACAATCACAATCATACAATCTCAATCACACAATCACAATCATACAATCACACTCATACAATCACAATCATACAATCACAATCATACAACCACAATCATACAATCACAATCATATTATCACAATCATACAATCACAATCATACAATCACAATAATACAATCACAATCATACAATCTCAATCATACAATCCCAATCATACAATCACAATCATACAATCACTATCATACAATCACAATCATACAACCACAATCATACAATCACAATCATACTATCACAATCATACAATCACAATCATACAATCACAATCATACAAAAACAATCATACAATCACAATCATACAATCACAATCATACAATCACAATCATGCAATCACAATCATACAATCACAATCATGCAATCACAATCATACAATCACAATCATACGAAGACAATCATACAATTACTACTATACAATCACAATCATACAAAAACAATCATACAATCACAATCATACAATCACAGTCATACAATCACAATCATACAATCACAATCATACAATCACAATCATACAATCACAATCATACAATCACAATCATACTATCGCAATCATACAATCGCAATCATACAATCACAATAATACAATCACAATCATACAATCACAATCATACAATCACAATCATACAATCACAATCATACAAAAACAATCATACAATCACAATCATACATTCACAATCATATGATCACAATCATATGATCACAATCATACAATCACAATGATACAATCACAATCATACAATCACAATCATACAATCACAATCATACAATCACAATCATACGATCACAATCATACGAAGACAATCATACAATTACTACTATACAATCACAATCATACAAAAACAATCATACAATCACAATCATTCAATCACAATCATGCAATCACAATCATACAATCACAATCATGCAATCACAATCATACAATCACAATCATACAATCGCAATCATCGAAACACAATCATACAATCACAATCATACAATCACAATCATACAATCGCAATAATACAGTCACAATCATATAATCACAATCATACAATCACAATGATACAATCACAATCATACAATCACAATCATACAACCGCAGTCATACAATCACAATCATACAATCACAATCATACAATCACAATCATACAATCACAATCATACAATCACAATCATACCATCCCAATCATACAATCACAATCATACAATCACAATCGTACAATCACAATCATACAGTAACAATAATACAATCACAATCATACAATCTCAATCATACAATCGCAATCATACAATCACAATCATACAATCACAATCATACCATCCCAATCATACAATCACAATCGTACAATCACAATCATACAATAACAATAATACAATCACAATCATACAATCTCAATCATACAATCGCAATCATACAATCACAATCATACAATCACAATCATACAATCACAATCATACAAACACAATCATACAATCACAATTATACAATCACTATCATACAATCTCAATCATACACACGCCAACTTACAATCACAATCATACAATCACAATTATACAATCACAATCATACAATCACAATCATACAATGACAATCATACAATCACAATCATACATTCAGAATCACACAATCACTATCATACAATCACAATCATACATTCACAATCATACAATCGCAATCATACAATCACAATCGTACAATCACAATCATACAATCACAGTCATACAATCACAATCATACAATCACAATCATACAATCACAATCATACAATCACAATCATACAATCACAATCATACGATCACAATCATACGAAGACAATCATACAATTACTACTATACAATCACAATCATACAAAAACAATCATACAATCACAATCATTCAATCACAATCATGCAATCACAATCATACAATCACAATCATGCAATCACAATCATACAATCACAATCATACAATCGCAATCATCGAAACACAATCATACAATCACAATCATACAATCACAATCATACAATCGCAATAATACAGTCACAATCATATAATCACAATCATACAATCACAATGATACAATCACAATCATACAATCACAATCATACAACCGCAGTCATACAATCACAATCATACAATCACAATCATACAATCACAATCATACAATCACAATCATACAATCACAATCATACCATCCCAATCATACAATCACAATCATACAATCACAATCGTACAATCACAATCATACAGTAACAATAATACAATCACAATCATACAATCTCAATCATACAATCGCAATCATACAATCACAATCATACAATCACAATCATACCATCCCAATCATACAATCACAATCGTACAATCACAATCATACAATAACAATAATACAATCACAATCATACAATCTCAATCATACAATCGCAATCATACAATCACAATCATACAATCACAATCATACAATCACAATCATACAAACACAATCATACAATCACAATTATACAATCACTATCATACAATCTCAATCATACACACGCCAACTTACAATCACAATCATACAATCACAATTATACAATCACAATCATACAATCACAATCATACAATGACAATCATACAATCACAATCATACATTCAGAATCACACAATCACTATCATACAATCACAATCATACATTCACAATCATACAATCGCAATCATACAATCACAATCGTACAATCACAATCATACAATCACAGTCATACAATCACAATCATACAATCACAATCATACAATCATAATCATACAATTACAATCATACAATCACAATCATACAATCACAATCATACAATCACAATCATACAATCACAATCATACAATCACAATCATACAATCGCAATCATACAATTACAATCTCCAAAATACAATCTCCCAATTACAATCATACAATCACAATCATACAATCACAATCATTCAATCACAATCATACAATCACAATCATACAATCACAATCATACAATCACAATCATACTATCACAATCACACAATCCTAATCATACAATCACAATCATACAATCACAATCATACAATCACAGTCATACAATCACAATCATACAATCACAATCATACAATCACAATCATACAATCACAATCATACAATCACAATCATACAATCACAATCATACAATCACAATCATACTATCACAATCACACAATCCTAATCATACAATCACAATCCTACAATCACAATCATACAATCACAGTCATACAATCACAATCATACAATCACAATCATACAATCACAATCATACAATCACAATTATACAATCACAATCATTCAATCACAATCATGCAATCACAATCATACAATCACAATCATACAATCACAATCATACAAAAACAATCATACAATCACAATCATACAATCACAATCATACAATCACAATCATACAAACACAATCATACAATCACAATCATACTATCGCAATCATACAATCACAATCGTACAATCACAATCATACAATCACAATCATTCAATCACAATCATGCAATCACAGTCATACAATCACAATCATACAATCACAATCATACAAAAACAATGATACAATCGCAATCATACAATCACAATCATACAATCACAATCATACAATCACAATCTTACAATCACAATCATACTATCGCAATCATGCAATCACAATCATACAAAAACAATGACACAATCGCAATCATACAATTCAAATCATACAATCACAATAATACAATCACAATCATACAATCTCAATCATACAATCGCAATCATACAATCACAATCATACAATCACAATAATACAATCACAATCATACAATCTCAATCATACAATCGCAATCATACAATCACAATCATACAATCCCAATCATACTATCGCAATCATACAATCACAATCATACAATCACAATCGTACAATCACAATCGTACAATCACAATTATACAATCACAATCATTCAATCACAATCATGCAATCACAATCATACAATCACAATCATACAATCACAATCATACAAAAACAATCATACAATCACAATCATACAATCACAATCATACAATCATAATCATATAATCACACTCATAAAATTGCAATCATACAATCGCAATCATACAATCACAATCATACCATCACAATCATACAGGCACAATCATACAATCACAATCATACAATCACAATCATACAAAAACAATCATGCAATAACAATCATACAATCACAATCGTACAATCGCAATCGAACAATCAGAACCGTACGATCACAATTATACAATCACTATCATACAATCTCAATCATACACACGCCATCTTACAATCACAATCATACAATCACAATCATACAATCACAATCATACAATCACAATCATACAATCACAATCATACAATCACAATCATACAATCACAATCATACAATCACAATCATACAATCACAATCATACAATCACAATCATACAATCACAATCATACAATCACAATCATACAATCACAATCATACAAAAACAATCATACAATCACAATCATACGATGACAATCCTACAATTACTACTATACAATCACAATCATACAAAAACAATCATACAATCACAATCATACAATCACAATCATACAATCACAATCATACAAAAACAATCATACAATCACAATCATACGATCACAATCATACGAAGACAATCATACAATTACTACTATACAATCACAATCATACAAAAACAATCATACAATCACAATCATACAATCACAATCATACAATCACAATTATACATTCACAATCATACAATCACAATCATACAATCACAATCATACAATCACAATAATACAATCACAATCATACAATCACAATCATACAATCACAATCATACAACCACAATCATACAATCACAATCATACTATCACAATCATACAATCACAATCATACAATCACAATAATACAATCACAATCATACAATCTCAATCATACAATCCCAATCATACATTCACAATCATACAATCACTATCATACAATCACAATCATACAACCACAATCATACAATCACAATCACACTATCACAATCATACAATCACAATCATACAATCACAATCATACAAAAACGATCATACAATCAAAATCATACAATCACAATCATACAATCACAATCATGCAATCACAATCATACAATCACAATCATACAATCACAATCATACAATCACAATCATACAAACACAATCATACAATCACAATCATACTATCGCAATCATACAATCACAATCGTACAATCACAATCATACAAAAACAATCATGCAATCACAATCATACAATCACAATCATACTATCGCAATCATACGATCACAATCATACGAAGACAATCATACAATTACTACTATACAATCACAATCATACAAAAACAATCATACAATCACAATCATACAATCACAATCATACAATCACAATTATACATTCACAATCATACAATCACAATCATACAATCACAATCATACAATCACAATAATACAATCACAATCATACAATCTCAATCATACAATCCCAATCATACAATCACAATCATACAATCACAATCATACAATCACAATCATACAACCACAATCATACAATCACAATCATACTATCACAATCATACAATCACAATCATACAATCACAATAATACAATCACAATCATACAATCTCAATCATACAATCCCAATCATACATTCACAATCATACAATCACTATCATACAATCACAATCATACAACCACAATCATACAATCACAATCATACTATCACAATCATACAATCACAATCATACAATCACAATCATACAAAAACGATCATACAATCAAAATCATACAATCACAATCATACAATCACAATCATGCAATCACAATCATACAATCACAATCATACAATCACAATCATACGATCACAATCATACGAAGTCAATCATACAATTACTACTATACAATCACAATCATACAAAAACAATCGTACAATCACAATCATACGATGACAATCATACAATTACTACTATACAATCACAATCATACAAAAACAATCATACAATCACAATCATACAATCACAATCATATGATCACAATCATACAATCACAATGATACAATCACAATCATACAATCACAATCATACAATCACAATCATACAATCACAATCATACGATCACAATCATACGAAGACAATCATACAATTACTACTATACAATCACAATCATACAATCACAATCATACGATGACAATCATACAATTACTACTATACAATCACAATCATACAAAAACAATCATACAATCAGAATCACACAATCACTATCATACAATCAAAATCATACATTCACAATCATACAATCACAATCATACAATCACAATCATACAATCACAATAATACAATCACAATCATACAATCTCAATCATACAATCACAATTATACAATCACAATCATACAATCACAATCATACAATCACAATCATACTATCGCAATCATACAATCACAATCATACAATCACAATCATACAATCACAATCATAGAAAAACAATCATAGAAAAACAATCATACAATCACAATCATACAATCACAATCATACAATCACAATCATACAATCACAATCATACTATCGCAATCATACAATCACAATCATACAATCCCAATCATACAATCACAATCATACTATCGCAATCATCCAATCACAATCATACAATCACAATCATACAATCACAATAATACAATCACAATCATACAATCACAATCATACAATCACAATCATACAAAAACAATCATACAATCACAATCATACAATCACAATCATATGATCACAATCATACAATCACAATGATACAATCACAATCATACAATCACAATCATACAATCACAATCATACAATCACAATCATACATTCACAATCATACAATCACAATCATACAATCACAATCATACAATCACAATAATACAATCACAATCATACAATCTCAATCATACAATCACAATCACACAATCACAATCATACAATCACAATCATACAATCACAATCATACAATCACAATCATACAATCACAATCATACTATCGCAATCATACAATCACAATCATACTATCGCAATCATACAATCACAATCATACAATCACAATAATACAATCACAATCATACAATCACAATCATACAATCACAATCATACAATCACAATCATACAATCACAATCATACAATCACAATCATACAATCACAATCATACAAAAACAATCATACAATCACAATCATACAATCACAATCATATGATCACAATCATACAATCACAATGATACAATCACAATCATACAATCACAATCATACAATCACAATCATACAGTCACAATCATCCAATCACAATCATACGATCACAATCATACGAAGACAGTCATACAATTACTACTATACAATCACAATCATACAAAAACAATCATACAATCATACGATGACAATCATACAATTACTACTATACAATCACAATCATACAAAAACAATCATACAATCACAATCATACAATCACAATCATACGATCACAATCATACGAAGTCAATCATACAATTACTACTATACAATCACAATCATACAAAAACAATCGTACAATCACAATCATACGATGACAATCATACAATTACTACTATACAATCACAATCATACAAAAACAATCATACAATCACAATCATACAATCACAATCATATGATCACAATCATACAATCACAATGATACAATCACAATCATACAATCACAATCATACAATCACAATCATACAATCACAATCATACGATCACAATCATACGAAGACAATCATACAATTACTACTATACAATCACAATCATACAATCACAATCATACGATGACAATCATACAATTACTACTATACAATCACAATCATACAAAAACAATCATACAATCAGAATCACACAATCACTATCATACAATCACAATCATACATTCACAATCATACAATCACAATCATACAATCACAATCATACAATCACAATAATACAATCACAATCATACAATCTCAATCATACAATCACAATTATACAATCACAATCATACAATCACAATCATACAATCACAATCATACTATCGCAATCATACAATCACAATCATACAATCACAATCATACAATCACAATCATAGAAAAACAATCATAGAAAAACAATCATACAATCACAATCATACAATCACAATCATATGATCACAATCATACAATCACAATGATACAATCACAATCATACAATCACAATCACACAATCACAATCATACAATCACAATCATACAATCACAATCATACGATCACAATCATACGATGACAATCATACAATTACTACTATACAATCACAATCATACAAAAACAATCATACAATCACAATCATACAATCACAATCATACGATCACAATCATACGAAGTCAATCATACAATTACTACTATACAATCACAATCATACAATCACAATCATACAATCACAATCATACTATCGCAATCGTACAATCACAATCATAATATCGCAATCATACAATCGCAATCGTACAATCACAATCATACAATCACAATCATTCAATCACAATCATGCAATCACAATCATACAATCACAATCATACGATCACAATCATACGGAGACAATCATACAATTACTACTATACAATCACAATCACACAAAAACAATCATACAATCACAATCATACGATGACAATCATACAATTACTACTATACAATCACAATCATACAAAAACAATCATACAATCACAATCATACAATCACAATCATACAATCACAATCATACATTCACAATCATACAATCACAATCATACAATTACAATCATACAACCACAATAATACAATCACAATCATGCAATCTCAATCATACAATCACAATCATACAATCACAATCATACGATGACAATCATACAATTACTGCTATACAATCACAATCATACAAAAACAAACATAAAATCACAATCATACAATCACAATCATACAATCACAATCATACAATCACAATCATACATTCACAATCATACAATCACAATCATACAATCACAATCATACAACCACAATAATACAATCACAATCATACAATCTCAATCATACAATCACAATCATACAATCGCAATCATACAATCACAATCATACAATCACAATCATACAATCACAATCATACAATCACAATCATACAATCACAATCATACAATCACAATCATACAATCACAATCATACAATCACAATCATAATATCGCAATCGTACAATCACAATCGTACAATCACAATCATACAATCACAATCATTCAATCACAATCATGCAATCACAATCATACAATCACAATCATACAATCACAATCATACAAAAACAATCATACAATCACAATCATACAATCACAATCATACAATCATAATCATATAATCACACTCATGAAATTGCAATCATACAATCGCAATCATACAATCACAATCATACCATCACAATCATACAGGCACAATCATACAATCACAATCATACAATCACAATCATACAATCACAATCATACAATCACAATAATACAATCACAATCATACAATCTCAATCATACAATCCCAATCATACAATCCCAATCATACAATCACACTCATACAATCACAATCATACAATCACAATCATACAACCACAATCATACAATCACAATCATATTATCACAATCATACAATCACAATCATACAATCACAATAATACAATCACAATCATACAATCACAATCATACAATCACAATCATACAATCACAATCATACAATCACAATCATACAATCACAATCATAATATCGCAATCGTACAATCACAATCGTACAATCACAATCATACAATCACAATCATTCAATCACAATCATGCAATCACAATCATACAATCACAATCATACAATCACAATCATACAAAAACAATCATACAATCACAATCATACAATCACAATCATACAATCATAATCATATAATCACACTCATAAAATTGCAATCATACAATCGCAATCATACAATCACAATCATACCATCACAATCATACAGGCACAATCATACAATCACAATCATACAATCACAATCATACAATCACAATCATACAATCACAATAATACAATCACAATCATACAATCTCAATCATACAATCCCAATCATACAATCCCAATCATACAATCACACTCATACAATCACAATCATACAATCACAATCATACAACCACAATCATACAATCACAATCATATTATCACAATCATACAATCACAATCATACAATCACAATAATACAATCACAATCATACAATCTCAATCATACAATCCCAATCATACAATCACAATCATACAATCACTATCATACAATCACAATCATACAACCACAATCATACAATCACAATCATACTATCACAATCATACAATCACAATCATACAATCACAATCATACAAAAACAATCATACAATCACAATCATACAATCACAATCATACAATCACAATCATGCAATCACAATCATACAATCACAATCATGCAATCACAATCATACAATCACAATCATACGAAGACAATCATACAATTACTACTATACAATCACAATCATACAAAAACAATCATACAATCACAATCATACAATCACAGTCATACAATCACAATCATACAATCACAATCATGCAATCACAATCATACAATCACAATCATACAATCACAATCATACAATCACAATCATACAAACACAATCATACAATCACAATCATACTATCGCAATCATACAATCACAATCGTACAATCACAATCATACAAAAACAATCATGCAATCACAATCATACAATCACAATCATACTATCGCAATCATACGATCACAATCATACGAAGACAATCATACAATTACTACTATACAATCACAATCATACAAAAACAATCATACAATCACAATCATACAATCACAATCATACAATCACAATTATACATTCACAATCATACAATCACAATCATACAATCACAATCATACAATCACAATAATACAATCACAATCATACAATCTCAATCATACAATCCCAATCATACAATCACAATCATACAATCACAATCATACAATCACAATCATACAACCACAATCATACAATCACAATCATACTATCACAATCATACAATCACAATCATACAATCACAATAATACAATCACAATCATACAATCTCAATCATACAATCCCAATCATACATTCACAATCATACAATCACTATCATACAATCACAATCATACAACCACAATCATACAATCACAATCATACTATCACAATCATACAATCACAATCATACAATCACAATCATACAAAAACGATCATACAATCAAAATCATACAATCACAATCATACAATCACAATCATGCAATCACAATCATACAATCACAATCATACAATCACAATCATACGATCACAATCATACGAAGTCAATCATACAATTACTACTATACAATCACAATCATACAAAAACAATCGTACAATCACAATCATACGATGACAATCATACAATTACTACTATACAATCACAATCATACAAAAACAATCATACAATCACAATCATACAATCACAATCATATGATCACAATCATACAATCACAATGATACAATCACAATCATACAATCACAATCATACAATCACAATCATACAATCACAATCATACGATCACAATCATACGAAGACAATCATACAATTACTACTATACAATCACAATCATACAATCACAATCATACGATGACAATCATACAATTACTACTATACAATCACAATCATACAAAAACAATCATACAATCAGAATCACACAATCACTATCATACAATCACAATCATACATTCACAATCATACAATCACAATCATACAATCACAATCATACAATCACAATAATACAATCACAATCATACAATCTCAATCATACAATCACAATTATACAATCACAATCATACAATCACAATCATACAATCACAATCATACTATCGCAATCATACAATCACAATCATACAATCACAATCATACAATCACAATCATAGAAAAACAATCATAGAAAAACAATCATACAATCACAATCATACAATCACAATCATACAATCACAATCATACAATCACAATCATACTATCGCAATCATACAATCACAATCATACAATCCCAATCATACAATCACAATCATACTATCGCAATCATCCAATCACAATCATACAATCACAATCATACAATCACAATAATACAATCACAATCATACAATCACAATCATACAATCACAATCATACAAAAACAATCATACAATCACAATCATACAATCACAATCATATGATCACAATCATACAATCACAATGATACAATCACAATCATACAATCACAATCATACAATCACAATCATACAATCACAATCATACATTCACAATCATACAATCACAATCATACAATCACAATCATACAATCACAATAATACAATCACAATCATACAATCTCAATCATACAATCACAATCATACAATCACAATAATACAATCACAACCATACAATCTCAATCATACAATCGCAATCATACAATCACAATCATACAATCCCAATCATACTATCGCAATCATACAATCACAATCATACAATCACAATCGTACAATCACAATCGTACAATCACAATTATACAATCACAATCATTCAATCACAATCATGCAATCACAATCATACAATCACAATCATACAATCACAATCATACAAAAACAATCATACAATCACAATCATACAATCACAATCATACAATCATAATCATATAATCACACTCATAAAATTGCAATCATACAATCGCAATCATACAATCACAATCATACCATCACAATCATACAGGCACAATCATACAATCACAATCATACAATCACAATCATACAAAAACAATCATGCAATAACAATCACACAATCACAATCGTACAATCGCAATCGAACAATCAGAACCGTACGATCACAATTATACAATCACTATCATACAATCTCAATCATACACACGCCATCTTACAATCACAATCATACAATCACAATCATACAATCACAATCATACAATCACAATCATACAATCACAATCATACAATCACAATCATACAATCACAATCATACAATCACAATCATACAATCACAATCATACAATCACAATCATACAATCACAATCATACAATCACAATCATACAATCACAATCATACAATCACAATCATACAATCACAATCATACAATCACAATCATACAATCACAATCATACAAAAACAATCATACAATCACAATCATACGATGACAATCCTACAATTACTACTATACAATCACAATCATACAAAAACAATCATACAATCACAATCATACAATCACAATCATACAATCACAATCATACAAAAACAATCATACAATCACAATCATACGATCACAATCATACGAAGACAATCATACAATTACTACTATACAATCACAATCATACAAAAACAATCATACAATCACAATCATACAATCACAATCATACAATCACAATTATACATTCACAATCATACAATCACAATCATACAATCACAATCATACAATCACAATAATACAATCACAATCATACAATCACAATCATACAATCATAATCATACAACCACAATCATACAATCACAATCATACTATCACAATCATACAATCACAATCATACAATCACAATAATACAATCACAATCATACAATCTCAATCATACAATCCCAATCATACATTCACAATCATACAATCACTATCATACAATCACTATCATACAACCACAATCATACAATCACAATCATACTATCACAATCATACAATCACAATCATACAATCACAATCATACAAAAACGATCATACAATCAAAATCATACAATCACAATCATACAATCACAATCATGCAATCACAATCATACAGTCACAATCATACAATCACAATCATACAATCACAATCATACAAACACAATCATACAATCACAATCATACTATCGCAATCATACAATCACAATCGTACAATCACAATCATACAAAAACAATCATGCAATCACAATCATACAATCACAATCATACAATCACAATCATACTATCGCAATCATACGATCACAATCATACGAAGACAATCATACAATTACTACTATACAATCACAATCATACAAAAACAATCATACAATCACAATCATACAATCACAATCATACAATCACAATTATACATTCACAATCATACAATCACAATCATACAATCACAATCATACAATCACAATAATACAATCACAATCACACAATCTCAATCATACAATCCCAATCATACAATCACAATCATACAATCACAATCATACAATCACAATCATACAACCACAATCATACAATCACAATCATACTATCACAATCATACAATCACAATCATACAATCACAATAATACAATCACAATCATACAATCTCAATCATACAATCCCAATCATACATTCACAATCATACAATCACTATCATACAATCACAATCATACAACCACAATCATACAATCACAATCATACTATCACAATCATACAATCACAATCATACAATCACAATCATACAAAAACGATCATACAATCAAAATCATACAATCACAATCATACAATCACAATCATGCAATCACAATCATACAATCACAATCATACAATCACAATCATACGATCACAATCATACGAAGTCAATCATACAATTACTACTATACAATCACAATCATACAAAAACAATCGTACAATCACAATCATACGATGACAATCATACAATTACTACTATACAATCACAATCATACAAAAACAATCATACAATCACAATCATACAATCACAATCATATGATCACAATCATACAATCACAATGATACAATCACAATCATACAATCACAATCATACAATCACAATCATACGATCACAATCATACGAAGACAATCATACAATTACTACTATACAATCACAATCATACAATCACAATCATACGATGACAATCATACAATTACTACTATACAATCACAATCATACAAAAACAATCATACAATCAGAATCACACAATCACTATCATACAATCACAATCATACATTCACAATCATACAATCACAATCATACAATCACAATCATACAATCACAATAATACAATCACAATCATACAATCTCAATCATACAATCACAATTATACAATCACAATCATACAATCACAATCATACAATCACAATCATACTATCGCAATCATACAATCACAATCATACAATCACAATCATACAATCACAATCATACAATCACAATCATACATTCACAATCATACAATCACAATCATACAATCACAATCATACAATCACAATAATATAATCACAATCATACAATCACAATCATACAATCACAATCATACAAAAACAATCATACAATCACAATCATACAATCACAATCATACAACCACAATAATACAATCACAATCATACAATCTCAATCATACAATCACAATCATACAATCGCAATCATACAATCACAATCATACAATCACAATCATACAATCACAATCATACAATCACAATCATACAATCACAATCATACAATCACAATCATACAATCACAATCATAATATCGCAATCATACAATCACAATCGTACGATCACAATCATACAATCACAATCATACTATCGCAATCATACAATCACAATCATACAATCACAATAATACAATCACAATCATACAATCACAATCATACAATCGCAATCATACAATCACAATCATACAAAAACAATCATACAATCACAATCATACAATCACAATCATATGATCACAATCATATGATCACAATCATACAATCACAATGATACAATCACAATCATACAATCACATCAACCAATCACAATCATACAATCACAATCATACGATCACAATCATACGAAGACAATCATACAATTACTACTATACAATCACAATCCTACAAAAACAATCATACAATCACAATCATACGATGACAACCATACAATTACTACCATACAATCACAATCATACAAAAACAATCATACAATCACAATCATACAATCACAATCATACATTCACAATCATACAATCACAATCATACAATCACAATCATACAATCACAATAATACAATCACAATCATACAATCTCAATCATACAATCACAATCATACAATCACAATCATACAATCACAATCATACAATCACAATCATACAATCACAATCATACAATCACAATCATACAATCACAATAATACAATCACAATCATACAATCACAATCATACAATCACAATCATGCAATCACAATCATACAATCACAATCGTACTATCGCAATAATATAATCACAATCATACAATCACAATCATACAATCACAATCATACAATCACGATCATGCAATTACAATCATACGATCATAATCATACAAGAACAATCATACAATCACAATAATAGAACCATAATCATACAACCACAATTATGCAATCACAATCATACAATCACAATCATACAATCACAATCATACAAAAACAATCATACAATCACAATCATACAATCATAATCATATAATCACACTCATAAAATTGCAATCATACAATCGCAATCATACAATCACAATCATACAATCACAATCATACAGGCACAATCATACAATCACAATCATACAATCACAATCACACAAAAACAATCATACAATCACAATCATACGATGACAATCATACAATTACTACTATACAATCACAATCATACAAAAACAATCATACAATCAGAATCACACAATCACTATCATACAATCACAATCATACATTCACAATCATACAATCACAATCATACAATCACAATCATACAATCACAATCATACAATCACAATCATACAATCACAATCATACAATCTCAATCATACAATCACAATTATACAATCACAGTCATACAATCACAATCATACAATCACAATCATACTATCGCAATCATACAATCACAATCATACAATCACAATCATACAATCACAATAATACAATCACAATCATACAATCACAATCATACAATCACAATCATACAAAAACAATCATACAATCACAATCATACAATCACAATCATATGATCACAATCATACAATCACAATGATACAATCACAATCATACAATCACAATCATACAATCACAATCATACAATCACAATCATACAATCACAATCATACATTCACAATCATACAATCACAATCATACAATCACAATCATACAATCACAATAATACAATCACAATCATACAATCTCAATCATACAATCACAATCATACAATCACAATCATACAATCACAATCATACAATCACAATCATACAATCGCAATCATACTATCGCAATCATACAATCACAATCATACTATCGCAATCATACAATCACAATCATACAATCACAATAATACAATCACAATCATACAATCACAATCATACAATCACAATCACACAAAAACAATCATACAATCACAATCATACAATCACAATCATATGATCACAATCATACAATCACAATGATACAATCACAATCATACAATCACAATCATACAATCACAATCATACAATCACAATCATACGATCACAATCATACGAAGACAATCATACAATTACTACTATACAATCACAATCATACAAAAACAATCATACAATCACAATCATACGATGACAATCATACAATTACTACTATACAATCACAATCATACAAAAACAATCATACAATCACAATCATACAATCACAATCATACGATCACAATCATACGAAGTCAATCATACAATTACTACTATACAATCACAATCATACGAAGTCAATCATACAATTACTACTATACAATCACAATCATACAAAAACAATCGTACAATCACAATCATACGATGACAATCATACAATTACTACTATACAATCACAATCATACAAAAACAATCATACAATCACAATCATACAATCACAATCATATGATCACAATCATACAATCACAATGATGCAATCACAATCATACAATCACAATCATACAATCGCAATCATACAATCACAATCATACGATCACAATCATACGAAGACAATCATACAATTACTACTATACAATCACAATCATACAATCACAATCATACGATGACAATCATACAATTACTACTATACAATCACAATCATACAAAAACAATCATACAATCAGAATCACACAATCACTATCATACAATCACAATCATACATTCACAATCATACAATCACAATCATACAATCACAATAATACAATCACAATCATACAATCACAATCATACAATCTCAATCATACAATCACAATTATACAATCACAATCATACAATCACAATCATACAATCACAATCATAGAAAAACAATCATAGAAAAACAATCATACAATCACAATCATACAATCACAATCATATGATCACAATCATACAATCACAATGATACAATCACAATCATACAATCACAATCATACAATCACAATCATACGATCACAATCATACGATGACAATCATACAATTACTACTATACAATCACAATCATACAAAAACAATCATACAATCACAATCATACAATCACAATCATACAATCACAATCATACATTCACAATCATACAATCACAATCATACAATCACAATCATACAATCACAATAATATAATCACAATCATACAATCACAATCATACAATCACAATCATACAAAAACAATCATACAATCACAATCATACAATCACAATCATACGACCACAATAATACAATCACAATCATACAATCTCAATCATACAATCACAATCATACAATCGCAATCATACAATCACAATCATACAATCACAATCATACAATCACAATCATACAATCACAATCATACAATCACAATCATACAATCACAATCATACAATCACAATCATACAATCACAATCATACAATCACAATCATAATATCGCAATCATACAATCACAATCGTACAATCACAATCATACAATCACAATCATTCAATCACAATCATGCAATCACAATCATACAATCACAATCATACAATCACAATCATACAACCACAATAATACAATCGCAATCATACAATCGCAATCATACAATCACAATCATACAATCGCAATCATACAATCCCAATCATACAATCACAATCATACAATCACAATCATACAATCACAATCATACAATCACAATCATACAATCACAATCATACAATCACAATCATACAATCACAATCATACAATCACAATCATACAATCACAATCATACAATCACAATCATAATATCGCAATCATACAATCACAATCGTACAATCACAATCATACAATCACAATCATTCAATCACAATCATGCAATCACAATCATACAATCACAATCATACAATCACAATCATACAAAAACAATCATACAATCACAATCATATAATCACAATCATACAATCATAATCATATAATCACACTCATAAAATTGCAATCATACAATCGCAATCATACAATCACAATCATACCATCACAATCATGCAGGCACAATCATAAAATCAGAACCATAGAATCACAATCATACAAAAACAATCATGCAATCACAATCATGCAATCACAATCGTACAATCGCAATCGAACAATCAGAACCATATGATCACAATCATACAATCACAATCGTACAATCTCAATCATACACGCGCCATCTTACAATCACAATCATACAATCACAATCATACAATCACAATCATACAATCACAATCATACAATCACAATCATACAATCACAATCATACAATCACAATCATACAATCGCAATCAAACAATCACAATCATACGATCGCAATCATACAATCGCAATCATACACTCACAATCATTCAATCACAATGATACAATCACAATCATACAATGACAATCATACGATGACAATCATACAATTACTACTATACAATCACAATCATACAAAAACAATCATACAATCACAATCATACAATCACAATCATACAATCACAATCATACAACCACAATAATACAATCACAATCATACAATCGCAATCATACAATCACAATCATACAATCGCAATCATACAATCACAATCATACAATCACAATCATACAATCACAATCATACAATCACAATCATACAATCACAATCATACAATCACAATCATACAATCACAATCGTACAATCACAATCATACAATCACAATCATACAATCACAATCATACTATCGCAATCATACAATCACAATCATACAATCACAATCATACAATCACAATCATACAATCACAATCCTACTATCGCAATCATACAATCACAATCATACAATCACAATCATACAATCACAATCATACAATCACAATCATACAATCACAATCATACAATCACAATCATACAATCACAATCATGCAATTACAATCATACAATCACAATCATACAATCACAATCGTACAATCACAATCATACAATCACAATCATACAATCACAATCATACTATCGCAATCATACAATCACAATCATACAATCACAATCATACAATCACAATCATACAATCACAATCATACAATCACAATCCTACTATCGCAATCATACAATCACAATCATACAATCACAATCATACAATCGCAATCAAACAATCACAATCATACGATCGCAATCATACAATCGCAATCATACACTCACAATCATTCAATCACAATGATACAATCACAATCATACAATGACAATCATACGATGACAATCATACAATTACTACTATACAATCACAATCATACAAAAACAATCATACAATCACAATCATACAATCACAATCATACAATCACAATCATACAATCACAATCATACAACCACAATAATACAATCACAATCATACAATCGCAATCATACAATCACAATCATACAATCGCAATCATACAATCACAATCATACAATCACAATCATACAATCACAATCATGCAATTACAATCATACAATCACAATCATACAATCACAATCGTACAATCACAATCATACAATCACAATCATACAATCACAATCATACTATCGCAATCATACAATCACAATCATACAATCACAATCATACAATCACAATCATACAATCACAATCCTACTATCGCAATCATACAATCACAATCATACAATCACAATCATACAATCGCAATCAAACAATCACAATCATACGATCGCAATCATACAATCGCAATCATACACTCACAATCATTCAATCACAATGATACAATCACAATCATACAATGACAATCATACGATGACAATCATACAATTACTACTATACAATCACAATCATACAAAAACAATCATACAATCACAATCATACAATCACAATCATACAATCACAATCATACAACCACAATAATACAATCACAATCATACAATCGCAATCATACAATCACAATCATACAATCGCAATCATACAATCACAATCATACAATCACAATCATACAATCACAATCATACAATCACAATCATACAATCACAATCATACAATCACAATCATACAATCACAATCGTACAATCACAATCATACAATCACAATCATACAATCACAATCATACTATCGCAATCATACAATCACAATCATACAATCACAATCATACAATCACAATCATACAATCACAATCCTACTATCGCAATCATACAATCACAATCATACAATCACAATCATACAATCACAATCATACAATCACAATCATACAATCACAATCATGCAATTACAATCATATGATCATAATCATACAAGAACAATCATACAATCACAATAATAGAACCATAATTATACAACCACAATCAAACGATCACAATCATACAATCACAATCATACGATCACAATCGTACGATCACAATCATACAATCACAATCATACAAAAACAATCATACAATCACAATCATACACTCACAATCATACGCTCACAATCATTCAATCACAATGATACAATCACAATCATACAATCACAATCATACGATCACAATCATACAATCACAATCATACAATCACAATCATACAATCACAATCATACAATCACAATCATACAATCACAATCATACAATCACAATCATACAATCACAATCATACTATCGCATTCATACAATCGCAATCATACAATCACAATAATACAATCACAATCATACAATCACAATCATACAATCACAATCATACAATCACAATCATACAAAAACAATCATACAATCACAATCATACGATCACAATCATATGATCACAATCATATGATCACAATCATACAATCACAATGATACAATCACAATCATACAATCACAATCATACAATCACAATCATACGACCACAATCATACGAAGACAATCATACAATTACTACTATACAATCACAATCATACAAAAACAATCATACAATCACAATCATACAATCACAATCATACGAAGTCAATCATACAATTACTACTATACAATCACAATCATACAAAAACAATCGTACAATCACAATCATACGATGACAATCATACAATTACTACTATACAATCACAATCATACAAAAACAATCATACAATCACAATCATACAATCACAATCATACAATCACAATCATATGATCACAATCATACAATCACAATGATGCAATCACAATCATACAATCACAATCATACAATCACAATCATACAATCACAATCATACGATCACAATCATACGAAGACAATCATACAATTACTACTATACAATCACAATCATACAATCACAATCATACGATGACAATCATACAATTACTACTATACAATCACAATCATACAAAAACAATCATACAATCAGAATCACACAATCACTATCATACAATCACAATCATACATTCACAATCATACAATCACAATCATACAATCACAATCATACAATCACAATCATACAATCACAATAATACAATCACAATCATACAATCTCAATCATACAATCACAATTATACAATCACAATCATACAATCACAATCATACAATCACAATCATACTATCGCAATCATACAATCGCAATCATACAATCACAATCATACAATCACAATCATAGAAAAACAATCATAGAAAAACAATCATACAATCACAATCATACAATCACAATCATATGATCACAATCATACAATCACAATGATACAATCACAATCATACAATCACAATCATACAATCACAATCATACAATCACAATCATACGATCACAATCATACGATGACAATCATACAATTACTACTATACAATCACAATCATACAAAAACAATCATACAATCACAATCATACAATCACAATCATACAATCACAATCATACATTCACAATCATACAATCACAATCATACAATCACAATCATACAATCACAATAATATAATCACAATCATACAATCACAATAATATAATCACAATCATACAAAAACAATCATACAAAAACAATCATACAATCACAATCATACAATCACAATCATACAACCACAATAATACAATCACAATCATACAATCTCAATCATACAATCACAATCATACAATCGCAATCATACAATCACAATCATACAATCACAAGCATACAATCACAAACATACAATCACAATCATACAATCACAATCATACAATCACAATCATACAATCACAATCATACAATCACAATCATAATATCGCAATCATAAAATCACAATCGTACGATCACAATCATACAATCACAATCATACTATCGCAATCATACAATCACAATCATACAATCACAATAATACAATCACAATCATACAATCACAATCATACAATCGCAATCATACAATCACAATCATACAAAAACAATCATACAATCACAATCATACAATCACAATCATATGATCACAATCATATGATCACAATCATACAATCACAATGATACAATCACAATCATACAATCACATCATACAATCACAATCATACAATCACAATCATACGATCACAATCATACGAAGACAATCATACAATTACTACTATACATTCACAATCATACAAAAACAATCATACAATCACAATCATACGATGACAACCATACAATTACTACTATACAATCACAATCATACAAAAACAATCATACAATCACAATCATACAATCACAATCATACGATCACAATCATACGAAGTCAATCATACAATTACTACTATACAATCACAATCATACAAAAACAATCATACAATCACAATCATACGATGACAATCATACAATTACTACTATACAATCACAATCATACAAAAACAATCATACAATCACAATCATACAATCACAATCATATGACCACAATCATACAATCACAATGATACAATCACAATCATACAATCACAATCATACAATCACAATCATACAATCACAATCATACAATCACAATCATACAATCACAATCATACGATCACAATCATACGAAGACAATCATACAATTACTACTATACAATCACAATCATACAATCACAATCATACGATGACAATCATACAATTACTACTATACAATCACAATCATACAAAAACAATCATACAACCACAATCATACAATCACAATCATACAATCACAATCATACATTCACAATCATACAATCACAATCATACAATCACAATCATACAATCACAATAATACAATCACAATCATACAATCTCAATCATACAATCACAATCATACAATCACAATCATACAATCACAATCATACAATCACAATCATACAATCACAATCATACTATCGCAATCATACAATCACAATAATACAATCACAATCATACAATCACAATCATACAATCACAATCATGCAATCACAATCATACAATCACAATCGTACTATCGCAATAATATAATCACAATCATACAATCACAATCATACAATCACAATCATACAATCACGATCATGCAATTACAATCATACATTCACAATCATACAATCACAATCATACAAAAACAATCATACAATCACAATCATACAATCATAATCATATAATCACACTCATAAAATTGCAATCATACAATCGCAATCATACAATCACAATCATACCATCACAATCATACAGGCACAATCATACAATCACAATCATACAATCACAATCATACAAAAACAATCATGCAATGACAATCATATAATCACAATCATACAATCACAATGATACAATCACAATCATACAATCACAATCATACAATCACAATCATTCAATCACAATCATACAAAAACAATCATGTAATAACAATGATACAATCACAATCGTACAATCGCAATCGAACAATCACAATCATATGATCACAATCATACAATCACAATGATACAATCACAATCATACAATCACAATCATACAATCACAATCATACATTCACAATCATACAATCACAATCATACAATCACAATCATACAATCACAATAATACAATCACAATCATACAATCTCAATCATACAATCACAATCATACAATCACAATCATACAATCACAATCATACAATCACAATCATACAATCGCAATCATACTATCGCAATCATACAATCACAATCATACTATCGCAATCATACAATCACAATCATACAATCACAATAATACAATCACAATCATACAATCACAATCATACAATCACAATCACACAAAAACAATCATACAATCACAATCATACAATCACAATCATATGATCACAATCATACAATCACAATGATACAATCACAATCATACAATCACAATCATACAATCACAATCATACAATCACAATCATACGATCACAATCATACGAAGACAATCATACAATTACTACTATACAATCACAATCATACAAAAACAATCGTACAATCACAATCATACGATGACTATCATACAATTACTACTATACAATCACAATCATACAAAAACAATCATACAATCACAATCATACAATCACAATCATATGATCACAATCATACAATCACAATGATGCAATCACAATCTTACAATCACAATCATACATTCACAATCATACAATCACAATCATACAATCACAATCATACAATCACAATAATACAATCACAATCATACAATCACAATCATACTATCGCAATCATACAATCACAATCATACAATCACAATAATACAATCACAATCATACAATCACAATCATACAATCACAATCATACAATCACAATCATACAATCACAATCATACAATCACAATCATACAAAAACAATCATACAATCACAATCATACAATCACAATCATATGATCACAATCATACAATCACAATGATACAATCACAATCATACGAAGTCAATCATACAATTACTACTATACAATCACAATCATACAAAAACAATCGTACAATCACAATCATACGATGACAATCATACAATTACTACTATACAATCACAATCATACAAAAACAATCATACAATCTCAATCATACAATCACAATTATACAATCACAATCATACAATCACAATCATACAATCACAATCATACTATCGCAATCATACAATCACAATCATACAATCCCAATCATACAATCACAATCATACTATCGCAATCATCCAATCACAATCATACAATCACAATCATACAATCACAATAATACAATCACAATCATACAATCACAATCATACAATCACAATCATACAAAAACAATCATACAATCACAATCATACAATCACAATCATATGATCACAATCATACAATCACAATGATACAATCACAATCATACAATCACAATCATACAATCACAATCATACAATCACAATCATACAATCACAATCATACATTCACAATCATACAATCACAATCATACAATCACAATCATACAATCACAATAATACAATCACAATCATACAATCTCAATCATACAATCACAATCACACAATCACAATCATACAATCACAATCATACTATCGCAATCATACAATCACAATCATACTATCGCAATCATACAATCACAATCATACAATCACAATAATACAATCACAATCATACAATCACAATCATACAATCACAATCATACAATCACAATCATACAATCACAATCATACAATCACAATCATACAAAAACAATCATACAATCACAATCATACAATCACAATCATATGATCACAATCATACAATCACAATGATACAATCACAATCATACGAAGTCAATCATACAATTACTACTATACAATCACAATCATACAAAAACAATCGTACAATCACAATCATACGATGACAATCATACAATTACTACTATACAATCACAATCATACAAAAACAATCATACAATCACAATCATACAATCACAATCATATGATCACAATCATACAATCACAATGATACAATCACAATCATACAATCACAATCATACAATCACAATCATACAATCACAATCATACAATCACAATCATACGATCACAATCATACGAAGACAATCATACAATTACTACTATACAATCACAATCATACAATCACAATCATACGATGACAATCATACAATTACTACTATACAATCACAATCATACAAAAACAATCATACAATCAGAATCACACAATCACTATCATACAATCACAATCATACATTCACAATCATACAATCACAATCATACAATCACAATCATACAATCACAATAATACAATCACAATCATACAATCTCAATCATACAATCACAATTATACAATCACAATCATACAATCACAATCATACAATCACAATCATACTATCGCAATCATACAATCACAATCATACAATCACAATCATACAATCACAATCATAGAAAAACAATCATAGAAAAACAATCATACAATCACAATCATACAATCACAATCATATGATCACAATCATACAATCACAATGATACAATCACAATCATACAATCACAATCACACAATCACAATCATACAATCACAATCATACAATCACAATCATACGATCACAATCATACGATGACAATCATACAATTACTACTATACAATCACAATCATACAAAAACAATCATACAATCACAATCATACAATCACAATCATACGATCACAATCATACGAAGTCAATCATACAATTACTATTATACAATCACAATCATACAATCACAATCATACAATCACAATCATACTATCGCAATCGTACAATCACAATCATAATATCGCAATCATACAATCACAATCGTACAATCACAATCATACAATCACAATCATTCAATCACAATCATGCAATCACAATCATACAATCACAATCATACGATCACAATCATACGGAGACAATCATACAATTACTACTATACAATCACAATCACACAAAAACAATCATACAATCACAATCATACGATGACAATCATACAATTACTACTATACAATCACAATCATACAAAAACAATCATACAATCACAATCATACAATCACAATCATACAATCACAATCATACATTCACAATCATACAATCACAATCATACAATTACAATCATACAACCACAATAATACAATCACAATCATGCAATCTCAATCATACAATCACAATCATACAATCACAATCATACGATGACAATCATACAATTACTGCTATACAATCACAATCATACAAAAACAAACATAAAATCACAATCATACAATCACAATCATACAATCACAATCATACAATCGCAATCATACATTCACAATCATACAATCACAATCATACAATCACAATCATACAACCACAATAATACAATCACAATCATACAATCTCAATCATACAATCACAATCATACAATCGCAATCATACAATCACAATCATACAATCACAATCATACAATCACAATCATACAATCACAATCATACAATCACAATCATACAATCACAATCATACAATCACAATCATACAATCACAATCATAATATCGCAATCGTACAATCACAATCGTACAATCACAATCATACAATCACAATCATTCAATCACAATCATGCAATCACAATCGTACAATCACAATCATACAATCACAATCATACAAAAACAATCATACAATCACAATCATACAATCACAATCATACAATCATAATCATATAATCACACTCATAAAATTGCAATCATACAATCGCAATCATACAATCACAATCATACCATCACAATCATACAGGCACAATCATACAATCACAATCATACAATCACAATCATACAATCACAATCATACAATCACAATAATACAATCACAATCATACAATCTCAATCATACAATCCCAATCATACAATCCCAATCATACAATCACACTCATACAATCACAATCATACAATCACAATCATACAACCACAATCATACAATCACAATCATATTATCACAATCATACAATCACAATCATACAATCACAATCATACAATCACAATAATACAATCACAATCATACAATCACAATCATACAATCACAATCATACAATCACAATCATAATATCGCAATCGTACAATCACAATCGTACAATCACAATCATACAATCACAATCATTCAATCACAATCATGCAATCACAATCATACAATCACAATCATACAATCACAATCATACAAAAACAATCATACAATCACAATCATACAATCACAATCATACAATCATAATCATATAATCACACTCATAAAATTGCAATCATACAATCGCAATCATACAATCACAATCATACCATCACAATCATACAGGCACAATCATACAATCACAATCATACAATCACAATCATACAATCACAATCATACAATCACAATAATACAATCACAATCATACAATCTCAATCATACAATCCCAATCATACAATCCCAATCATACAATCACACTCATACAATCACAATCATACAATCACAATCATACAAAAACAATCATACAATCACAATCATACAATCACAATCATACAATCACAATCATGCAATCACAATCATACAATCACAATCATGCAATCACAATCATACAATCACAATCATACGAAGACAATCATACAATTACTACTATACAATCACAATCATACAAAAACAATCATACAATCACAATCATACAATCACAGTCATACAATCACAATCATACAATCACAATCATACAATCACAATCATACAATCACAATCATACAATCACAATCATACTATCGCAATCATACAATCGCAATCATACAATCACAATAATACAATCACAATCATACAATCACAATCATACAATCACAATCATACAATCACAATGATACAAAAACAATCATACAATCACAATCATACATTCACAATCATATGATCACAATCATATGATCACAATCATACAATCACAATGATACAATCACAATCATACAATCACAATCATACAATCACAATCATACAATCACAATCATACGATCACAATCATACGAAGACAATCATACAATTACTACTATACAATCACAATCATACAAAAACAATCATACAATCACAATCATTCAATCACAATCATGCAATCACAATCATACAATCACAATCATGCAATCACAATCATACAATCACAATCATACAATCGCAATCATCGAAACACAATCATACAATCACAATCATACAATCACAATCATACAATCGCAATAATACAGTCACAATCATATAATCACAATCATACAATCACAATGATACAATCACAATCATACAATCACAATCATACAACCGCAGTCATACAATCACAATCATACAATCACAATCATACAATCACAATCATACAATCACAATCATACAATCACAATCATACCATCCCAATCATACAATCACAATCATACAATCACAATCGTACAATCACAATCATACAGTAACAATAATACAATCACAATCATACAATCTCAATCATACAATCGCAATCATACAATCACAATCATACAATCACAATCATACCATCCCAATCATACAATCACAATCGTACAATCACAATCATACAATAACAATAATACAATCACAATCATACAATCTCAATCATACAATCGCAATCATACAATCACAATCATACAATCACAATCATACAATCACAATCATACAAACACAATCATACAATCACAATTATACAATCACTATCATACAATCTCAATCATACACACGCCAACTTACAATCACAATCATACAATCACAATTATACAATCACAATCATACAATCACAATCATACAATGACAATCATACAATCACAATCATACATTCAGAATCACACAATCACTATCATACAATCACAATCATACATTCACAATCATACAATCGCAATCATACAATCACAATCGTACAATCACAATCATACAATCACAGTCATACAATCACAATCATACAATCACAATCATACAATCATAATCATACAATTACAATCATACAATCACAATCATGCAATCACAATCATACAATCACAATCATACAATCACAATCATACAATCACAATCATACAATCGCAATCATACAATTACAATCTCCAAAATACAATCTCCCAATTACAATCATACAATCACAATCATACAATCACAATCATTCAATCACAATCATACAATCACAATCATACAATCACAATCATACAATCACAATCATACTATCACAATCACACAATCCTAATCATACAATCACAATCATACAATCACAATCATACAATCACAATCATACAATCACAATCATACAATCACAATCATACTATCACAATCACACAATCCTAATCATACAATCACAATCCTACAATCACAATCATACAATCACAGTCATACAATCACAATCATACAATCACAATCATACAATCACAATCATACAATCACAATTATACAATCACAATCATTCAATCACAATCATGCAATCACAATCATACAATCACAATCATAAAATTGCAATCATACAATCGCAATCATACAATCACAATCATACCATCACAATCATACAGGCACAATCATACAATCACAATCATACAATCACAATCATACAATCACAATCATACAATCACAATAATACAATCACAATCATACAATCTCAATCATACAATCCCAATCATACAATCCCAATCATACAATCACACTCATACAATCACAATCATACAATCACAATCATACAACCACAATCATACAATCACAATCATATTATCACAATCATACAATCACAATCATACAATCACAATAATACAATCACAATCATACAATCTCAATCATACAATCCCAATCATACAATCACAATCATACAATCACTATCATACAATCACAATCATACAACCACAATCATACAATCACAATCATACTATCACAATCATACAATCACAATCATACAATCACAATCATACAAAAACAATCATACAATCACAATCATACAATCACAATCATACAATCACAATCATGCAATCACAATCATACAATCACAATCATGCAATCACAATCATACAATCACAATCGTACAATCACAATCGTACAATCACAATAATACAATCACAATCATACAATCTCAATCATACAATCCCAATCATACAATCCCAATCATACAATCACACTCATACAATCACAATCATACAATCACAATCATACAACCACAATCATACAATCACAATCATATTATCACAATCATACAATCACAATCATACAATCACAATAATACAATCACAATCATACAATCTCAATCATACAATCCCAATCATACAATCACAATCATACAATCACTATCATACAATCACAATCATACAACCACAATCATACAATCACAATCATACTATCACAATCATACAATCACAATCATACAATCACAATCATACAAAAACAATCATACAATCACAATCATACAATCACAATCATACAATCACAATCATGCAATCACAATCATACAATCACAATCATGCAATCACAATCATACAATCACAATCATACGAAGACAATCATACAATTACTACTATACAATCACAATCATACAAAAACAATCATACAATCACAATCATACAATCACAGTCATACAATCACAATCATACAATCACAATCATACAATCACAATCATACAATCACAATCATACAATCACAATCATACTATCGCAATCATACAATCGCAATCATACAATCACAATAATACAATCACAATCATACAATCACAATCATACAATCACAATCATACAATCACAATCATACAAAAACAATCATACAATCACAATCATACATTCACAATCATATGATCACAATCATATGATCACAATCATACAATCACAATGATACAATCACAATCATACAATCACAATCATACAATCACAATCATACAATCACAATCATACGATCACAATCATACGAAGACAATCATACAATTACTACTATACAATCACAATCATACAAAAACAATCATACAATCACAATCATTCAATCACAATCATGCAATCACAATCATACAATCACAATCATGCAATCACAATCATACAATCACAATCATACAATCGCAATCATCGAAACACAATCATACAATCACAATCATACAATCACAATCATACAATCGCAATAATACAGTCACAATCATATAATCACAATCATACAATCACAATGATACAATCACAATCATACAATCACAATCATACAACCGCAGTCATACAATCACAATCATACAATCACAATCATACAATCACAATCATACAATCACAATCATACAATCACAATCATACCATCCCAATCATACAATCACAATCATACAATCACAATCGTACAATCACAATCATACAGTAACAATAATACAATCACAATCATACAATCTCAATCATACAATCGCAATCATACAGTCACAATCATACAATCACAATCATACCATCCCAATCATACAATCACAATCGTACAATCACAATCATACAATAACAATAATACAATCACAATCATACAATCTCAATCATACAATCGCAATCATACAATCACAATCATACAATCACAATCATACAATCACAATCATACAAACACAATCATACAATCACAATTATACAATCACTATCATACAATCTCAATCATACACACGCCAACTTACAATCACAATCATACAATCACAATTATACAATCACAATCATACAATCACAATCATACAATGACAATCATACAATCACAATCATACATTCAGAATCACACAATCACTATCATACAATCACAATCATACATTCACAATCATACAATCGCAATCATACAATCACAATCGTACAATCACAATCATACAATCACAGTCATACAATCACAATCATACAATCACAATCATACAATCATAATCATACAATTACAATCATACAATCACAATCATGCAATCACAATCATACAATCACAATCATACAATCACAATCATACAATCACAATCATACAATCGCAATCATACAATTACAATCTCCAAAATACAATCTCCCAATTACAATCATACAATCACAATCATACAATCACAATCATTCAATCACAATCATACAATCACAATCATACAATCACAATCATACAATCACAATCATACTATCACAATCACACAATCCTAATCATACAATCACAATCATACAATCACAATCATACAATCACAATCATACAATCACAATCATACAATCACAATCATACTATCACAATCACACAATCCTAATCATACAATCACAATCCTACAATCACAATCATACAATCACAGTCATACAATCACAATCATACAATCACAATCATACAATCACAATCATACAATCACAATTATACAATCACAATCATTCAATCACAATCATGCAATCACAATCATACAATCACAATCATACAATCACAATCATACAAAAACAATCATACAATCACAATCATACAATCACAATCATACAATCACAATCATACAAACACAATCATACAATCACAATCATACTATCGCAATCATACAATCACAATCGTACAATCACAATCATACAATCACAATCATTCAATCACAATCATGCAATCACAGTCATACAATCACAATCATACAATCACAATCATACAAAAACAATGATACAATCGCAATCATACAATCACAATCATACAATCACAATCATACAATCACAATCTTACAATCACAATCATACTATCGCAATCATGCAATCACAATCATACAAAAACAATGATACAATCGCAATCATACAATTCAAATCATACAATCACAATAATACAATCACAATCATACAATCTCAATCATACAATCGCAATCATACAATCACAATCATACAATCACAATAATACAATCACAATCATACAATCTCAATCATACAATCGCAATCATACAATCACAATCATACAATCCCAATCATACTATCGCAATCATACAATCACAATCATACAATCACAATCGTACAATCACAATCGTACAATCACAATTATACAATCACAATCATTCAATCACAATCATGCAATCACAATCATACAATCACAATCATACAATCACAATCATACAAAAACAATCATACAATCACAATCATACAATCACAATCATACAATCATAATCATATAATCACACTCATAAAATTGCAATCATAAAATCGCAATCATACAATCACAATCATACCATCACAATCATACAGGCACAATCATACAATCACAATCATACAATCACAATCATACAAAAACAATCATGCAATAACAATCATACAATCACAATCGTACAATCGCAATCGAACAATCAGAACCGTACGATCACAATTATACAATCACTATCATACAATCTCAATCATACACACGCCATCTTACAATCACAATCATACAATCACAATCATACAATCACAATCATACAATCACAATCATACAATCACAATCATACAATCACAATCATACAATCACAATCATACAATCACAATCATACAATCACAATCATACAATCACAATCATACAATCACAATCATACAATCACAATCATACAATCACAATCATACAAAAACAATCATACAATCACAATCATACGATGACAATCCTACAATTACTACTATACAATCACAATCATACAAAAACAATCATACAATCACAATCATACAATCACAATCATACAATCACAATCATACAAAAACAATCATACAATCACAATCATACGATCACAATCATACGAAGACAATCATACAATTACTACTATACAATCACAATCATACAAAAACAATCATACAATCACAATCATACAATCACAATCATACAATCACAATTATACATTCACAATCATACAATCACAATCATACAATCACAATCATACAATCACAATAATACAATCACAATCATACAATCACAATCATACAATCACAATCATACAACCACAATCATACAATCACAATCATACTATCACAATCATACAATCACAATCATACAATCACAATAATACAATCACAATCATACAATCTCAATCATACAATCCCAATCATACATTCACAATCATACAATCACTATCATACAATCACAATCATACAACCACAATCATACAATCACAATCATACTATCACAATCATACAATCACAATCATACAATCACAATCATACAAAAACGATCATACAATCAAAATCATACAATCACAATCATACAATCACAATCATGCAATCACAATCATACAATCACAATCATACAATCACAATCATACAATCACAATCATACAAACACAATCATACAATCACAATCATACTATCGCAATCATACAATCACAATCGTACAATCACAATCATACAAAAACAATCATGCAATCACAATCATACAATCACAATCATACTATCGCAATCATACGATCACAATCATACGAAGACAATCATACAATTACTACTATACAATCACAATCATACAAAAACAATCATACAATCACAATCATACAATCACAATCATACAATCACAATTATACATTCACAATCATACAATCACAATCATACAATCACAATCATACAATCACAATAATACAATCACAATCATACAATCTCAATCATACAATCCCAATCATACAATCACAATCATACAATCACAATCATACAATCACAATCATACAACCACAATCATACAATCACAATCATACTATCACAATCATACAATCACAATCATACAATCACAATAATACAATCACAATCATACAATCTCAATCATACTATCACAATCATACAATCACAATCATACAATCACAATCATACAAAAACGATCATACAATCAAAATCATACAATCACAATCATACAATCACAATCATGCAATCACAATCATACAATCACAATCATACAATCACAATCATACGATCACAATCATACGAAGTCAATCATACAATTACTACTATACAATCACAATCATACAAAAACAATCGTACAATCACAATCATACGATGACAATCATACAATTACTACTATACAATCACAATCATACAAAAACAATCATACAATCACAATCATACAATCACAATCATATGATCACAATCATACAATCACAATGATACAATCACAATCATACAATCACAATCATACAATCACAATCATACAATCACAATCATACGATCACAATCATACGAAGACAATCATACAATTACTACTATACAATCACAATCATACAATCACAATCATACGATGACAATCATACAATTACTACTATACAATCACAATCATACAAAAACAATCATACAATCAGAATCACACAATCACTATCATACAATCACAATCATACATTCACAATCATACAATCACAATCATACAATCACAATCATACAATCACAATAATACAATCACAATCATACAATCTCAATCATACAATCACAATTATACAATCACAATCATACAATCACAATCATACAATCACAATCATACTATCGCAATCATACAATCACAATCATACAATCACAATCATACAATCACAATCATAGAAAAACAATCATAGAAAAACAATCATACAATCACAATCATACAATCACAATCATACAATCACAATCATACAATCACAATCATACTATCGCAATCATACAATCACAATCATACAATCCCAATCATACAATCACAATCATACTATCGCAATCATCCAATCACAATCATACAATCACAATCATACAATCACAATAATACAATCACAATCATACAATCACAATCATACAATCACAATCATACAAAAACAATCATACAATCACAATCATACAATCACAATCATATGATCACAATCATACAATCACAATGATACAATCACAATCATACAATCACAATCATACAATCACAATCATACAATCACAATCATACATTCACAATCATACAATCACAATCATACAATCACAATCATACAATCACAATAATACAATCACAATCATACAATCTCAATCATACAATCACAATCACACAATCACAATCATACAATCACAATCATACAATCACAATCATACAATCACAATCATACAATCACAATCATACTATCGCAATCATACAATCACAATCATACTATCGCAATCATACAATCACAATCATACAATCACAATAATACAATCACAATCATACAATCACAATCATACAATCACAATCATACAATCACAATCATACAATCACAATCATACAATCACAATCATACAAAAACAATCATACAATCACAATCATACAATCACAATCATATGATCACAATCATACAATCACAATGATACAATCACAATCATACAATCACAATCATACAATCACAATCATACAGTCACAATCATCCAATCACAATCATACGATCACAATCATACGAAGACAGTCATACAATTACTACTATACAATCACAATCATACAAAAACAATCATACAATCATACGATGACAATCATACAATTACTACTATACAATCACAATCATACAAAAACAATCATACAATCACAATCATACAATCACAATCATACGATCACAATCATACGAAGTCAATCATACAATTACTACTATACAATCACAATCATACAAAAACAATCGTACAATCACAATCATACGATGACAATCATACAATTACTACTATACAATCACAATCATACAAAAACAATCATACAATCACAATCATACAATCACAATCATATGATCACAATCATACAATCACAATGATACAATCACAATCATACAATCACAATCATACAATCACAATCATACAATCACAATCATACGATCACAATCATACGAAGACAATCATACAATTACTACTATACAATCACAATCATACAATCACAATCATACGATGACAATCATACAATTACTACTATACAATCACAATCATACAAAAACAATCATACAATCAGAATCACACAATCACTATCATACAATCACAATCAGACATTCACAATCATACAATCACAATCATACAATCACAATCATACAATCACAATAATACAATCACAATCATACAATCTCAATCATACAATCACAATTATACAATCACAATCATACAATCACAATCATACAATCACAATCATACTATCGCAATCATACAATCACAATCATACAATCACAATCATACAATCACAATCATAGAAAAACAATCATAGAAAAACAATCATACAATCACAATCATACAATCACAATCATATGATCACAATCATACAATCACAATGATACAATCACAATCATACAATCACAATCACACAATCACAATCATACAATCACAATCATACAATCACAATCATACAATCACAATCATACGATCACAATCATACGATGACAATCATACAATTACTACTATACAATCACAATCATACAAAAACAATCATACAATCACAATCATACAATCACAATCATACGATCACAATCATACGAAGTCAATCATACAATTACTACTATACAATCACAATCATACAATCACAATCATACAATCACAATCATACTATCGCAATCGTACAATCACAATCATAATATCGCAATCATACAATCACAATCGTACAATCACAATCATACAATCACAATCATTCAATCACAATCATGCAATCACAATCATACAATCACAATCATACGATCACAATCATACGGAGACAATCATACAATTACTACTATACAATCACAATCACACAAAAACAATCATACAATCACAATCATACGATGACAATCATACAATTACTACTATACAATCACAATCATACAAAAACAATCATACAATCACAATCATACAATCACAATCATACAATCACAATCATACATTCACAATCATACAATCACAATCATACAATTACAATCATACAACCACAATAATACAATCACAATCATGCAATCTCAATCATACAATCACAATCATACAATCACAATCATACGATGACAATCATACAATTACTGCTATACAATCACAATCATACAAAAACAAACATAAAATCACAATCATACAATCACAATCATACAATCACAATCATACAATCACAATCATACATTCACAATCATACAATCACAATCATACAATCACAATCATACAACCACAATAATACAATCACAATCATACAATCTCAATCATACAATCACAATCATACAATCGCAATCATACAATCACAATCATACAATCACAATCATACAATCACAATCATACAATCACAATCATACAATCACAATCATACAATCACAATCATACAATCACAATCATACAATCACAATCATACAATCACAATCATAATATCGCAATCGTACAATCACAATCGTACAATCACAATCATACAATCACAATCATTCAATCACAATCATGCAATCACAATCATACAATCACAATCATACAATCACAATCATACAAAAACAATCATACAATCACAATCATACAATCACAATCATACAATCATAATCATATAATCACACTCATGAAATTGCAATCATACAATCGCAATCATACAATCACAATCATACCATCACAATCATACAGGCACAATCATACAATCACAATCATACAATCACAATCATACAATCACAATCATACAATCACAATAATACAATCACAATCATACAATCTCAATCATACAATCCCAATCATACAATCCCAATCATACAATCACACTCATACAATCACAATCATACAATCACAATCATACAACCACAATCATACAATCACAATCATATTATCACAATCATACAATCACAATCATACAATCACAATAATACAATCACAATCATACAATCACAATCATACAATCACAATCATACAATCACAATCATACAATCACAATCATACAATCACAATCATAATATCGCAATCGTACAATCACAATCGTACAATCACAATCATACAATCACAATCATTCAATCACAATCATGCAATCACAATCATACAATCACAATCATACAATCACAATCATACAAAAACAATCATACAATCACAATCATACAATCACAATCATACAATCATAATCATATAATCACACTCATAAAATTGCAATCATACAATCGCAATCATACAATCACAATCATACCATCACAATCATACAGGCACAATCATACAATCACAATCATACAATCACAATCATACAATCACAATCATACAATCACAATAATACAATCACAATCATACAATCTCAATCATACAATCCCAATCATACAATCCCAATCATACAATCACACTCATACAATCACAATCATACAATCACAATCATACAACCACAATCATACAATCACAATCATATTATCACAATCATACAATCACAATCATACAATCACAATAATACAATCACAATCATACAATCTCAATCATACAATCCCAATCATACAATCACAATCATACAATCACTATCATACAATCACAATCATACAACCACAATCATACAATCACAATCATACTATCACAATCATACAATCACAATCATACAATCACAATCATACAAAAACAATCATACAATCACAATCATACAATCACAATCATACAATCACAATCATGCAATCACAATCATACAATCACAATCATGCAATCACAATCATACAATCACAATCATACGAAGACAATCATACAATTACTACTATACAATCACAATCATACAAAAACAATCATACAATCACAATCATACAATCACAGTCATACAATCACAATCATACAATCACAATCATGCAATCACAATCATACAATCACAATCATACAATCACAATCATACAATCACAATCATACAAACACAATCATACAATCACAATCATACTATCGCAATCATACAATCACAATCGTACAATCACAATCATACAAAAACAATCATGCAATCACAATCATACAATCACAATCATACTATCGCAATCATACGATCACAATCATACGAAGACAATCATACAATTACTACTATACAATCACAATCATACAAAAACAATCATACAATCACAATCATACAATCACAATCATACAATCACAATTATACATTCACAATCATACAATCACAATCATACAATCACAATCATACAATCACAATAATACAATCACAATCATACAATCTCAATCATACAATCCCAATCATACAATCACAATCATACAATCACAATCATACAATCACAATCATACAACCACAATCATACAATCACAATCATACTATCACAATCATACAATCACAATCATACAATCACAATAATACAATCACAATCATACAATCTCAATCATACAATCCCAATCATACATTCACAATCATACAATCACTATCATACAATCACAATCATACAACCACAATCATACAATCACAATCATACTATCACAATCATACAATCACAATCATACAATCACAATCATACAAAAACGATCATACAATCAAAATCATACAATCACAATCATACAATCACAATCATGCAATCACAATCATACAATCACAATCATACAATCACAATCATACGATCACAATCATACGAAGTCAATCATACAATTACTACTATACAATCACAATCATACAAAAACAATCGTACAATCACAATCATACGATGACAATCATACAATTACTACTATACAATCACAATCATACAAAAACAATCATACAATCACAATCATACAATCACAATCATATGATCACAATCATACAATCACAATGATACAATCACAATCATACAATCACAATCATACAATCACAATCATACAATCACAATCATACGATCACAATCATACGAAGACAATCATACAATTACTACTATACAATCACAATCATACAAAAACAATCATACAATCAGAATCACACAATCACTATCATACAATCACAATCATACATTCACAATCATACAATCACAATCATACAATCACAATCATACAATCACAATAATACAATCACAATCATACAATCTCAATCATACAATCACAATTATACAATCACAATCATACAATCACAACCATACAATCACAATCATACTATCGCAATCATACAATCACAATCATACAATCACAATCATACAATCACAATCATAGAAAAACAATCATAGAAAAACAATCATACAATCACAATCATACAATCACAATCATACAATCACAATCATACAATCACAATCATACTATCGCAATCATACAATCACAATCATACAATCCCAATCATACAATCACAATCATACTATCGCAATCATCCAATCACAATCATACAATCACAATCATACAATCACAATAATACAATCACAATCATACAATCACAATCATACAATCACAATCATACAAAAACAATCATACAATCACAATCATACAATCACAATCATATGATCACAATCATACAATCACAATGATACAATCACAATCATACAATCACAATCATACAATCACAATCATACAATCACAATCATACATTCACAATCATACAATCACAATCATACAATCACAATCATACAATCACAATAATACAATCACAATCATACAATCTCAATCATACAATCACAATCACACAATCACAATCATACAATCACAATCATACAATCACAATCATACAATCACAATCATACAATCACAATCATACTATCGCAATCATACAATCACAATCATACTATCGCAATCATACAATCACAATCATACAATCACAATAATACAATCACAATCATACAATCACAATCATACAATCACAATCATACAATCACAATCATACAATCACAATCATACAATCACAATCATACAAAAACAATCATACAATCACAATCATACAATCACAATCATATGATCACAATCATACAATCACAATGATACAATCACAATCATACAATCACAATCATACAATCACAATCATACAGTCACAATCATCCAATCACAATCATACGATCACAATCATACGAAGACAGTCATACAATTACTACTATACAATCACAATCATACAAAAACAATCATACAATCATACGATGACAATCATACAATTACTACTATACAATCACAATCATACAAAAACAATCATACAATCACAATCATACAATCACAATCATACGATCACAATCATACGAAGTCAATCATACAATTACTACTATACAATCACAATCATACAAAAACAATCGTACAATCACAATCATACGATGACAATCATACAATTACTACTATACAATCACAATCATACAAAAACAATCATACAATCACAATCATACAATCACAATCATATGATCACAATCATACAATCACAATGATACAATCACAATCATACAATCACAATCATACAATCACAATCATACAATCACAATCATACGATCACAATCATACGAAGACAATCATACAATTACTACTATACAATCTCAATCATACAATCACAATCATACGATGACAATCATACAATTACTACTATACAATCACAATCATACAAAAACAATCATACAATCAGAATCACACAATCACTATCATACAATCACAATCATACATTCACAATCATACAATCACAATCATACAATCACAATCATACAATCACAATAATACAATCACAATCATACAATCTCAATCATACAATCACAATTATACAATCACAATCATACAATCACAATCATACAATCACAATCATACTATCGCAATCATACAATCACAATCATACAATCACAATCATACAATCACAATCATAGAAAAACAATCATAGAAAAACAATCATACAATCACAATCATACAATCACAATCATATGATCACAATCATACAATCACAATGATACAATCACAATCATACAATCACAATCACACAATCACAATCATACAATCACAATCATACAATCACAATCATACGATCACAATCATACGATGACAATCATACAATTACTACTATACAATCACAATCATACAAAAACAATCATACAATCACAATCATACAATCACAATCATACGATCACAATCATACGAAGTCAATCATACAATTACTACTATACAATCACAATCATACAATCACAATCATACAATCACAATCATACTATCGCAATCGTACAATCACAATCATAATATCGCAATCATACAATCACAATCGTACAATCACAATCATACAATCACAATCATTCAATCACAATCATGCAATCACAATCATACAATCACAATCATACGATCACAATCATACGGAGACAATCATACAATTACTACTATACAATCACAATCACACAAAAACAATCATACAATCACAATCATACGATGACAATCATACAATTACTACTATACAATCACAATCATACAAAAACAATCATACAATCACAATCATACAATCACAATCATACAATCACAATCATACATTCACAATCATACAATCACAATCATACAATTACAATCATACAACCACAATAATACAATCACAATCATGCAATCTCAATCATACAATCACAATCATACAATCACAATCATACGATGACAATCATACAATTACTGCTATACAATCACAATCATACAAAAACAAACATAAAATCACAATCATACAATCACAATCATACAATCACAATCATACATTCACAATCATACAATCACAATCATACAATCACAATCATACAACCACAATAATACAATCACAATCATACAATCTCAATCATACAATCACAATCATACAATCGCAATCATACAATCACAATCATACAATCACAATCATACAATCACAATCATACAATCACAATCATACAATCACAATCATACAATCACAATCATACAATCACAATCATAATATCGCAATCGTACAATCACAATCGTACAATCACAATCATACAATCACAATCATTCAATCACAATCATGCAATCACAATCATACAATCACAATCATACAATCACAATCATACAAAAACAATCATACAATCACAATCATACAATCACAATCATACAATCATAATCATATAATCACACTCATGAAATTGCAATCATACAATCGCAATCATACAATCACAATCATACCATCACAATCATACAGGCACAATCATACAATCACAATCATACAATCACAATCATACAATCACAATCATACAATCACAATAATACAATCACAATCATACAATCTCAATCATACAATCCCAATCATACAATCCCAATCATACAATCACACTCATACAATCACAATCATACAATCACAATCATACAACCACAATCATACAATCACAATCATATTATCACAATCATACAATCACAATCATACAATCACAATAATACAATCACAATCATACAATCACAATCATACAATCACAATCATACAATCACAATCATACAATCACAATCATACAATCACAATCATAATATCGCAATCGTACAATCACAATCGTACAATCACAATCATACAATCACAATCATTCAATCACAATCATGCAATCACAATCATACAATCACAATCATACAATCACAATCATACAAAAACAATCATACAATCACAATCATACAATCACAATCATACAATCATAATCATATAATCACACTCATAAAATTGCAATCATACAATCGCAATCATACAATCACAATCATACCATCACAATCATACAGGCACAATCATACAATCACAATCATACAATCACAATCATACAATCACAATCATACAATCACAATAATACAATCACAATCATACAATCTCAATCATACAATCCCAATCATACAATCCCAATCATACAATCACACTCATACAATCACAATCATACAATCACAATCATACAACCACAATCATACAATCACAATCATATTATCACAATCATACAATCACAATCATACAATCACAATAATACAATCACAATCATACAATCTCAATCATACAATCCCAATCATACAATCACAATCATACAATCACTATCATACAATCACAATCATACAACCACAATCATACAATCACAATCATACTATCACAATCATACAATCACAATCATACAATCACAATCATACAAAAACAATCATACAATCACAATCATACAATCACAATCATGCAATCACAATCATACAATCACAATCATGCAATCACAATCATACAATCACAATCATACGAAGACAATCATACAATTACTACTATACAATCACAATCATACAAAAACAATCATACAATCACAATCATACAATCACAGTCATACAATCACAATCATACAATCACAATCATACAATCACAATCATACAATCACAATCATACAATCACAATCATACTATCGCAATCATACAATCGCAATCATACAATCACAATAATACAATCACAATCATACAATCACAATCATACAATCACAATCATACAATCACAATCATACAAAAACAATCATTCAATCACAATCATACAATCACAATCATATGATCACAATCATATGATCACAATCATACAATCACAATGATACAATCACAATCATACAATCACAATCATACAATCACAATCATACAATCACAATCATACGATCACAATCATACGAAGACAATCATACAATTACTACTATACAATCACAATCATACAAAAACAATCATACAATCACAATCATACAATCACAATCATACAATCACAATCATACAATCACAATCATACAATCACAATCATACATTCACAATCATACAATCACAATCATACAATCACAATCATACAACCACAATAATACAATCACAATCATACAATCTCAATCATACAATCACAATCATACAATCACAATCATACAATCACAATAATACAATCACAATCATACAATCTCAATCATACAATCCCAATCATACAATCCCAATCATACAATCACACTCATACAATCACAATCATACAATCATAATCATATAATCACACTCATAAAATTGCAATCATACAATCGCAATCATACAATCACAATCATACCATCACAATCATACAGGCACAATCATACAATCACAATCATACAATCACAATCATACAATCACAATCATACAATCACAATCATACAATCACAATCATACAATCGCAATCATACAATTACAATCTCCAAAATACAATCTCCCAATTACAATCATACAATCACAATCATACAATCACAATCATTCAATCACAATCATACAATCACAATCATACAATCACAATCATACAATCACAATCATACTATCAGAATCACACAATCCTAATCATACAATCACAATCATACAATCACAATCATACAATCACAATAATACAATCACAATCATACAATCTCAATCATACAATCCCAATCATACAATCCCAATCATACAATCACACTCATACAATCGCAATCATACAATCGCAATCATACAATCGCAATCACACAATCACAATCATACAATCACAGTCATACAATCACAATCATACAATCACAATCATACAATCCCAATCATACTATCGCAATCATACAATCACAATCATACAATCACAATCGTACAATCACAATCGTACAATCACAATTATACAATCACAATCATTCAATCACAATCATGCAATCACAATCATACAATCACAATCATACAATCACAATCATACAAAAACAATCATACAATCACAATCATACAATCACAATCATACAATCACAATCATACAAACACAATCATACAATTACAATCATACTATCGCAATCATACAATCACAATCGTACAATCACAATCATACAATCACAATCATTCAATCACAATCATGCAATCATACAATCACAATCATACAAAAACAATGATACAATCGCAATCATACAATCACAATCATACAATCACAATCATACAATCACAATCATACAATCACAATCATACAATCACAATCATACTATCGCAATCATGCAATCACAATCATACAAAAACAATGATACAATCGCAATCATACAATTCAAATCATACAATCACAATAATACAATCACAATCATACAATCTCAATCATACAATCGCAATCATACAATCACAATCATACAATCACAATAATACAATCACAATCATACAATCTCAATCATACAATCGCAATCATACAATCACAATCATACAATCCCAATCATACTATCGCAATCATACAATCACAATCATACAATCACAATCGTACAATCACAATCGTACAATCACAATTATACAATCACAATCATTCAATCACAATCATGCAATCACAATCATACAATCACAATCATACAATCACAATCATACAAAAACAATCATACAATCACAATCATACAATCACAATCATACAATCATAATCATATAATCACACTCATAAAATTGCAATCATACAATCGCAATCATACAATCACAATCATACCATCACAATCATACAGGCACAATCATACAATCACAATCATACAATCACAATCATACAAAAACAATCATGCAATAACAATCACACAATCACAATCGTACAATCGCAATCGAACAATCAGAACCGTACGATCACAATTATACAATCACTATCATACAATCTCAATCATACACACGCCATCTTACAATCACAATCATACAATCACAATCATACAATCACAATCATACAATCACAATCATACAATCACAATCATACAATCACAATCATACAATCACAATCATACAATCACAATCATACAATCACAATCATACAATCACAATCATACAATCACAATCATACAATCACAATCATACAATCACAATCATACAATCACAATCATACAAAAACAATCATACAATCACAATCATACGATGACAATCCTACAATTACTACTATACAATCACAATCATACAAAAACAATCATACAATCACAATCATACAATCACAATCATACAATCACAATCATACAAAAACAATCATACAATCACAATCATACGATCACAATCATACGAAGACAATCATACAATTACTACTATACAATCACAATCATACAAAAACAATCATACAATCACAATCATACAATCACAATCATACAATCACAATTATACATTCACAATCATACAATCACAATCATACAATCACAATCATACAATCACAATAATACAATCACAATCATACAATCACAATCATACAATCATAATCATACAACCACAATCATACAATCACAATCATACTATCACAATCATACAATCACAATCATACAATCACAATAATACAATCACAATCATACAATCTCAATCATACAATCCCAATCATACATTCACAATCATACAACCACTATCATACAATCACTATCATACAACCACAATCATACAATCACAATCATACTATCACAATCATACAATCACAATCATACAATCACAATCATACAAAAACGATCATACAATCAAAATCATACAATCACAATCATACAATCACAATCATGCAATCACAATCATACAGTCACAATCATACAATCACAATCATACAATCACAATCATACAAACACAATCATACAATCACAATCATACTATCGCAATCATACAATCACAATCGTACAATCACAATCATACAAAAACAATCATGCAATCACAATCATACAATCACAATCATACAATCACAATCATACTATCGCAATCATATGATCACAATCATACGAAGACAATCATACAATTACTACTATACAATCACAATCATACAAAAACAATCATACAATCACAATCATACAATCACAATCATACAATCACAATTATACATTCACAATCATACAATCACAATCATACAATCACAATCATACAATCACAATAATACAATCACAATCATACAATCTCAATCATACAATCCCAATCATACAATCACAATCATACAATCACAATCATACAATCACAATCATACAACCACAATCATACAATCACAATCATACTATCACAATCATACAATCACAATCATACAATCACAATAATACAATCACAATCATACAATCTCAATCATACAATCCCAATCATACATTCACAATCATACAATCACTATCATACAATCACAATCATACAACCACAATCATACAATCACAATCATACTATCACAATCATACAATCACAATCATACAATCACAATCATACAAAAACGATCATACAATCAAAATCATACAATCACAATCATACAATCACAATCATGCAATCACAATCATACAATCACAATCATACAATCACAATCATACGATCACAATCATACGAAGTCAATCATACAATTACTACTATACAATCACAATCATACAAAAACAATCGTACAATCACAATCATACGATGACAATCATACAATTACTACTATACAATCACAATCATACAAAAACAATCATACAATCACAATCATACAATCACAATCATATGATCACAATCATACAATCACAATGATACAATCACAATCATACAATCACAATCATACAATCACAATCATACGATCACAATCATACGAAGACAATCATACAATTACTACTATACAATCACAATCATACAATCACAATCATACGATGACAATCATACAATTACTACTATACAATCACAATCATACAAAAACAATCATACAATCAGAATCACACAATCACTATCATACAATCACAATCATACATTCACAATCATACAATCACAATCATACAATCACAATCATACAATCACAATAATACAATCACAATCATACAATCTCAATCATACAATCACAATTATACAATCACAATCATACAATCACAATCATACAATCGCAATCATACTATCGCAATCATACAATCACAATCATACAATCACAATCATACAATCACAATCATAGAAAAACAATCATAGAAAAACAATCATACAATCACAATCATACAATCACAATCATATGATCACAATCATACAATCACAATGATACAATCACAATCATACAATCACAATCATACAATCACAATCATACAATCACAATCATACAATCACAATCATACGATCACAATCATACGATGACAATCATACAATTACTACTATACAATCACAATCATACAAAAACTATCATACAATCACAATCATACAATCACAATCATACGATCACAATCATACGAAGTCAATCATACAATTACTACTATACAATCACAATCATACAATCACAATCATACAATCACAATCATACTATCGCAATCGTACAATCACAATCATAATATCGCAATCATACAATCACAATCGTACAATCACAATCATACAATCACAATCATTCAATCACAATCATGCAATCACAATCATACAATCACAATCATACGATCACAATCATACGGAGACAATCATACAATTACTACTATACAATCACAATCACACAAAAACAATCATACAATCACAATCATACGATGACAATCATACAATTACTACTATACAATCACAATCATACAAAAACAATCATACAATCACAATCATACAATCACAATCATACAATCACAATCATACATTCACAATCATACAATCACAATCATACAATTACAATCATACAACCACAATAATACAATCACAATCATGCAATCTCAATCATACAATCACAATCATACAATCACAATCATACGATGACAATCATACAATTACTACTATACAATCACAATCATACAAAAACAAACATAAAATCACAATCATACAATCACAATCATACAATCACAATCATACATTCACAATCATACAATCACAATCATACAATCACAATCATACAACCACAATAATACAATCACAATCATACAATCTCAATCATACAATCACAATCATACAATCGCAATCATACAATCACAGTCATACAATCACAATCATACAATCACAATCATACAATCACAATCATACAATCACAATCATACAATCACAATCATACAATCACAATCATACAATCACAATCATACAATCACAATCATAATATCGCAATCGTACAATCACAATCGTACAATCACAATCATACAATCACAATCATTCAATCACAATCATGCAATCACAATCATACAATCACAATCATACAATCACAATCATACAAAAACAATCATACAATCACAATCATACAATCACAATCATACAATCATAATCATATAATCACACTCATAAAATTGCAATCATACAATCGCAATCATACAATCACAATCATACCATCACAATCATACAGGCACAATCATACAATCACAATCATACAATCACAATCATACAATCACAATCATACAATCACAATCATACAATCACAATAATACAATCACAATCATACAATCTCAATCATACAATCCCAATCATACAATCCCAATCATACAATCACACTCATACAATCACAATCATACAATCACAATCATACAACCACAATCATACAATCACAATCATATTATCACAATCATACAATCACAATCATACAATCACAATAATACAATCACAATCATACAATCACAATCATACAATCACAATCATACAATCACAATCATACAATCACAATCATAATATCGCAATCGTACAATCACAATCGTACAATCACAATCATACAATCACAATCATTCAATCACAATCATGCAATCACAATCATACAATCACAATAATACAATCGCAATCATACAAAAACAATCATACAATCACAATCATACAATCACAATCATACAATCATAATCATATAATCACACTCATAAAATTGCAATCATACAATCGCAATCATACAATCACAATCATACCATCACAATCATACAGGCACAATCATACAATCACAATCATACAATCACAATCATACAATCACAATCATACAATCACAATAATACAATCACAATCATACAATCTCAATCATACAATCCCAATCATACAATCCCAATCATACAATCACACTCATACAATCACAATCATACAATCACAATCATACAACCACAATCATACAATGACAATCATATTATCACAATCATACAATCACAACAATACAAAAACAATCATACAATCACAATCATACAATCACAATCATACAATCACAATCATGCAATCACAATCATACAATCACAATCATACAATCACAATCATACAATCAGAATCACACAATCACTATCATACAATCACAATCATACATTCACAATCATACAATCGCAATCATACAATCACAATCGTACAATCACAATCATACAATCACAGTGATACAATCACAATCATACAATCACAATCATACAATCATAATCATACAATTACAATCATACAATCACAATCATACAATCACAATCATACAATCACAATCATACAATCACAATCATACAATCACAATCATACAATCGCAATCATACAATTACAATCTCCAAAATACAATCTCCCAATTACAATCATACAATCACAATCATTCAATCACAATCATACAATCACAATCATACAATCACAATCATACAATCACAATCATACTATCACAATCACACAATCCTAATCATACAATCACAATCATACAATCACAATCATACAATCACAGTCATACAATCACAATCATACAATCAAAATCATACAATCACAATCATACAATCACAATCATACAATCACAATCATACAATCACAATCATACAATCACAATCATACAATCACAATCATACAATCACAATCATACTATCACAATCACACAATCCTAATCATACAATCACAATCCTACAATCACAATCATACAATCACAGTCATACAATCACAATCATACAATCACAATCATACAATCACAATCATACAATCGCAATCATACAATCGCAATCACACAATCACAATCATACAATCACAGTCATACAATCACAATCATACAATCACAATCATACAATCCCAATCATACTATCGCAATCATACAATCACAATCATACAATCACAATCGTACAATCACAATCGTACAATCACAATTATACAATCACAATCATTCAATCACAATCATCCAATCACAATCATACAATCACAATCATACAATCACAATCATACAAAAACAATCATACAATCACAATCATACAATCACAATCATACAATCACAATCATACAAACACAATCATACAATCACAATCATACTATCGCAATCATACAATCACAATCGTACAATCACAATCATACAATCACAATCATTCAATCACAATCATGCAATCACAATCATACAATCACAATCATACAATCACAATCATACAATCACAATCATACAAAAACAATGATACAATCGCAATCATACAATCACAATCATACAATCACAATCATACAATCACAATCATACAATCACAATCATACTATCGCAATCATGCAATCACAATCATACAAAAACAATGATACAATCGCAATCATACAATTCAAATCATACAATCACAATAATACAATCACAATCATACAATCTCAATCATACAATCGCAATCATACAATCACAATCATACAATCACAATAATACAATCACAATCATACAATCTCAATCATACAATCGCAATCATACAATCACAATCATACAATCCCAATCATACTATCGCAATCATACAATCACAATCATACAATCACAATCGTACAATCACAATCGTACAATCACAATTATACAATCACAATCATTCAATCACAATCATGCAATCACAATCATACAATCACAATCATACAACCACAATCATACAAAAACAATCATACAATCACAATCATACAATCACAATCATACAATCATAATCATATAACCACACTCATAAAATTGCAATCATACAATCGCAATCATACAATCACAATCATACCATCACAATCATACAGGCACAATCATACAATCACAATCATACAATCACAATCATACAAAAACAATCATGCAATAACAATCATACAATCACAATCGTACAATCGCAATCGAACAATCAGAACCGTACGATCACAATTATACAATCACTATCATACAATCTCAATCATACACACGCCATCTTACAATCACAATCATACAATCACAATCATACAATCACAATCATACAATCACAATCATACAATCACAATCATACAATCACAATCATACAATCACAATCATACAATCACAATCATACAATCACAATCATACAATCACAATCATACAATCACAATCATACAATCACAATCATACAATCACAATCATACAATCACAATCATACAATCACAATCATACAAAAACAATCATACAATCACAATTATACGATGACAATCCTACAATTACTACTATACAATCACAATCATACAAAAACAATCATACAATCACAATCATACAATCACAATCATACAAAAACAATCATACAATCACAATCATACGATCACAATCATACGAAGACAATCATACAATTACTACTATACAATCACAATCATACAAAAACAATCATACAATCACAATCATACAATCACAATCATACAATCACAATTATACATTCACAATCATACAATCACAATCATACAATCACAATCATACAATCACAATAATACAATCACAATCATACAATCACAATCATACAATCACAATCATACAACCACAATCATACAATCACAATCATACTATCACAATCATACAATCACAATCATACAATCACAATAATACAATCACAATCATACAATCTCAATCATACAATCCCAATCATACATTCACAATCATACAATCACTATCATACAATCACAATCATACAACCACAATCATACAATCACAATCGTACTATCACAATCATACAATCACAATCATACAATCACAATCATACAAAAACGATCATACAATCAAAATCATACAATCACAATCATACAATCACAATCATGCAATCACAATCATACAATCACAATCATACAATCACAATCATACAATCACAATCATACAAACACAATCATACAATCACAATCATACTATCGCAATCATACAATCACAATCGTACAATCACAATCATACAAAAACAATCATGCAATCACAATCATACAATCACAATCATACTATCGCAATCATACGATCACAATCATACGAAGACAATCATACAATTACTACTATACAATCACAATCATACAAAAACAATCATACAATCACAATCATACAATCACAATCATACAATCACAATTATACATTCACAATCATACAATCACAATCATACAATCACAATCATACAATCACAATAATACAATCGCAATCATACAATCTCAATCATACAATCCCAATCATACAATCACAATCATACAATCACAATCATACAATCACAATCATACAACCACAATCATACAATCACAATCATACTATCACAATCATACAATCACAATCATACAATCACAATAATACAATCACAATCATACAATCTCAATCATACAATCCCAATCATACATTCACAATCATACAATCACTATCATACAATCACAATCATACAACCACAATCATACTATCACAATCATACAATCACAATCATACAATCACAATCATACAAAAACGATCATACAATCAAAATCATACAATCACAATCATACAATCACAATCATGCAATCACAATCATACAATCACAATCATACAATCACAATCATACAATCACAATCATACAAACACAATCATACAATCACAATCATACTATCGCAATCATACAATCACAATCGTACAATCACAATCATACAAAAACAATCATGCAATCACAATCATACAATCACAATCATACTATCGCAATCATACAATCTCAATCATACAATCGCAATCATACAATCACAATCATACAATCCCAATCATACTATCGCAATCATACAATCACAATCATACAATCACAATCGTACAATCACAATCGTACAATCACAATTATACAATCACAATCATTCAATCACAATCATGCAATCACAATCATACAATCACAATCACACAATCGCAATCATACAATCACAATCATACAATCACAATCATACAATCACAATCATACAATCACAATCATACCATCCCAATCATACAATCACAATCATACAATCACAATCATACATTCACAATCATACAATCACAATCGTACAATCACAATCATACAATAACAATAATACAATCACAATCATACAATCTCAATCATACAATCGCAATCATACAATCACAATCATACAATCACAATCATACAATCACAATCATACAAACACAATCATACAATCACAATCATACTATCGCAATCATACAATCACAATCGTACAATCACAATCATACAATCACAATCATTCAATCACAATCATGCAATCACAATCATACAATCACAATCATACAATCACAATCATACAATCACAATCATACAATCACAATCATACAACCACAATCATACAATCACAATCATATTATCACAATCATACAATCACAATCATACAATCACAATAATACAATCATAATCATACAATCTCAATCATACAATCCCAATCATACAATCACAATCATACAATCACTATCATACAATCACAATCATACAACCACAATCATACAATCACAATCATACTATCACAATCATACAATCACAATCATACAATCACAATCATACAAAAACAATCATACAATCACAATCATACAATCACAATCATACAATCACAATCATGCAATCACAATCATACAATCACAATCAAACAATCACAATCATACAATCACAATCATACGAAGACAATCATACAATTACTACTATACAATCACAATCATACAAAAACAATCATACAATCACAATCATACGATGACAATCATACAATTACTACTATACAATCACAATCATACAAAAACAATCATACAAGCACAATCACACAATCACAATCATACAATCACAATCATACATTCACAATCATACAATCACAATCATACAATCACAATCATACAATCACAATCATACAATCACAATCATACAATCACAATCATACAATCACAATCATACAATCACAATCATACAATCACGATCATACACAAACAATCATACAATCACAATCATACGATGACAATCCTACAATTACTACTATACAATCACAATCATACAAAAACAATCATACAATCACAATCATACAATCACAATCATACAATCACAATCATACAAAAACAATCATACAATCACAATCATACGATGACAATCCTACAATTACTACTATACAATCACAATCATACAAAAACAATCATACAATCACAATCATACAATCTCAATCATACAATCCCAATCATACATTCACAATCATACAATCACTATCATACAATCACAATCATACAACCACAATCATACCATCCCAATCATACAATCACAATCATACAATCACAATCGTACAATCACAATCATACAATCACAATCATACAATCACAATCATACAATCACAATCATACCATCCCAATCATACAATCACAATCATACAATCACAATCGTACAATCACAATCATACAGTAACAATAATACAATCACAATCATACAATCTCAATCATACAATCACAATCATACAATCACAATCATACAATCGCAATAATACAGTCACAATCATATAATCACAATCATACAATCACAATCGTACAATCACAATCATACAATAACAATAATACAATCACAATCATACAATCTCAATCATACAATCGCAATCATACAATCACAATCATACAATCACAATCATACAATCACAATCATACAAACACAATCACACAATCCTAATCATACAATCACAATCATACAATCACAATCATACAATCACAATCACACAATCCTAATCATACAATCACAATCCTACAATCACAATCATACAATCACAGTCATACAATCACAATCATACAATCACAATCATACAATCACAATCATACAATCGCAATCATACAATCGCAATCACACAATCACAATCATACAATCACAGTCATACAATCACAATCATACAATCACAATCATACAATCCCAATCATACTATCGCAATCATACAATCACAATCATACAATCACAATCGTACAATCACAATCGTACAATCACAATTATACAATCACAATCATTCAATCACAATCATGCAATCACAATCATACAATCACAATCATACAATCACAATCATACAAAAACAATCATACAATCACAATCATACAATCACAATCATACAATCACAATCATACAAACACAATCATACAATCACAATCATACTATCGCAATCATACAATCACAATCGTACAATCACAATCATACAATCACAATCATTCAATCACAATCATGCAATCACAATCATACAATCACAATCATACAATCACAATCATACAAAAACAATGATACAATCGCAATCATACAATCACAATCATACAATCACAATCATACAATCACAATCATACAATCACAATCATACTATCGCAATCATGCAATCACAATCATACAAAAACAATGATACAATCGCAATCATACAATTCAAATCATACAATCACAATAATACAATCTCAATCATACAATCTCAATCATACAATCGCAATCATACATTCACAATCATACAATCACAATAATACAATCACAATCGTACAATCTCAATCATACAATCGCAATCATACCATCACAATCATACAATCCCAATCATACTATCGCAATCATACAATCACAATCATACAATCACAATCGTACAATCACAATCGTACAATCACAATTATACAATCACAATCATTCAATCACAATCATGCAATCACAATCATACAATCACAATCATACAATCACAATCATACAAAAACAATCATACAATCACAATCATACAATCACAATCATACAATCACAATCATACAATCATAATCATATAATCACACTCATAAAATTGCAATCATACAATCGCAATCATACAATCACAATCATACCATCACAATCATACAGGCACAATCATACAATCACAATCATACAATCACAATCATACAAAAACAATCATGCAATAACAATCATACAATCACAATCGTACAATCGCAATCGAACAATCAGAACCGTACGATCACAATTATACAATCACTATCATACAATCTCAATCATACACACGCCATCTTACAATCACAATCATACAATCACAATCATACAATCACAATCATACAATCACAATCATACAATCACAATCATACAATCACAATCATACAATCACAATCATACAATCACAATCATACAATCACAATCATACAATCACAATCATACAATCACAATCATACAATCACAATCATACAATCACAATCATACAATCACAATCATACAATCACAATCATACAAAAACAATCATACAATCACAATCATACGATGACAATCCTACAATTACTACTATACAATCACAATCATACAAAAACAATCATACAATCACAATCATACAATCACAATCATACAATCACAATCATACAAAAACAATCATACGATCACAATCATACGATCACAATCATACGAAGACAATCATACAATTACTACTATACAATCACAATCATACAAAAACAATCATACAATCACAATCATACAATCACAATCATACAACCACAATCATACAATCACAATCATACTATCACAATCATACAATCACAATCATACAATCACAATCATACAATCACAATCATGCAATCACAATCATACAATCACAATCATACAATCACAATCATACAATCACAATCATACAAACACAATCATACAATCACAATCATACTATCGCAATCATACAATCACAATCGTACAATCACAATCATACAAAAACAATCATGCAATCACAATCATACAATCACAATCATACTATCGCAATCATACGATCACAATCATACGAAGACAATCGTACAATTACTACTATACAATCACAATCATACAAAAACAATCATACAATCACAATCATACAATCACAATCATACAATCACAATTATACATTCACAATCATACAATCACAATCATACAAGCACAATCATACAATCACAATAATACAATCACAATCATACAATCTCAATCATACAATCCCAATCATACAATCACAATCATACAATCACAATCATACAATCACAATCATACAACCACAATCATACAATCACAATCATACTATCACAATCATACAATCACAATCATACAATCACAATAATACAATCACAATCATACAATCTCAATCATACAATCCCAATCATACATTCACAATCATACAATCACTATCATACAATCACAGTCATACAACCACAATCATACAATCACAATCATACTATCACAATCATACAATCACAATCATACAATCACAATCATACAATCACAATCATACAAAAACGATCATACAATCAAAATCATACAATCACAATCATACAATCACAATCATGCAATCACAATCATACAATCACAATCATACAATCACAATCATACAATCACAATCATACAAACACAATCATACAATCACAATCATACTATCGCAATCATACAATCACAATCGTACAATCACAATCATACAAAAACAATCATGCAATCACAATCATACAATCACAATCATACTATCGCAATCATACAATCACAATCGTACAATCACAATAATACAATCACAATCATACAATCGCAATCATACAATCACAATCATACAATCACAATCATACAATCACAATCATACAAACACAATCATACAATCACAATCATACTATCGCAATCATACAATCACAATCGTACAATCACAATCATACAATCACAATCATTCAATCACAATCATGCAATCACAATCATACAATCACAATCATACAATCACAATCATACAATCACAATCATACAAAAACAATGATACAATCGCAATCATACAATCACAATCATACAATCACAATCATACAATCACAATCATACAATCACAATCATACTATCGCAATCATGCAATCACAATCATACAAAAACCATGATACAATCGCAATCATACAATTCAAATCATACAATCACAATAATACAATCACAATCATACAATCTCAATCATACAATCGCAATCATACAATCACAATCATACAATCACAATAATACAATCACAATCATACAATCTCAATCATACAATCGCAATCATACAATCACAATCATACAATCCCAACCATACTATCGCAATCATACAATCACAATCATACAATCACAGTCGTACAATCACAATCGTACAATCACAATTATACAATCACAATCATTCAATCACAATCATGCAATCACAATCATACAATCACAATCATACAATCACAATCATACAAAAACAATCATACAATCACAATCATACAATCACAATCATACAATCATAATCATATAATCACACTCATAAAATTGCAATCATACAATCGCAATCATACAGTCACAATCATACCATCACAATCATACCATCACAATCATACAGGCACAATCATACAACCACAATCATACAATCACAATCATACAAAAACAATCATGCAATTACAATCATACAATCACAATCGTACAATCGCAATCGAACAATCAGAACCGTACGATCACAATTATACAATCACTATCATACAATCTCAATCATACACACGCCATCTTACAATCACAATCATACAATCACAATCATACAATCGCAATCATACAATCACAATCATACAATCACAATCATACAATCACAATCATACAATCACAATCATACAATCACAATCATACAATCACAATCATACAATCACAATCATACAATCACAATCATACAATCACAATCATGCAATCACAATCATACAATCACAATCATACAATCACAATCATACAATCACAATCATACAAAAACAATCATACAATCACAATCATACGATGACAATCCTACAATTACTACTATACAATCACAATCATACAAAAACAATCATACAATCACAATCATACAATCACAATCATACAATCACAATCATACAAAAACAATCATACAATCACAATCATACAATCTCAATCATACAATCCCAATCATACATTCACAATCATACAATCACTATCATACAATCACGATCATACAACCACAATCATACCATCCCAATCATACAATCACAATCATACAATCACAATCGTACAATCACAATCATACAATCACAATCATACAATCACAATCATACAATCACAATCATACCATCCCAATCATACAATCACAATCATACAATCACAATCGTACAATCACAATCATACAGTAACAATAATACAATCACAATCATACAATCTCAATCATACAATCACAATCATACAATCACAATCATACAATCGCAATAATACAGTCACAATCATATAATCACAATCATACAATCACAATCGTACAATCACAATCATACAATAACAATAATACAATCACAATCATACAATCTCAATCATACAATCGCAATCATACAATCACAATCATACAATCACAATCATACAATCACAATCATACAAACACAATCACACAATCCTAATCATACAATCACAATCATACAATCACAATCATACAATCACAATCATACTATCACAATCACACAATCCTAATCATACAATCACAATCCTACAATCACAATCATACAATCACAGTCATACAATCACAATCATACAATCACAATCATACAATCACAATCATACAATCGCAATCATACAATCGCAATCACACAATCACAATCATACAATCACAGTCATACAATCACAATCATACAATCACAATCATACAATCCCAATCATACTATCGCAATCATACAATCACAATCATACAATCACAATCGTACAATCACAATCGTACAATCACAATTATACAATCACAATCATTCAATCACAATCATGCAATCATAATCATATAATCACACTCATAAAATTGCAATCATACAATCGCAATCATACAATCACAATCATACCATCACAATCATACAGGCACAATCATACAATCACAATCATACAATCACAATCATACAAAAACAATCATGCAATAACAATCATACAATCACAATCGTACAATCGCAATCGAACAATCAGAACCGTACGATCACAATTATACAATCACTATCATACAATCTCAATCATACACACGCCATCTTACAATCACAATCATACAATCACAATCATACAATCACAATCATACAATCACAATCATACAATCACAATCATACAATCACAATCATACAATCACAATCATACAATCACAATCATACAATCACAATCATACAATCACAATCATACAATCACAATCATACAATCACAATCATACAATCACAATCATACAATCACAATCATACAAAAACAATCATACAATCACAATCATACGATGACAATCCTACAATTACTACTATACAATCACAATCATACAAAAACAATCATACAATCACAATCATACAATCACAATCATACAATCACAATCATACAAAAACAATCATACAATCACAATCATACGATGACAATCATACGAAGACAATCATACAATTACTACTATACAATCACAATCATACAAAAACAATCATACAATCACAATCATACAATCACAATCATACAATCACAATTATACATTCACAATCATACAATCACAATCATACAATCACAATCATACAATCACAATAATACAATCACAATCATACAATCACAATCATACAATCACAATCATACAATCACAATCATACAATCACAATCATACTATCACAATCATACAATCACAATAATACAATCACAATAATACAATCACAATCATACAATCTCAATCATACAATCCCAATCATACATTCACAATAATACAATCACTATCATACAATCACAATCATACAACCACAATCATACAATCACAATCATACTATCACAATCATACAATCACAATCATACAATCACAATCATAAAATCACAATCATGCAATCACAATCATACAATCACAATCATACAATCACAATCATACAATCACAATCATACAAACACAATCATACAATCACAATCATACTATCGCAATCATACAATCACAATCGTACAATCACAATCATACAAAAACAATCATGCAATCACAATCATACAATCACAATCATACTATCGCAATCATACGATCACAATCATACGAAGACAATCGTACAATTACTACTATACAATCACAATCATACAAAAACAATCATACAATCCCAATCATACAATCACAATCATACAATCACAATTATACATTCACAATCATACAATCACAATCATACAATCACAATCATACAATCACAATAATACAATCACAATCATACAATCTCAATCACACAATCCCAATCATACAATCACAATCATACAATCACAATCATACAATCACAATCATACAATCACAATCATACAACCACAATCATACAATCACAATCATACTATCACAATCATACAATCACAATCATACAATCACAATAATACAATCACAATCATACAATCTCAATCATACAATCCCAATCATACATTCACAATCATACAATCACTATCATACAATCACAATCATACAACCACAATCATACAATCACAATCATACTATCACAATCATACAATCACAATCATACAATCACAATCATACAATCACAATCATACAAAAACGATCATACAATCAAAATCATACAATCACAATCATACAATCACAATCATGCAATCACAATCATACAATCACAATCATACAATCACAATCATACAATCACAATCATACAAACACAATCATACAATCACAATCATACTATCGCAATCATACAATCACAATCGTACAATCACAATCATACAAAAACAATCATGCAATCACAATCATACAATCACAATCATACTATCGCAATCATACAATCACAATCGTACAATCACAATAATACAATCACAATCATACAATCGCAATCATACAATCACAATCATACAATCACAATCATACAATCACAATCATACAAACACAATCATACAATCACAATCATACTATCGCAATCATACAATCATAATCGTACAATCACAATCATACAATCACAATCATTCAATCACAATCATGCAATCACAATCATACAATCACAATCATACAATCACAATCATACTATCGCAATCATGCAATCACAATCATACAAAAACAATGATACAATCACAATCATACAATCACAATCATACAATCATAATCATATAATCACACTCATAAAATTGCAATCATACAATCGCAATCATACAGTCACAATCATACCATCACAATCATACCATCACAATCATACAGGCACAATCATACAATCACAATCATACAATCACAATCATACAAAAACAATCATGCAATTACAATCATACAATCACAATCGTACAATCGCAATCGAACAGTCAGAACCGTACGATCACAATTATACAATCACTATCATACAATCTCAATCATACACACGCCATCTTACAATCACAATCATACAATCACAATCATACAATCGCAATCATACAATCACAATCATACAATCACAATCATACAATCACAATCATACAATCACAATCATACAATCACAATCATACAATCACAATCATACAATCACAATCATACAATCACAATCATACAATCACAATCATGCAATCACAATCATACAATCACAATCATACAATCACAATCATACAATCACAATCATACAATCACAATCATACAATCACAATCATACAATCACAATCATACAAAAACAATCATACAATCACAATCATACGATGACAATCCTACAATTACTACTATACAATCACAATCATACAAAAACAATCATACAATCACAATCATACAATCACAATCATACAATCACAATCATACAAAAACAATCATACAATCACAATCATACGATCACAATCATACGAAGACAATCATACAATTACTACTATACAATCACAATCATACAAAAACAATCATACAATCACAATCATACAATCACAATCATACAATCACAATCATACAATCACAATCATACAATCACAATCATACAATCACAATAATACAATCACAATAATACAATCACAATCATACAATCTCAATCATACAATCCCAATCATACAATCCCAATCATACAATCACAATCATACAATCACAATCATACAGTCACAATCATACAACCACAATCATACAATCACAATCATATTATCACAATCATACAATCACAATCATACAATCACAATAATACAATCACAATCATACAATCTCAATCATACAATCCCAATCATACAATCGCAATCATCGAAACACAATCATACAATCACAATCATACAATCGCAATAATACAGTCACAATCATATAATCACAATCATACAATCACAATGATACAATCACAATCATACAATCACAATCATACAATCGCAATCATACAATCACAATCATACAATCACAATCATACAATCACAATCATACCATCCCAATCATACAATCACAATCATACAATCACAATCATACAATCACAATCACACAATCGCAATCATACAATCACAATCATACAATCACAATCATACAATCACAATCATACAATCACAATCATACCATCCCAATCATACAATCACAATCATACAATCTCAATCATACATTCACAATCATACAATCACAATCGTACAATCACAATCATACAATAACAATAATACAATCACAATCATACAATCACAATCATACAACCGCAATCATACAATCACAATCATACTATCACAATCATACAATCACAATCATACCATCCCAATCATACAATCACAATCATACAATCACAATCATACCATCCCAATCATACAATCACAATCGTACAATCACAATCATACAATCACAATCATTCAATCACAATCATGCAATCACAATCATACAATCACAATCATACAATCACAATCATACAAAAACAATGATACAATCGCAATCATACAATCACAATCATACGATCACAATCATACAATCACAGTCATACTATCGCAATCATGCAATCACAATCATACAAAAACAATGATACAATCGCAATCATACAATTCAAATCATACAATCACAATAATACAATCACAATCATACAATCTCAATCATACAATCGCAATCATACAATCACAATCATACAATCACAATAATACAATCACAATCATATAATCTCAATCATACAATCGCAATCATACAATCACAATCATACAATCCCAATCATACTATCGCAATCATACAATCACAATCATACAATCACAATCGTACAATCACAATCGTACAATCACAATTATACAATCACAATCATTCAATCACAATCATGCAATCACAATCATACAATCACAATCATACAATCAAAATCATACAAAAACAATCATACAATCACAATCATACAATCACAATCATACAATCATAATCATATAATCACACTCATAAAATTGCAATCATACAATCGCAATCATACAATCACAATCATACCATCACAATCATACAGGCACAATCATACAATCACAATCATACAATCACAATCATACAAAAACAATCATGCAATAACAATCTTACAATCACAATCGTACAATCGCAATCGAACAATCAGAACCGTACGATCACAATTATACAATCACTATCATACAATCTCAATCATACACACGCCAACTTACAATCACAATCATACAATCACAATTATACAATCACAATCATACAATCACAATCATACAATCACAATCATACAATCACAATCATACAATCACAATCATACAATCACAATCATACAATCACAATCATACAATCACAATCATACAATCACAATCATACAATCACAATCATACAATCACAATCATACAATCACAATCATACAATCACAATCATACAATCACAATCATACAATCACAATCATACAATCACAATCATACAAAAACAATCATACAATCACAATCATACGATGACAATCCTACAATTACTACTATACAATCACAATCATACAAAAACAATCATACAATCACAATCATACAATCACAATCATACAATCACAATCATACAAAAACAATCATACAATCACAATCATACGATCACAATCATACGAAGACAATCATACAATTACTACTATACAATCACAATCATACAAAAACAATCATACAATCACAATCATACAATCACAATCATACAATCACAATTATACATTCACAATCATACAATCACAATCATACAATCACAATGATACAATCACAATGATACAATCACAATCATACAATCACAATCATACAATCGCAATCATACAATCACAATCATACAATCACAATCATACAATCGCAATCATACAATCACAATCATACAATCACAATCATACAAACACAATCATACAATCACAATCATGCTATCGCAATCATACAATCACAATCGTACAATCACAATCATACAATCACAATCATTCAATCACAATCATGCAATCACAATCATACAATCACAATCATACAATCACAATCATACAAAAACAATCATACAATCAAAATCATACAATCACAATCATACAATCACAATCATACAATCACAATCATACAATCACAATCATACAATCACAATCATACAATCACAATCATACAATCACAATCATACCATCCCAATCATACAATCACAATCATACAATCACAATCATACCATCCCAATCATACAATCACAATCGTACAATCACAATCATACAATAACAATAATACAATCACAATCATACAATCTCAATCATACAATCGCAATCATACAATCACAATCATACAATCACAGTCATACAAACACAATCATACAATCACAATCATACTATCGCAATCCTACAATCACAATCGTACAATCACAATCATACAATCACAATCATTCAATCACAATCATGCAATCACAATCATACAATCACAATCATACAATCACAATCATACAAAAACAATGATACAATCGCAATCATACAATCACAATCATACAATCACAATCATACAATCTCAATCATACAATCGCAATCATACAATCACAATCATACAATCCCAATCATACTATCGCAATCATACAATCACAATCATACAATCACAATCGTACAATCACAATCGTACAATCATAATTATACAATCACAATCATTCAATCACAATCATGCAATCACAATCATACAATCACAATCATACAATCACAATCATACAAAAACAATCATACAATCACAATCATACAATCACAATCATACAATCACAATCATACAATCATAATCATATAATCACACTCATAAAATTGCAATCATACAATCGCAATCATACAATCACAATCATACCATCACAATCATACAGGCACAATCATACAATCACAATCATACAATCACAATCATACAAAAACAATCATGCAATAACAATCATACAATCACAATCGTACAATCGCAATCGAACAATCAGAACCGTACGATCACAATTATACAATCACTATCATACAATCTCAATCATACACACGCCATCTTACAATCACAATCATACAATCACAATCATACAATCACAATCATACAATCACAATCATACAATCACAATCATACAATCACAATCATACAATCACAATCATACAATCACAATCATACAATCACAATCATACAATCACAATCATACAATCACAATCATACAATCACAATCATACAATCACAATCATACAATCACAATCATACAATCACAATCATACAATCACAATCATACAATCACAATCATACAACCACAATCATACAATCACAATCATACTATCACAATCATACAATCACAATAATACAATCACAATAATACAATCACAATCATACAATCTCAATCATACAATCCCAATCATACATTCACAATCATACAATCACTATCATACAATCACAATCATACAACCACAATCATACAATCACAATCATACTATCACAATCATACAATCACAATCATACAATCACAATCATACAATCACAATCATGCAATCACAATCATACAATCACAATCATACAATCACAATCATACAATCACAATCATACAAACACAATCATACAATCACAATCATACTATCGCAATCATACAATCACAATCGTACAATCACAATCATACAAAAACAATCATGCAATCACAATCATACAATCACAATCATACTATCGCAATCATACGATCACAATCATACGAAGACAATCGTACAATTACTACTATACAATCACAATCATACAAAAACAATCATACAATCACAATCATACAATCACAATCATACAATCACAATTATACATTCACAATCATACAATCACAATCATACAATCACAATCATACAATCACAATAATACCATCACAATCATACAATCTCAATCATACAATCCCAATCATACAATCACAATCATACAATCACAATCATACAATCACAATCATACAATCACAATCATACAATCACAATCATACAATCACAATCATACAATCACAATCATACAATCACAATCATACAAAAACAATCATACAATCACAATCATACAATCACAATCATACAATCACAATTATACATTCACAATCATACAATCACAATCATACAACCACAGTCATACAATCACAATCATACTATCACAATCATACAATCACAATCATACAATCACAATCATACAATCACAATCATACAATCACAATCATACAAAAACGATCATACAATCAAAATCATACAATCACAATCATACAATCACAATCATGCAATCACAATCATACAATCACAATCATACAATCACAATCATACAATCACAATCATACAAACACAATCATACAATCACAATCATACTATCGCAATCATACAATCACAATCGTACAATCACAATCATACAAAAACAATCATGCAATCACAATCATACAATCACAATCATACTATCGCAATCATGCAATCACAATCGTACAATCACAATAATACAATCACAATCATACAATCGCAATCATACAATCACAATCATACAATCACAATCATACAATCACAATCATACAAACACAATCATACAATCACAATCATACTATCGCAATCATACAATCACAATCGTACAATCACAATCATACAATCACAATCATTCAATCACAATCATGCAATCACAATCATACAATCACAATCATACAATCACAATCATACAAAAACAATGATACAATCGCAATCATACAATCACAATCATACAATCACAATCATACAATCACAATCATACAATCACAATCATACTATCGCAATCATGCAATCACAATCATACAAAAACAATGATACAATCGCAATCATACAATTCAAATCATACAATCACAATAATACAATCACAATCATACAATCTCAATCATACAATCGCAATCATACAATCACAATCATACAATCACAATAATACAATCACAATCATACAATCTCAATCATACAATCGCAATCATACAATCACAATCATACAATCCCAATCATACTATCGCAATCATACAATCACAATCATACAATCACAATCGTACAATCACAATCGTACAATCACAATTATACAATCACAATCATTCAATCACAATCATGCAATCACAATCATACAATCACAATCATACAATCACAATCATACAAAAACAATCATACAATCACAATCATACAATCACAATCATACAATCATAATCATATAATCACACTCATAAAATTGCAATCATACAATCGCAATCATACAGTCACAATCATACCATCACAATCATACCATCACAATCATACAGGCACAATCATACAATCACAATCATACAATCACAATCATACAAAAACAATCATGCAATTACAATCATACAATCACAATCGTACAATCGCAATCGAACAATCAGAACCGTACGATCACAATTATACAATCACTATCATACAATCTCAATCATACACACGCCATCTTACAATCACAATCATACAATCACAATCATACAATCGCAATCATACAATCACAATCATACAATCACAATCATACAATCACAATCATACAATCACAATCATACAATCACAATCATACAATCACAATCATACAATCACAATCATACAATCACAATCATACAATCACAATGATACAATCACAATCATGCAATCACAATCATACAATCACAATCATACAATCACAATCATACAAAAACAATCATACAATCACAATCATACGATGACAATCCTACAATTACTACTATACAATCACAATCATACAAAAACAATCATACAATCACAATCATACAATCACAATCATACAATCACAATCATACAAAAACAATCATACAATCACAATCATACGATCACAATCATACGAAGACAATCATACAATTACTACTATACAATCACAATCATACAAAAACAATCATACAATCACAATCATACAATCACAATCATACAATCACAATCATACAATCACAATCATACAATCACAATAATACAATCACAATCATACAATCTCAATCATACAATCCCAATCATACAATCCCAATCATACAATCACAATCATACAATCACAATCATACAGTCACAATCATACAACCACAATCATACAATCACAATCATATTATCACAATCATACAATCACAATCATACAATCACAATCATACAATCACAATCATACCATCCCAATCATACAATCACAATCATACAATCACAATCATACAATCACAATCACACAATCGCAATCATACAATCACAATCATACAATCACAATCATACAATAACAATCATACAATCACAATCATACCATCCCAATCATACAATCACAATCATACAATCACAATCATACATTCACAATCATACAATCACAATCGTACAATCACAATCATACAATAACAATAATACAATCACAATCATACAATCACAATCATACAACCGCAATCATACAATCACAATCATACTATCACAATCATACAATCACAATCATACCATCCCAATCATACAATCACAATCATACAATCACAATCATACCATCCCAATCATACAATCACAATCGTACAATCACAATCATACAATCACAATCATTCAATCACAATCATGCAATCACAATCATACAATCACAATCATACAATCACAATCATACAAAAACAATGATACAATCGCAATCATACAATCACAATCATACAATCACAATCATACAATCACAATCATACTATCGCAATCATGCAATCACAATCATACAAAAACAATGATACAATCGCAATCATACAATTCAAATCATACAATCACAATAATACAATCACAATCATACAATCTCAATCATACAATCGCAATCATACAATCACAATCATACAATCACAATAATACAATCACAATCATATAATCTCAATCATACAATCGCAATCATACAATCACAATCATACAATCCCAATCATACTATCGCAATCATACAATCACAATCATACAATCACAATCGTACAACCACAATCGTACAATCACAATTATACAATCACAATCATTCAATCACAATCATGCAATCACAATCATACAATCACAATCATACAATCAAAATCATACAAAAACAATCATACAATCACAATCATACAATCACAATCATACAATCATAATCATATAATCACACTCATAAAATTGCAATCATACAATCGCAATCATACAATCACAATCATACCATCACAATCATACAGGCACAATCATACAATCACAATCATACAATCACAATCATACAAAAACAATCATGCAATAACAATCTTACAATCACAATCGTACAATCGCAATCGAACAATCAGAACCGTACGATCACAATTATACAATCACTATCATACAATCTCAATCATACACACGCCAAGTTACAATCACAATCATACAATCACAATTATACAATCACAATCATACAATCACAATCATACAATCACAATCATACAATCACAATCATACAATCACAATCATACAATCACAATCATACAATCACAATCATACAATCACAATCATACAATCACAATCATACAATCACAATCATACAATCACAATCATACAATCACAATCATACAATCACAATCATACAAAAACAATCATACAATCACAATCATACGATGACAATCCTACAATTACTACTATACAATCACAATCATACAAAAACAATCATACAATCACAATCATACAATCACAATCATACAAAAACAATCATACAAGCACAATCATACGATCACAATCATACGAAGACAATCATACAATTACTACTATACAATCACAATCATACAAAAACAATCATACAATCACAATCATACAATCACAATCATACAATCACAATTATACATTCACAATCATACAATCACAATCATACAATCACAATGATACAATCACAATCATACAATCACAATCATACAATCACAATCATACAATCGCAATCATACAATCACAATCATACAATCACAATCATACAATCGCAATCATACAATCACAATCATACAATCACAATCATACAAACACAATCATACAATCACAATCATGCTATCGCAATCATACAATCACAATCGTACAATCACAATCATACAATCACAATCATTCAATCACAATCATGCAATCACAATCATACAATCACAATCATACAATCACAATCATACAATCACAATCATACAAAAACAATCATACAATCAAAATCATACAATCACAATCATACAATCACAATCATGCAATCACAATCATACAATCACATTCATACAATCGCAATCATAGAAACACAATCATACAATCACAATCATACAATCACAATCATACAATCGCAATCATACAGTCACAATCATATAATCACAATCATACAATCACAATGATACAATCACAATCATACAATCACAATCATACAATCACAAGCATACAATCGCAATCATACAATCACAATCATACAATCACAATCATACAATCACAATCATACAATCACAATCATACCATCCCAATCATACAATCACAATCATACAATCACAATCACACAATCGCAATCATACGATCACAATCATACAAAAACAATGATACAATCACAATCATACAATCACAATCATGCAATCACAATCATACAATCACAATCATACAATCACAATCATACAAAAACAATCATACAATCAAAATCATACAATCACAATCATACAATCACAATCATACAATCACAATCATACAATCACAATCATACAATCACAATCATACCATCCCAATCATACAATCACAATCATACAATCACAATCATACCATCCCAATCATACAATCACAATCGTACAATCACAATCATACAATAACAATAATACAATCACAATCATACAATCTCAATCATACAATCGCAATCATACAATCACAATCATACAATCACAGTCATACAAACACAATCATACAATCACAATCATACTATCGCAATCCTACAATCACAATCGTACAATCACAATCATACAATCACAATCATTCAATCACAATCATGCAATCACAATCATACAATCACAATCATACAATCACAATCATACAAAAACAATGATACAATCGCAATCATACAATCACAATCATACAATCACAATCATACAATCACAATCATACAATCACAATCATACAATCACAATCATACAATCACAATCATACAATCACAATCATACAATCACAATCATACAATCACAATCATACTATCGCAATCATGCAATCACAATCATACAAAAACAATGATACAATCGCAATCATACAATTCAAATCATACAATCACAATAATACAATCACAATCATACAATCTCAATCATACAATCGCAATCATACAATCACAATCATACAATCACAATAATACAATCACAATCATACAATCTCAATCATACAATCGCAATCATACAATCACAATCATACAATCCCAATCATACTATCGCAATCATACAATCACAATCATACAATCACAATCGTACAATCACAATCGTACAATCACAATTATACAATCACAATCATTCAATCACAATCATGCAATCACAATCATACAATCACAATCATACAATCACAATCATACAAAAACAATCATACAATCACAATCATACAATCACAATCATACAATCATAATCATATAATCACACTCATAAAATTGCAATCATACAATCGCAATCATACAATCACAATCATACCATCACAATCATACAGGCACAATCATACAATCACAATCATACAATCACAATCATACAAAAACAATCATGTAATAACAATGATACAATCACAATCGTACAATCGCAATCGAACAATCAGAACCGTACGATCACAATTATACAATCACTATCATACAATCTCAATCATACACACGCCATCTTACAATCACAATCATACAATCACAATCATACAATCACAATCATACAATCACAATCATACAATCACAATCATACAATCACAATCATACAATCACAATCATACAATCACAATCATACAATCACAATCATACAATCACAATCATACAATCACAATCATACTATCACAATCATACAATCACAATCATACAATCACAATCATACAATCACAATCATACAATCACAATCATACAATCACAATCATACAATCACAATCATACAAAAACAATCATACAATCACAATCATACGATGACAATCCTACAATTACTACTATACAATCACAATCATACAAAGCAATCATACAATCACAATCATACAATCACAATCATACAACCACAATCATACAAAAACAATCATACAATCCCAATCATACGATCACAATCATACGAAGACAATCATACAATTACTACTATACAATCACAATCATACAAAAACAATCATACAATCACAATCATACAATCACAATCATACAATCACAATCATACAATCACAATCATACAATCACAATCATACAATCACAATCATACAATCACAATCATACAATCACAATCATACAATCACAATCATACAATCACAATCATACAAAAACAATCATACGATGACAATCCTACAATTACTACTATACAATCACAATCATACAAAGCAATCATACAATCACAATCATACAATCACAATCATACAACCACAATCATACAAAAACAATCATACAATCACAATCATACAATCACAATCATACTATCACAATCATACAATCACAATCATACAATCACAATCATACAATCACAATCATACAATCACAATCATACAATCACAATCATACAAAAACAATCATACAATCACAATCATACGATGACAATCCTACAATTACTACTATACAATCACAATCATACAAAGCAATCATACAATCACAATCATACAATCACAATCATACAACCACAATCATACAAAAACAATCATACAATCCCAATCATACGATCACAATCATACGAAGACAATCATACAATTACTACTATACAATCACAATCATACAAAAACAATCATACAATCACAATCATACAATCACAATCATACAATCACAATCATACAAAAACAATCATGTAATAACAATGATACAATCACAATCGTACAATCGCAATCGAACAATCAGAACCGTACGATCACAATTATACAATCACTATCATACAATCTCAATCATACACACGCCATCTTACAATCACAATCATACAATCACAATCATACAATCACAATCATACAATCACAATCATACAATCACAATCATACAATCACAATCATACAATCACAATCATACAATCACAATCATACAATCACAATCATACAATCACAATCATACAATCACAATCATACAATCACAATCATACTATCACAATCATACAATCACAATCATACAATCACAATCATACAATCACAATCATACAATCACAATCATACAATCACAATCATACAATCACAATCATACAATCACAATCATACAATCACAATCATACAATCACAATCATACAATCACAATCATACAAAAACAATCATACAATCACAATCATACGATGACAATCCTACAATTACTACTATACAATCACAATCATACAAAGCAATCATACAATCACAATCATACAATCACAATCATACAACCACAATCATACAAAAACAATCATACAATCACAATCATACAATCACAATCATACTATCACAATCATACAATCACAATCATACAATCACAATCATACAATCACAATCATACAATCACAATCATACAATCACAATCATACAATCACAATCATACAATCACAATCATACAATCACAATCATACAATCACAATCATACAATCACAATCATACAATCACAATCATACAAAAACAATCATACAATCACAATCATACGATGACAATCCTACAATTACTACTATACAATCACAATCATACAAAGCAATCATACAATCACAATCATACAATCACAATCATACAACCACAATCATACAAAAACAATCATACAATCCCAATCATACGATCACAATCATACGAAGACAATCATACAATTACTACTATACAATCACAATCATACAAAAACAATCATACAATCACAATCATACAATCACAATCATACAATCACAATCATACAATCACAATCATACAATCACAATCATACAATCACAATCATACAATCACAATCATACAATCACAATCATACAATCACAATCATACAATCACAATCATACAAAAACAATCATACAATCACAATCATACGATGACAATCCTACAATTACTACTATACAATCACAATCATACAAAGCAATCATACAATCACAATCATACAATCACAATCATACAACCACAATCATACAAAAACAATCATACAATCCCAATCATACGATCACAATCATACGAAGACAATCATACAATTACTACTATACAATCACAATCATACAAAAACAATCATACAATCACAATCATACAATCACAATCATACAATCACAATTATACATTCACAATCATACAATCACAATCATACAATCACAATCATACAATCACAATAATACAATCACAATCATACAATCTCAATCATACAATCCCAATCATACAATCACAATCATACAATCACAATCATACAATCACAATCATACAACCACAATCATACAATCACAATCATACTATCACAATCATACAATCACAATTATACAATCACAATAATACAATCACAATCATACAATCTCAATCATACAATCCCAATCATACAATCACAATCATACAATCACAATCATACAATCACAATCATACAGTCACAATCATACGATCACAATCATACGAAGACAATCATACAATTACTACTATACAATCACAATCATACAAAAGCAATGATACAGTCACAATCATACAATCACAATCATACAATCACAATCATACGATCACAATCATACGAAGACAATCATACAGTTACTACTATACAATCACAATCATACAAAAACAATCATACAATCACAGTCATACGATCACAATCATACAATCACAATCATACATTCACAATCATACAATCACAATCATTCAATCACAATCATGCAATCACAATCATACAATCGCAATCATACAATCACAATCATACAATCACAATCACACAATCACAATCATACAATCACAATCATACAATCACAATCATACATTCACAATCATACAATCACAATCGTACAATCACAATCATACAATCACAATCATTCAATCACAATCACGCAATCACAATCATACAATCACAATCATGCAATCACAATCATACAATCACAATCATACAATCGCAATCATCGAAACACAATCATACAATCACAATCATACTATCGCAGTCATGCAATCACAATCATACAAAAACAATGATACAATCGCAATCATACAATTCAAATCATACAATCACAATAATACAATCACAATCATACAATCTCAATCATACAATCGCAATCATACAATCACAATCATACAATCACAATAATACAATCACAATCATACAATCTCAATCATACAATCGCAATCATACAATCCCAATCATACTATCGCAATCATACAATCACAATCATACAATCACAATCGTACAATCACAATCGTACAATCACAATTATACAATCACAATCATTCAATCACAATCATGCAATCACAATCATACAATCACTATCATACAATCACAATCATACAAAAACAATCATACAATCACAATCATACAATCACAATCATACAATCATAATCATATAATCACACTCATAAAATTGCAATCATACAATCGCAATCATACAATCACAATCATACCATCACAATCATACAGGCACAATCATACAATCACAATCATACAATCACAATCATACAAAAACAATCATGTAATAACAATGATACAATCACAATCGTACAATCGCAATCGAACAATCAGAACCGTACGATCACAATTATACAATCACTATCATACAATCTCAATCATACACACGCCATCTTACAATCACAATCATACAATCACAATCATACAATCACAATCATACAATCACAATCATACAATCACAATCATACAATCACAATCATACAATCACAATCATACAATCACAATCATACAATCACAATCATACAATCACAATCATACAATCACAATCATACAATCACAATCATACAATCACAATCATACAATCACAATCATACAATCACAATCATACAATCACAATCATACAATCACAATCATACAATCACAATCATACAATCACAATCATACAATCACAATCATACAATCACAATCATACAAAAACAATCATACAATCACAATCATACGATGACAATCCTACAATTACTACTATACAATCACAATCATACAAAGCAATCATACAATCACAATCATACAATCACAATCATACAACCACAATCATACAAAAACAATCATACAATCCCAATCATACGATCACAATCATACGAAGACAATCATACAATTACTACTATACAATCACAATCATACAAAAACAATCATACAATCACAATCATACAATCACAATCATACAATCACAATCATACAATCACAATCATACAATCACAATCATACAATCACAATCATACAATCACAATCATACAATCACAATCATACAATCACAATCATACAATCACAATCATACAAAAACAATCATACAATCACAATCATACGATGACAATCCTACAATTACTACTATACAATCACAATCATACAAAGCAATCATACAATCACAATCATACAATCACAATCATACAACCACAATCATACAAAAACAATCATACAATCCCAATCATACGATCACAATCATACGAAGACAATCATACAATTACTACTATACAATCACAATCATACAAAAACAATCATACAATCACAATCATACAATCACAATCATACAATCACAATTATACATTCACAATCATACAATCACAATCATACAATCACAATCATACAATCACAATAATACAATCACAATCATACAATCTCAATCATACAATCCCAATCATACAATCACAATCATACAATCACAATCATACAATCACAATCATACAACCACAATCATACAATCACAATCATACTATCACAATCATACAATCACAATTATACAATCACAATAATACAATCACAATCATACAATCTCAATCATACAATCCCAATCATACAATCACAATCATACAATCACAATCATACAATCACAATCATACAGTCACAATCATACGATCACAATCATACGAAGACAATCATACAATTACTACTATACAATCACAATCATACAAAAGCAATGATACAGTCACAATCATACAATCACAATCATACAATCACAATCATACGATCACAATCATACGAAGACAATCATACAGTTACTACTATACAATCACAATCATACAAAAACAATCATACAATCACAGTCATACGATCACAATCATACAATCACAATCATACATTCACAATCATACAATCACAATCATTCAATCACAATCATGCAATCACAATCATACAATCGCAATCATACAATCACAATCATACAATCACAATCACACAATCAGAATCATACAATCACAATCATACAATCACAATCATACATTCACAATCATACAATCACAATCGTACAATCACAATCATACAATCACAATCATTCAATCACAATCACGCAATCACAATCATACAATCACAATCATGCAATCACAATCATACAATCACAATCATACAATCGCAATCATCGAAACACAATCATACAATCACAATCATACTATCGCAATCATGCAATCACAATCATACAAAAACAATGATACAATCGCAATCATACAATTCAAATCATACAATCACAATAATACAATCACAATCATACAATCTCAATCATACAATCGCAATCATACAATCACAATCATACAATCACAATAATACAATCACAATCATACAATCTCAATCATACAATCACAATCATACAATCCCAATCATACTATCGCAATCATACAATCACAATCATACAATCACAATCGTACAATCACAATCGTACAATCACAATTATACAATCACAATCATTCACTCACAATCATACAATCACAATCATACAATCACAATCATACAATCACAATCATACAATCACAATCATACAAAAACAATCATACAATCACAATCATACAATCACAATCATACAATCATAATCATATAATCACACTCATAAAATTGCAATCATACAATCGCAATCATACAATCACAATCATACCATCACAATCATACAGGCACAATCATACAATCACAATCATACAATCACAATCATACAAAAACAATCATGTAATAACAATGATACAATCACAATCGTACAATCGCAATCGAACAATCAGAACCGTACGATCACAATTATACAATCACTATCATACAATCTCAATCATACACACGCCATCTTACAATCACAATCATACAATCACAATCATACAATCACAATCATACAATCACAATCATACAATCACAATCATACAATCACAATCATACAATCACAATCATACAATCACAATCATACAATCACAATCATACAATCACAATCATACAATCACAATCATACAATCACAATCATACAATCACAATCATACAATCACAATCATACAATCACAATCATACAATCACAATCATACAATCACAATCATACAATCACAATCATACAAAAACAATCATACAATCACAATCATACGATGACAATCCTACAATTACTACTATACAATCACAATCATACAAAGCAATCATACAATCACAATCATACAATCACAATCATACAACCACAATCATACAAAAACAATCATACAATCCCAATCATACAATCACAATCATACGAAGACAATCATACAATTACTACTATACAATCACAATCATACAAAAACAATCATACAATCACAATCATACAATCACAATCATACAATCACAATTATACATTCACAATCATACAATCACAATCATACAATCACAATCATACAATCACAATAATACAATCACAATCATACAATCTCAATCATACAATCCCAATCATACAATCACAATCATACAATCACAATCATACAATCACAATCATACAACCACAATCATACAATCACAATCATACTATCACAATCATACAATCACAATTATACAATCACAATAATACAATCACAATCATACAATCTCAATCATACAATCCCAATCATACAATCACAATCATACAATCACAATCATACAATCACAATCATACAGTCACAATCATACGATCACAATCATACGAAGACAATCATACAATTACTACTATACAATCACAATCATACAAAAGCAATGATACAGTCACAATCATACAATCACAATCATACAATCACAATCATACGATCACAATCATACGAAGACAATCATACAGTTACTACTATACAATCACAATCATACAAAAACAATCATACAATCACAGTCATACGATCACAATCATACAATCACAATCATACATTCACAATCATACAATCACAATCATTCAATCACAATCATGCAATCACAATCATACAATCGCAATCATACAATCACAATCATACAATCACAATCACACAATCACAATCATACAATCACAATCATACAATCACAATCATACATTCACAATCATACAATCACAATCGTACAATCACAATCATACAATCACAATCATTCAATCACAATCACGCAATCACAATCATACAATCACAATCATGCAATCACAATCATACAATCACAATCATACAATCGCAATCATCGAAACACAATCATACAATCACAATCATACTATCGCAATCATGCAATCACAATCATACAAAAACAATGATACAATCGCAATCATACAATTCAAATCATACAATCAGAATAATACAATCACAATCATACAATCTCAATCATACAATCGCAATCATACAATCACAATCATACAATCACAATAATACAATCACAATCATACAATCTCAATCATACAATCGCAATCATACAATCACAATCATACAATCCCAATCATACTATCGCAATCATACAATCACAATCATACAATCACAATCGTACAATCACAATCGTACAATCACAATTATACAATCACAATCATTCAATCACAATCATGCAATCACAATCATACAATCACAATCATACAATCACAATCATACAAAAACAATCATACAATCACAATCATACAATCACAATCATACAATCATAATCATATAATCACACTCATAAAATTGCAATCATACAATCGCAATCATACAATCACAATCATACCATCACAATCATACAGGCACAATCATACAATCACAATCATACAATCACAATCATACAAAAACAATCATGTAATAACAATGATACAATCACAATCGTACAATCGCAATCGAACAATCAGAACCGTACGATCACAATTATACAATCACTATCATACAATCACAATCATACAATCACAATCATACAATCACAATCATACAATCACAATCATACAAAAACAATCATACAATCACAATCATACGATGACAATCCTACAATTACTACTATACAATCACAATCATACAAAGCAATCATACAATCACAATCATACAATCACAATCATACAATCACAATCATACAAAAACAATCATACAATCCCAATCATACGATCACAATCATACGAAGACAATCATACAATTACTACTATACAATCACAATCATACAAAAACAATCATACAATCACAATCATACAATCACAATCATACAATCACAATTATACATTCACAATCATACAATCACAATCATACAATCACAATCATACAATCACAATAATACAATCACAATCATACAATCTCAATCATACAATCCCAATCATACAATCACAATCATACAATCACAATCATACAATCACAATCATACAACCACAATCATACAATCACAATCATACTATCACAATCATACAATCACAATTATAGAATCACAATAATACAATCACAATCATACAATCTCAATCATACAATCCCAATCATACAATCACAATCATACAATCACAATCATACAATCACAATCATACAGTCACAATCATACGATCACAATCATACGAAGACAATCATACAATTACTACTATACAATCACAATCATACAAAAGCAATGATACAGTCACAATCATACAATCACAATCATACAATCACAATCATACGATCACAATCATACGAAGACAATCATACAGTTACTACTATACAATCACAATCATACAAAAACAATCATACAATCACAGTCATACGAACACAATCATACAATCACAATCATACATTCACAATCATACAATCACAATCATTCAATCACAATCATGCAATCACAATCATACAATCGCAATCATACAATCACAATCATACAATCACAATCACACAATCACAATCATACAATCACAATCATACAATCACAATCATACATTCACAATCATACAATCACAATCGTACAATCACAATCATACAATCACAATCATTCAATCACAATCACGCAATCACAATCATACAATCACAATCATGCAATCACAATCATACAATCACAATCATACAATCGCAATCATCGAAACACAATCATACAATCACAATCATACTATCGCAATCATGCAATCACAATCATACAAAAACAATGATACAATCGCAATCATACAATTCAAATCATACAATCACAATAATACAATCACAATCATACAATCTCAATCATACAATCGCAATCATACAATCACAATCATACAATCACAATAATACAATCACAATCATACAATCTCAATCATACAATCGCAATCATACAATCACAATCATACAATCCCAATCATACTATCGCAATCATACAATCACAACCATACAATCACAATCGTACAATCACAATCGTACAATCACAATTATACAATCACAATCATTCAATCACAATCATGCAATCACAATCATACAATCACAATCATACAATCACAATCATACAAAAACAATCATACAATCACAATCATACAATCACAATCATACAATCATAATCATATAATCACACTCATAAAATTCCAATCATACAATCGCAATCATACAATCACAATCATACCATCACAATCATACAGGCACAATCATACAATCACAATCATACAATCACAATCATACAAAAACAATCATGTAATAACAATGATACAATCACAATCGTACAATCGCAATCGAACAATCAGAACCGTACGATCACAATTATACAATCACTATCATACAATCACAATCATACAATCACAATCATACAATCACAATCATACAATCACAATCATACAAAAACAATCATACAATCACAATCATACGATGACAATCCTACAATTACTACTATACAATCACAATCATACAAAGCAATCATACAATCACAATCATACAATCACAATCATACAATCACAATCATACAAAAACAATCATACAATCCCAATCATACGATCACAATCATACGAAGACAATCATACAATTACTACTATACAATCACAATCATACAAAAACAATCATACAATCACAATCATACAATCACAATCATACAATCACAATTATACATTCACAATCATACAATCACAATCATACAATCACAATCATACAATCACAATAATACAATCACAATCATACAATCTCAATCATACAATCCCAATCATACAATCACAATCATACAATCACAATCATACAATCACAATCATACAACCACAATCATACAATCACAATCATACTATCACAATCATACAATCACAATTATACAATCACAATAATACAATCACAATCATACAATCTCAATCATACAATCCCAATCATACAATCACAATCATACAATCACAATCATACAATCACAATCATACAGTCACAATCATACGATCACAATCATACAAAGACAATCATACAATTACTACTATACAATCACAATCATACAAAAGCAATGATACAGTCACAATCATACAATCACAATCATACAATCACAATCATACGATCACAATCATACGAAGACAATCATACAGTTACTACTATACAATCACAATCATACAAAAACAATCATACAATCACAGTCATACGATCACAATCATACAATCACAATCATACATTCACAATCATACAATCACAATCATTCAATCACAATCATGCAATCACAATCATACAATCGCAATCATACAATCACAATCATACAATCACAATCACACAATCACAATCATACAATCACAATCATACAATCACAATCATACATTCACAATCATACAATCACAATCGTACAATCACAATCATACAATCACAATCATTCAATCACAATCACGCAATCACAATCATACAATCACAATCATGCAATCACAATCATACAATCACAATCATACAATCGCAATCATCGAAACACAATCATACAATCACAATCATACAATCACAATCATACAATCACAATCATACAATCACAATCATACAATCGCAATAATACAGTCACAATCATATAATCACAATCATACAATCACAATGATACAATCACAATCATACAATCACAATCATACAATCACAATCATACAATCACAATCATACAATCACAATCATACAATCACAATCATACAATCACAATCATACAATCACAATCACACATTCGCAATCATACAATCACAATCATACAATCACAATCATACAATCACAATCATACAATCATAATCATATAATCACACTCATAAAATTGCAATCATACAATCGCAATCATACAATCGCAATCATACAATCACAATCATACCATCACAATCATACAGGCACAATCATACAATCACAATCATACAAAAACAATCATGCAATCACAATCATACAATCACAATCGTACAATCGCAATCGAACAATCAGAACCATACGATCACAATTATACAATCACAATCATACAATCTCAATCATACACACGCCATCTTACAATCACAATCATACAATCACAATCATACAATCACAAGCATACAATCGCAATCATACAATCACAATCATACAATCACAATCATACAATCACAATCATACAATCACAATCATACCATCCCAATCATACAATCACAATCATACAATCACAATCACACAATCGCAATCATACAATCACAATCATACAAAAACAATGATACAATCACAATCATACAATCACAATCATGCAATCACAATCATACAATCACAATCATACAATCACAATCATACAAAAACAATCATACAATCAAAATCATACAATCACAATCATACAATCACAATCATACAATCACAATCATACAATCACAATCATACAATCACAATCATACCATCCCAATCATGCAATCACAATCATACAATCACAATCATACCATCCCAATCATACAATCACAATCGTACAATCACAATCATACAATAACAATAATACAATCACAATCATACAATCTCAATCATACAATCGCAATCATACAATCACAATCATACAATCACAATCATACAAACACAATCATACAATCACAATCATACTATCGCAATCCTACAATCACAATCGTACAATCACAATCATACAATCACAATCATTCAATCACAATCATGCAATCACAAACATACAATCACAATCATACAATCACAATCATACAAAAACAATGATACAATCGCAATCATACAATCACAATCATACAATCACAATCATACAATCACAATCATACAATCACAATCATACAATCACAATCATACAATCACAATCATACTATCGCAATCATGCAATCACAATCATACAAAAACAATGATACAATCGCAATCATACAATTCAAATCATACAATCACAATAATACAATCACAATCATACAATCTCAATCATACAATCGCAATCATACAATCACAATCATACAATCACAATAATACAATCACAATCATACAATCTCAATCATACAATCGCAATCATACAATCACAATCATACAATCCCAATCATACTATCGCAATCATGCAATCACAATCACGCAATCACAATCATACAATCACAATCATGCAGTCACAATCATACAATCACAATCATACATTCACAATCGTACAATCACAATCGTACAATCACAATCATACAATAACAATAATACAATCACAATCATACAATCTCAATCATACAATCGCAATCATACAATCACAATCATACAATCACAATCATACAATCACAATCATACAATCACAATCATACAAAAACAATCATACAATCACAATCATACAATCACAATCATACAATCACAATCATACAATGACAATCATACAATCACAATCATACAATCACAATCACACATTCGCAATCATACAATCACAATCATACAATCACAATCATACAATCACAATCATACAATCACAGTCATACCATCCCAATCATACAATCACAATCATACAATCACAATCACACAATCGCAATCATACAATCGCAATCATACAATCACAATCATACAATCACAATCATACAATCACAATCATACAATCACAATCATACAATCACAATCATACAATCACAATCATACAATGACAATCATACAATCACAATCATACAATCACAATCACACATTCGCAATCATACAATCACAATCATACAATCACAATCATACAATCACAATCATACAATCACAATCATACCATCCCAATCATACAATCACAATCATACAATCACAATCATACATTCACAATCGTACAATCACAATCGTACAATCACAATCATACAATAACAATAATACAATCACAATCATACAATCTCAATCATACAATCGCAATCATACAATCACAATCATACAATCACAATCATACAATCACAATCATACAAACACAATCATACAATCACAATCATACTATCGCAATCGTACAATCACAATCGTACAATCACAATCATACAATCACAATCATTCAATCACAATCATGCAATCACAATCATACAATCACAATCATACAATCACAATCATACGATCACAATCATACAATCACAATGATACAATCACAATCATACAATCACAATCATACAATCACAATCATACAATCGCAATCATACAATCACAATCATACAATCACAATCATACAATCACAATCATACAATCACAGTCATACCATCCCAATCATACAATCACAATCATACAATCACAATCACACAATCGCAATCATACAATCACAATCATACAAAAACAATGATACAATCACAACCATACAATCACAATCATACAAAAACAATCATACAATCAAAATCATACAATCACAATCATACAATCACAATCATGCAATCACATTCATACAATCACAATCATACAATCGCAATCATAGAAACACAATCATACAATCACAATCATACAATCACAATCATACAATCGCAATCATACAGTCACAATCATATAATCACAATCATACAATCACAATGATACAATCACAATCATACAATCACAATCATACAATCACAATCATACAATCGCAATCATACAATCACAATCATACAATCACAATCATACAATCACAATCATACAAAAACAATCATACAATCACAATCATACAATCACAATCATACAATCATAATCATATAATCACACTCATAAAATTGCAATCATACAATCGCAATCATACAATCGCAATCATACAATCACAATCATACCATCACAATCATACAGGCACAATCATACAATCACAATCATACAAAAACAATCATGCAATCACAATCATACAATCACAATCGTACAATCGCAATCGAACAATCAGAACCATACGATCACAATTATACAATCACAATCGTACAATCTCAATCATACACACGCCATCTTACAATCACAATCATACAATCACAATCATACAGTCACAATGATACAATCACAATCATACAATCACAATCATACAATCGCAATCATACAATCACAATCATACAATCACAATCATACAATCACAATCACACAATCGCAATCATACAATCGCAATCATACAATCACAATCATACAATCACAATCATACCATCCCAATCATACAATCACAATCATACAATCACAATCATACATTCACAATCATACAATCACAATCGTACAATCACAATCATACAATAACAATAATACAATCACAATCATACAATCTCAATCATACAATCGCAATCATACAATCACAATCATACAATCACAATCATACAATCACAATCATACAAACACAATCATACAATCACAATCATACTATCGCAATCATACAATCACAATCGTACAATCACAATCATACAATCACAATCATTCAATCACAATCATGCAATCACAATCATAAAATCACAATCATACAATCACGATCATACAATCACAATCATACAAAAACAATCATACAATCAAAATCATACAATCACAATCATACAATCACAATCATGCAATCACAATCATACAATCACAATCATACAATCACAATCATACAATCCCAATCATACAATCACAATCATACAATCACTATCATACAACCACAATCATACAACCACAATCATACAATCACAATCATACTATCACAATCATACAATCACAATCATACAATCACAATCATACAATCACAATCATACTATCACAATCATACAATCACAATCATACAATCACAATCATACAATCACAATCATACAAAAACAATCATACAATCACAATCATACAATCACAATCATACAATCACAATCATACAATCACAATCATATAATCACACTCATAAAATTGCAATCATACAATCGCAATCATACAATCACAATCATACAACCACAATCATACAATCACAATCATACTATCACAACCATACAATCACAATCATACAATCACAATCATACAATCACAATCATACAATCACAATCATACAATCACAATCATACAATCACAATCATACAATCACAATCATACAATCACAATCATTCAAAAACAATCATACAATCACAATCATACAATCACAATCATACAATCATAATCATATAATCACACTCATAAAATTGCAATCATACAATCGCAATCATACAATCACAATCATACAATCACAATCATACAATCACAACCATACAATCACAACCATACAATCACAATCATACAATCACCATAATACAATCACAATCATACAATCTCAATCATACAATCCCAATCATACAATCACAATCATACAATCACTATCATACAATCACAATCATACAACCACAATCATACAATCACAATCATACTATCACAATCATACAATCACAATCATACAATCACAATCATACAATCACAATCATACAAAAACAATCATACAATCACAATCATACAATCACAATCATACAATCACAATCATGCAATCACAATCATACAATCACAATCATACAATCACAATCATACAATCACAATCATACGAAGACAATCATACAATTACTACTATACAATCACAATCATACAAAAACAATCATACAATCACAATCATACGATGACAATCATACAATTACTACTATACAATCACAATCATACAAAAACAATCATACAATCACAATCACACAATCACTATCATACAATCACAATCATACATTCACAATCATACAATCACAATCATACAATCACAATCATACAATCACAATCATACAATCACAATCATAATATCGCAATCATACAATCACAATCGTACAATCACAATCATACAATCACAATCATTCAATCACAATCATGCAATCACAATCATACAATCACAATCATACAATCACAATCATACCAAAACAATCATACAATCCCAATCATACAATCACAATCATACAATCACAATCATACAATCATAATCATATAATCACACTCATAAAATTGCAATCATACAATCGCAATCATACAATCGCAATCATACAATCACAATCATACCATCACAATCATACAGGCACAATCATACAATCACAATCATACAATCACAATCATACAAAAACAATCATGCAATCACAATCATACAATCACAATCGTACAATCGCAATCGAACAATCAGAACCATACGATCACAATTATACAATCACAATCATACAATCTCAATCATACACACGCCATCTTACAATCACAATCATACAATCACAATCATACAGTCACAATGATACAATCACAATCATACAATCACAATCATACAATCGCAATCATACAATCACAATCATACAATCACAATCATACAATCACAATCATTCAATCACAATCATACAATCACAATCATACCATCCCAATCATACAATCACAATCATACAATCACAATCATACAATCACAATCACACAATCGCAATCATACAATCGCAATCATACAATCACAATCATACAATCACAATCATACCATCCCAATCATACAATCACAATCATACAATCACAATCATACATTCACAATCATACAATCACAATCGTACAATCACAATCATACAATAACAATAATACAATCACAATCATACAATCACAATCATTCAATCACAATCATGCAATCACAATCATACAATCACAATCATACAATCACAATCATACATTCACAATCATACAATCACAATCGTACAATCACAATCATACAATCACAATCATTCAATCACAATCACGCAATCACAATCATACAATCACAATCATGCAATCACAATCATACAATCACAATCATACAATCGCAATCATCGAAACACAATCATACAATCACAATCATACAATCACAATCATACAATCGCAATAATACAGTCACAATCATATAATCACAATCATACAATCACAATGATACAATCACAATCATACAATCACAATCATACAATCACAATCATACAATCACAATCATACAATCGCAATCATACAATCGCAATCATACAATCACAATCATACAATCACAATCATACAATCACAATCATACAATCACAATCATACAATCACAATCATACAATCACAATCATACAATCACAACCATACAATCACAATCATACAATCACCATAATACAATCACAATCATACAATCTCAATCATACAATCCCAATCATACAATCACAATCATACAATCACTATCATACAATCACAATCATACAACCACAATCATACAATCACAATCATACTATCACAATCATACAATCACAATCATACAATCACAATCATACAATCACAATCATACAAAAACAATCATACAATCACAATCATACAATCACAATCATACAATCACAATCATGCAATCACAATCATACAATCACAATCATACAATCACAATCATACAATCACAATCATACGAAGACAATCATACAATTACTACTATACAATCACAATCATACAAAAACAATCATACAATCACAATCATACGATGACAATCATACAATTACTACTATACAATCACAATCATACAAAAACAATCATACAATCACAATCACACAATCACTATCATACAATCACAATCATACATTCACAATCATACAATCACAATCATACTATCACAATCATACAATCACAATAGTCCAATCACAATCATACAATCTCAATCATACAATCACAATAATACAATCACAATCATACAATCTCAATCATACAATCACAATCATACAATCACAATCATACAATCACAATCATACAATCACAATCATAATATCGCAATCATACAATCACAATCGTACAATCACAATCATACAATCACAATCATTCAATCACAATCATGCAATCACAATCATACAATCACAATCATACAATCACAATCATACCAAAACAATCATACAATCCCAATCATACAATCACAATCATACAATCACAATCATACAATCATAATCATATAATCACACTCATAAAATTGCAATCATACAATCGCAATCATACAATCGCAATCATACAATCACAATCATACCATCACAATCATACAGGCACAATCATACAATCACAATCATACAATCACAATCATACAAAAACAATCATGCAATCACAATCATACAATCACAATCGTACAATCGCAATCGAACAATCAGAACCATACGATCACAATTATACAATCACAATCATACAATCTCAATCATACACACGCCATCTTACAATCACAATCATACAATCACAATCATACAGTCACAATGATACAATCACAATCATACAATCACAATCATACAATCGCAATCATACAATCACAATCATACAATCACAATCATACAATCACAATCATTCAATCACAATCATACAATCACAATCATACCATCCCAATCATACAATCACAATCATACAATCACAATCATACAATCACAATCACACAATCGCAATCATACAATCGCAATCATACAATCACAATCATACAATCACAATCATACCATCCCAATCATACAATCCCAATCATACAATCACAATCATACAATCACTATCATACAATCACAATCATACAACCACAATCATACAATCACAATCATACTATCACAATCATACAATCACAATCATACAATCACAATCATACAATCACAATCATACAAAAACAATCATACAATCACAATCATACAATCACAATCATACAATCACAATCATGCAATCACAATCATACAATCACAATCATACAATCACAATCATACAATCACAATCATACGAAGACAATCATACAATTACTACTATACAATCACAATCATACAAAAACAATCATACAATCACAATCATACGATGACAATCATACAATTACTACTATACAATCACAATCATACAAAAACAATCATACAATCACAATCACACAATCACTATCATACAATCACAATCATACATTCACAATCATACAATCACAATCATACAATCACAATCATACAATCACAATCATACAATCACAATCATAATATCGCAATCATACAATCACAATCGTACAATCACAATCATACAATCACAATCATTCAATCACAATCATGCAATCACAATCATACAATCACAATCATACAATCACAATCATACCAAAACAATCATACAATCCCAATCATACAATCACAATCATACAATCACAATCATACAATCATAATCATATAATCACACTCATAAAATTGCAATCATACAATCGCAATCATACAATCGCAATCATACAATCACAATCATACCATCACAATCATACAGGCACAATCATACAATCACAATCATACAATCACAATCATACAAAAACAATCATGCAATCACAATCATACAATCACAATCGTACAATCGCAATCGAACAATCAGAACCATACGATCACAATTATACAATCACAATCATACAATCTCAATCATACACACGCCATCTTACAATCACAATCATACAATCACAATCATACAGTCACAATGATACAATCACAATCATACAATCACAATCATACAATCGCAATCATACAATCACAATCATACAATCACAATCATACAATCACAATCATTCAATCACAATCATACAATCACAATCATACCATCCCAATCATACAATCACAATCATACAATCACAATCATACAATCACAATCACACAATCGCAATCATACAATCGCAATCATACAATCACAATCATACAATCACAATCATACCATCCCAATCATACAATCACAATCATACAATCACAATCATACATTCACAATCATACAATCACAATCGTACAATCACAATCATACAATAACAATAATACAATCACAATCATACAATCACAATCATTCAATCACAATCATGCAATCACAATCATACAATCACAATCATACAATCACAATCATACATTCACAATCATACAATCACAATCGTACAATCACAATCATACAATCACAATCATTCAATCACAATCACGCAATCACAATCATACAATCACAATCATGCAATCACAATCATACAATCACAATCATACAATCGCAATCATCGAAACACAATCATACAATCACAATCATACAATCACAATCATACAATCGCAATAATACAGTCACAATCATATAATCACAATCATACAATCACAATGATACAATCACAATCATACAATCACAATCATACAATCACAATCATACAATCACAATCATACAATCGCAATCATACAATCGCAATCATACAATCACAATCATACAATCACAATCATACAATCACAATCATACAATCACAATCATACAATCACAATCATACAATCACAATCATACAATCACAACCATACAATCACAATCATACAATCACCATAATACAATCACAATCATACAATCTCAATCATACAATCCCAATCATACAATCACAATCATACAATCACTATCATACAATCACAATCATACAACCACAATCATACAATCACAATCATACTATCACAATCATACAATCACAATCATACAATCACAATCATACAATCACAATCATACAAAAACAATCATACAATCACAATCATACAATCACAATCATACAATCACAATCATGCAATCACAATCATACAATCACAATCATACAATCACAATCATACAATCACAATCATACGAAGACAATCATACAATTACTACTATACAATCACAATCATACAAAAACAATCATACAATCACAATCATACGATGACAATCATACAATTACTACTATACAATCACAATCATACAAAAACAATCATACAATCACAATCACACAATCACTATCATACAATCACAATCATACATTCACAATCATACAATCACAATCATACTATCACAATCATACAATCACAATAGTCCAATCACAATCATACAATCTCAATCATACAATCACAATAATACAATCACAATCATACAATCTCAATCATACAATCACAATCATACAATCACAATCATACAATCACAATCATACAATCACAATCATAATATCGCAATCATACAATCACAATCGTACAATCACAATCATACAATCACAATCATTCAATCACAATCATGCAATCACAATCATACAATCACAATCATACAATCACAATCATACCAAAACAATCATACAATCCCAATCATACAATCACAATCATACAATCACAATCATACAATCATAATCATATAATCACACTCATAAAATTGCAATCATACAATCGCAATCATACAATCGCAATCATACAATCACAATCATACCATCACAATCATACAGGCACAATCATACAATCACAATCATACAATCACAATCATACAAAAACAATCATGCAATCACAATCATACAATCACAATCGTACAATCGCAATCGAACAATCAGAACCATACGATCACAATTATACAATCACAATCATACAATCTCAATCATACACACGCCATCTTACAATCACAATCATACAATCACAATCATACAGTCACAATGATACAATCACAATCATACAATCACAATCATACAATCGCAATCATACAATCACAATCATACAATCACAATCATACAATCACAATCATTCAATCACAATCATACAATCACAATCATACCATCCCAATCATACAATCACAATCATACAATCACAATCATACAATCACAATCACACAATCGCAATCATACAATCGCAATCATACAATCACAATCATACAATCACAATCATACCATCCCAATCATACAATCACAATCATACAATCACAATCATACATTCACAATCATACAATCACAATCGTACAATCACAATCATACAATAACAATAATACAATCACAATCATACAATCACAATCATTCAATCACAATCATGCAATCACAATCATACAATCGCAATCATACAATCACAATCATACAATCACAATCACACAATCACAATCATACAATCACAATCATACAATCACAATCATACATTCACAATCATACAATCACAATCGTACAATCACAATCATACAATCACAATCATTCAATCACAATCACGCAATCACAATCATACAATCACAATCATGCAATCACAATCATACAATCACAATCATACAATCGCAATCATCGAAACACAATCATACAATCACAATCATACAATCACAATCATACAATCGCAATAATACAGTCACAATCATATAATCACAATCATACAATCACAATGATACAATCACAATCATACAATCACAATCATACAATCACAATCATACAATCACAATCATACAATCGCAATCATACAATCGCAATCATACAATCACAATCATACAATCACAATCATACAATCACAATCATACAATCACAATCATACAATCACAATCATACAATCACAATCATACAATCACAACCATACAATCACAATCATACAATCACCATAATACAATCACAATCATACAATCTCAATCATACAATCCCAATCATACAATCACAATCATACAATCACTATCATACAATCACAATCATACAACCACAATCATATAATCACAATCATACAATCACAATCATACGATGACAATCATACAATTACTACTATACAATCACAATCATACAAAAACAATCATACAATCACAATCACACAATCACTATCATACAATCACAATCATACATTCACAATCATACAATCACAATCATACTATCACAATCATACAATCACAATAGTCCAATCACAATCATACAATCTCAATCATACAATCACAATAATACAATCACAATCATACAATCTCAATCATACAATCACAATCATACAATCACAATCATACAATCACAATCATACAATCACAATCATAATATCGCAATCATACAATCACAATCGTACAATCACAATCATACAATCACAATCATTCAATCACAATCATGCAATCACAATCATACAATCACAATCATACAATCACAATCATACCAAAACAATCATACAATCCCAATCATACAATCACAATCATACAATCACAATCATACAATCATAATCATATAATCACACTCATAAAATTGCAATCATACAATCGCAATCATACAATCGCAATCATACAATCACAATCATACCATCACAATCATACAGGCACAATCATACAATCACAATCATACAATCACAATCATACAAAAACAATCATGCAATCACAATCATACAATCACAATCGTACAATCGCAATCGAACAATCAGAACCATACGATCACAATTATACAATCACAATCATACAATCTCAATCATACACACGCCATCTTACAATCACAATCATACAATCACAATCATACAGTCACAATGATACAATCACAATCATACAATCACAATCATACAATCGCAATCATACAATCACAATCATACAATCACAATCATACAATCACAATCATTCAATCACAATCATACAATCACAATCATACCATCCCAATCATACAATCACAATCATACAATCACAATCATACAATCACAATCACACAATCGCAATCATACAATCGCAATCATACAATCACAATCATACAATCACAATCATACCATCCCAATCATACAATCACAATCATACAATCACAATCATACATTCACAATCATACAATCACAATCGTACAATCACAATCATACAATAACAATAATACAATCACAATCATACAATCACAATCATTCAATCACAATCATGCAATCACAATCATACAATCGCAATCATACAATCACAATCATACAATCACAATCACACAATCACAATCATACAATCACAATCATACAATCACAATCATACATTCACAATCATACAATCACAATCGTACAATCACAATCATACAATCACAATCATTCAATCACAATCACGCAATCACAATCATACAATCACAATCATGCAATCACAATCATACAATCACAATCATACAATCACAATCATACAATCGCAATCATCGAAACACAATCATACAATCACAATCATACAATCACAATCATACAATCGCAATAATACAGTCACAATCATATAATCACAATCATACAATCACAATGATACAATCACAATCATACAATCACAATCATACAATCACAATCATACAATCACAATCATACAATCGCAATCATACAATCGCAATCATACAATCACAATCATACAACCACAATCATACAATCACAATCATACAATCACAATCATACAATCACAATCATACAATCACAATCATACAATCACAACCATACAATCACAATCACACAATCACCATAATACAATCACAATCATACAATCTCAATCATACAATCCCAATCATACAATCACAATCATACAATCACTATCATACAATCACAATCATACAACCACAATCATACAATCACAATCATACTATCACAATCATACAATCACAATCATACAATCACAATCATACAATCACAATCATACAAAAACAATCATACAATCACAATCATACAATCACAATCATACAATCACAATCATGCAAGCACAATCATACAATCACAATCATACAATCACAATCATACAATCACAATCATACGAAGACAATCATACAATTACTACTATACAATCACAATCATACAAAAACAATCATACAATCACAATCATACGATGACAATCATACAATTACTACTATACAATCACAATCATACAAAAACAATCATACAATCACAATCACACAATCACTATCATACAATCACAATCATACATTCACAATCATACAATCACAATCATACTATCACAATCATACAATCACAATAGTCCAATCACAATCATACAATCTCAATCATACAATCACAATAATACAATCACAATCATACAATCTCAATCATACAATCACAATCATACAATCACAATCATACAATCACAATCATACGATCACAATCATGCGAAAGCAATCATACAATTACTACTATACAATCACAATCATACAAAAACAATCATACAATCACAATCATACGATGACAATCATACAATTACTACTATACAATCACAATCATACAAAAACAATCATACAAACACAATCATACAACCACAATCATACATTCACAATCATACAATCACAATCATACAATCACAATCATACAATCACAATAATACAGTCACAATCATACAATCTCAATCATACAATCACAATCATACAATCACAATCATACAATCACAATCATACAATCACAATCATACAATCACAATCATACAATCACAATCATACAATCACAATCATACAATCACAATCATACAATCACAATCATACAATCACAATCATACTATCGCAATCGTACAATCACAATCATAATATCGCAATCATACAATCACAATCGTACAATCACAATCATACAATCACAATCATTCAATCACAATCATGCAATCACAATCATACAATCACAATCATACAATCACAATCATACAATCACAATCATACGATCACAATCATACGGAGACAATCATACAATTACTACTATACAATCACAATCACACAAAAACAATTATACAATCACAATCATACGATGACAATCATACAATTACTACTATACAATCACAACCATACAAAAACAATCATACAATCACAATCATACAATCACAATCATACAATCACAATCATACAACCACAATCATACATTCACAATCATACAATCACAATCATACAATCACAATCATACAATCACAATCATACTATCACAATCATACAATCACAATCATACAATCACAATCATACAATCACAATCATACAAAAACAATCATACAATCACAATCATACAATCACAATCATACAATCACAATCATACAATCACAATCATATAATCACACTCATAAAATTGCAATCATACAATCGCAATCATACAATCACAATCATACAACCACAATCATACAATCACAATCATACTATCACAACCATACAATCACAATCATACAATCACAATCATACAATCACAATCATACAATCACAATCATACAATCACAATCATACAATCACAATCATACAATCACAATCATTCAAAAACAATCATACAATCACAATCATACAATCACAATCATACAATCATAATCATATAATCACACTCATAAAATTGCAATCATACAATCGCAATCATACAATCACAATCATACAATCACAATCATACAATCACAACCATACAATCACAACCATACAATCACAATCATACAATCACCATAATACAATCACAATCATACAATCTCAATCATACAATCCCAATCATACAATCACAATCATACAATCACTATCATACAATCACAATCATACAACCACAATCATACAATCACAATCATACTATCACAATCATACAATCACAATCATACAATCACAATCATACAATCACAATCATACAAAAACAATCATACAATCACAATCATACAATCACAATCATACAATCACAATCATGCAATCACAATCATACAATCACAATCATACAATCACAATCATACAATCACAATCATACAATCACAATCATACGAAGACAATCATACAATTACTACTATACAATCACAATCATACAAAAACAATCATACAATCACAATCATACGATGACAATCATACAATTACTACTATACAATCACAATCATACAAAAACAATCATACAATCACAATCACACAATCACTATCATACAATCACAATCATACATTCACAATCATACAATCACAATCATACAATCACAATCATACAATCACAATCATACAATCACAATCATAATATCGCAATCATACAATCACAATCGTACAATCACAATCATACAATCACAATCATACAATCACAATCATACAATCATAATCATATAATCACACTCATAAAATTGCAATCATAAAATCGCAATCATACAATCGCAATCATACAATCACAATCATACCATCACAATCATACAGGCACAATCATACAATCACAATCATACAATCACAATCATACAAAAACAATCATGCAATCACAATCATACAATCACAATCGTACAATCGCAATCGAACAATCAGAACCATACGATCACAATTATACAATCACAATCATACAATCTCAATCATACACACGCCATCTTACAATCACAATCATACAATCACAATCATACAGTCACAATGATACAATCACAATCATACAATCACAATCATACAATCGCAATCATACAATCACAATCATACAATCACAATCATACAATCACAATCATTCAATCACAATCATACAATCACAATCATACCATCCCAATCATACAATCACAATCATACAATCACAATCATACAATCACAATCACACAATCGCAATCATACAATCGCAATCATACAATCACAATCATACAATCACAATCATACCATCCCAATCATACAATCACAATCATACAATCACAATCATACATTCACAATCATACAATCACAATCGTACAATCACAATCATACAATAACAATAATACAATCACAATCATACAATCACAATCATTCAATCACAATCATGCAATCACAATCATACAATCGCAATCATACAATCACAATCATACAATCACAATCACACAATCACAATCATACAATCACAATCATACAATCACAATCATACATTCACAATCATACAATCACAATCGTACAATCACAATCATACAATCACAATCATTCAATCACAATCACGCAATCACAATCATACAATCACAATCATGCAATCACAATCATACAATCACAATCATACAATCGCAATCATCGAAACACAATCATACAATCACAATCATACAATCACAATCATACAATCGCAATAATACAGTCACAATCATATAATCACAATCATACAATCACAATCATACAATCACAATCATACAACCACAATCATACAATCACAATCATACTATCACAATCATACAATCACAATCATACAATCACAATCATACAATCACAATCATACAAAAACAATCATACAATCACAATCATACAATCACAATCATACAATCACAATCATGCAATCACAATCATACAATCACAATCATACAATCACAATCATACAATCACAATCATACAATCACAATCATACGAAGACAATCATACAATTACTACTATACAATCACAATCATACAAAAACAATCATACAATCACAATCATACGATGACAATCATACAATTACTACTATACAATCACAATCATACAAAAACAATCATACAATCACAATCACACAATCACTATCATACAATCACAATCATACATTCACAATCATACAATCACAATCATACAATCACAATCATACAATCACAATCATACAATCACAATCATAATATCGCAATCATACAATCACAATCGTACAATCACAATCATACAATCACAATCATACAATCACAATCATACAATCATAATCATATAATCACACTCATAAAATTGCAATCATAAAATCGCAATCATACAATCGCAATCATACAATCACAATCATACCATCACAATCATACAGGCACAATCATACAATCACAATCATACAATCACAATCATACAAAAACAATCATGCAATCACAATCATACAATCACAATCGTACAATCGCAATCGAACAATCAGAACCATACGATCACAATTATACAATCACAATCATACAATCTCAATCATACACACGCCATCTTACAATCACAATCATACAATCACAATCATACAGTCACAATGATACAATCACAATCATACAATCACAATCATACAATCGCAATCATACAATCACAATCATACAATCACAATCATACAATCACAATCATTCAATCACAATCATACAATCACAATCATACCATCCCAATCATACAATCACAATCATACAATCACAATCATACAATCACAATCACACAATCGCAATCATACAATCGCAATCATACAATCACAATCATACAATCACAATCATACCATCCCAATCATACAATCACAATCATACAATCACAATCATACATTCACAATCATACAATCACAATCGTACAATCACAATCATACAATAACAATAATACAATCACAATCATACAATCACAATCATTCAATCACAATCATGCAATCACAATCATACAATCGCAATCATACAATCACAATCATACAATCACAATCACACAATCACAATCATACAATCACAATCATACAATCACAATCATACATTCACAATCATACAATCACAATCGTACAATCACAATCATACAATCACAATCATTCAATCACAATCACGCAATCACAATCATACAATCACAATCATGCAATCACAATCATACAATCACAATCATACAATCGCAATCATCGAAACACAATCATACAATCACAATCATACAATCACAATCATACAATCGCAATAATACAGTCACAATCATATAATCACAATCATACAATCACAATCATACAATCACAATCATACAATCACAATCATACAATCACAATCATACAATGGCAATCATACAATCGCAATCATACAATCGCAATCATACAATCACAATCATACAATCACAATCATACAATCACAATCATACAATCACAATCATACAATCACAATCATACAATCACAATCATACAATCACAACCATACAATCACAATGATACAATCACCATAATACAATCACAATCATACAATCTCAATCATACAATCCCAATCATACAATCACAATCATACAATCACTATCATACAATCACAATCATACAACCACAATCATACAATCACAATCATACTATCACAACCATACAATCACAATCATACAATCACAATCATACAATCACAATCATACAAAAACAATCATACAATCACAATCATACAATCACAATCATACAATCACAATCATGCAATCACAATCATACAATCACAATCATACAATCACAATCATACGAAGACAATCATACAATTACTACTATACAATCACAATCATACAAAAACAATCATACAATCACAATCATACGATGACAATCATACAATTACTACTATACAATCACAATCATACAAAAACAATCATACAATCACAATCACACAATCACTATCATACAATCACAATCATACATTCACAATCATACAATCACAATCATACTATCACAATCATACAATCACAATAGTCCAATCACAATCATACAATCTCAATCATACAATCACAATAATACAATCACAATCATACAATCTCAATCATACAATCACAATCATACAATCACAATCATACAATCACAATCATACGATCACAATCATACGAAAGCAATCATACAATTACTTCTATACAATCACAATCATACAAAAACAATCATACAATCACAATCATACGATGACAATCATACAATTACTACTATACAATCACAATCATACAAAAACAATCATACAATCACAATCATACAACCACAATCATACATTCACAATCATACAATCACAATCATACAATCACAATCATACAATCACAATAATACAATCACAATCATACAATCTCAATCATACAATCACAATCATACAATCACAATCATACAATCACAATCATACAATCACAATCATACAATCACAATCATACAATCACAATCATACAATCACAATCATACAATCACAATCATACAATCACAATCATACAATCACAATCATACTATCGCAATCGTACAATCACAATCATAATATCGCAATCATACAATCACAATCGTACAATCACAATCATACAATCACAATCATTCAATCACAATCATGCAATCACAATCATACAATCACAATCATACAATCACAATCATACAATCACAATCATACGATCACAATCATACGGAGACAATCATACAATTACTACTATACAATCACAATCACACAAAAACAATTATACAATCACAATCATACGATGACAATCATACAATTACTACTATACAATCACAACCATACAAAAACAATCATACAATCACAATCATACAATCACAATCATACAATCACAATCATACAATCACAATCATACATTCACAATCATACAATCACAATCATACAATCACAATCATACAACCACAATAATACAATCACAATCATACAATCTCAATCATACAATCACAATCATACAATCACAATCATACGATGACAATCATACAATTACTATTATACAATCACAATCATACAAAAACAACCATAAAATCACAATCATACAATCACAATCATACAATCACAATCATACAATCACAATCATACATTCACAATCATACAATCACAATCATACAATCACAATCATACAACCACAATAATACAATCACAATCATACAATCTCAATCATACAATCACAATCATACAATCGCAATCATACAATCACAATCATACAATCACAATCATACAATCACAATCATACAATCACAATCATAATATCGCAATCATACAATCACAATCGTACAATCACAATCATACAATCACAATCATTCAATCACAATCATGCAATCACAATCATACAATCACAATCATACAATCACAATCATACCAAAACAATCATAAAATCACAATCATACAATCACAATCATACAATCATAATCATATAATCACACTCATAAGATTGCAATCATACAATCGCAATCATACAATCGCAATCATACAATCACAATCATACCATCACAATCATACAGGCACAATCATACAATCACAATCATACAATCACAATCATACAAAAACAATCATGCAATCACAATCATACAATCACAATCGTACAATCGCAATCGAACAATCAGAACCATACGATCACAATTATACAATCACAATCATACAATCTCAATCATACACACGCCATCTTACAATCACAATCATACAATCACAATCATACAGTCACAATGATACAATCACAATCATACAATTACAATCATACAATCGCAATCATACAATCACAATCATACAATCACAATCATACAATCACAATCATACAATCACAATCATACAATCACAATCATACCATCCCAATCATACAATCACAATCATACAATCACAATCATACAATCACAATCACACAATCGCAATAATACAATCGCAATCATACAATCACAATCATACAATCACAATCATACCATCCCAATCATACAATCACAATCATACAATCACAATCATACATTCACAATCATACAATCACAATCGTACAATCACAATCATACAATAACAATAATACAATCACAATCATACAATCACAATCATTCAATCACAATCATGCAATCACAATCATACAATCGCAATCATACAATCACAATCATACAATCACAATCACACAATCACAATCATACAATCACAATCATACAATCACAATCATACATTCACAATCGTACAATCACAATCGTACAATCACAATCATACAATCACAATCATTCAATCACAATCGCGCAATCACAATCATACAATCACAATCATGCAATCACAATCATACAATCACAATCATACAATCGCGATCATCGAAACACAATCATACAATCACAATCATACAATCACAATCATACAATCGCAATAATACAGTCACAATCATATAATCACAATCATACAATCACAATGATACAATCACAATCATACAATCACAATCATACAATCACAATCATACAATCGCAATCATACAATCGCAATCATACAATCACAATCATACAATCACAATCATACAATCACAATCATACAATCACAATCATACAATCACAATCATACAATCACAATCATACAATCACAATCATACAATCACAATCACACAATCGCAATCACACAATCGCAATCACACAATCGCAATCATACAATCACAATCATACAATCACAATCATACAATCACAATCATACAATCACAATCATACCATCCCAATCATACAATCACAATCATACAATCACAATCATACATTCACAATCGTACAATCACAATCGTACAATCACAACCATACAATAACAATAATACAATCACAATCATACAATCTCAATCATACAATCGCAATCATACAATCACAATCATACAATCACAATCATACAATCACAATCATACAAACACAATCATACAATCACAATCATACTATCGCAATCGTACAATCACAATCGTACAATCACAATCATACAATCGCAATCATTCAATCACAATCATGCAATCACAATCATACAATCACAATCATACAATCACAATCGTACAATGACAATGATACAATCACAATCATACAATCACAATCATACAATCACAATCATACAATCGCAATCATACAATCACAATCATACAATCACAATCATACAATCACAATCATACAATCACAATCATACAATCACAATCATACAATCACAGTCATACCATCCCAATCATACCATCCCAATCATACAATCACAATCATACAATCGCAATCACACAATCGCAATCATACAATCACAATCATACAAAAACAATGATACAATCACAACCATACAATCACAATCATACAAAAACAATCATTCAATCAAAATCATACAATCACAATCATACAATCACAATCATGCATTCACATTCATACAATCACAATCATACAATCGCAATCATAGAAACACAATCATACAATCACAATCATACAATCACAATCATACAATCGCAATCATACAGTCACAATCATATAATCACAATCATACAATCACAATGATACAATCACAATCATACAATCACAATCATACAATCACAATCATACAATCGCAATCATACAATCACAATCATACAATCACAATCATACAATCACAATCATACAAAAACAATCATACAATCACAATCATACAATCACAATCATACAATCATAATCATATAATCACACTCATAAAATTGCAATCATACAATCGCAATCATACAATCGCAATCATACAATCACAATCATACCATCACAATCATACAGGCACAATCATACAATCACAATCATACAATCACAATCATACAAAAACAATCATGCAATCACAATCATACAATCACAATCGTACAATCGCAATCGAACAATCAGAACCATACGATCACAATTATACAATCACAATCATACAATCTCAATCATACACACGCCATCTTACAATCCAAATCATACAATCACAATCATACAGTCACAATCATACAATCACAGTCATACCATCCCAATCATACCATCCCAATCATACAATCACAATCATACAATCACAATCACACAATCGCAATCATACAATCACAATCATACAAAAACAATGATACAATCACAACCATTCAATCACAATCATACAAAAACAATCATTCAATCAAAATCATACAATCACAATCATACAATCACAATCATGCAATGACATTCATACAATCACAATCATACAATCGCAATCATAGAAACACAATCATACAATCACAATCATACAATCACAATCATACAATCGCAATCATACAGTCACAATCATATAATCACAATCATACAATCACAATCATACAATCACAATCATACAATCGCAATCATACAATCACAATCATACAATCACAATCATACAATCACAATCATACAATCACAATTATACAATCACAATCATACCATCCCAATCATACAATCACAATCATACAATCACAATCATACAATCACAATCACACAATCGCAATCATACAATCGCAATCATACAATCACAATCATACAATCACAATCATATCATCCCAATCATACAATCACAATCATACAATCACAATCATACATTCACAATCATACAATCACAATCGTACAATCACAATCATACAATAACAATAATACAATCACAATCATACAATCTCAATCATACAATCGCAATCATACAATCACAATCATACAATCACAATCATACAATCACAATCATACATACACAATCATACAATCACAATCATACTATCGCAATCATACAATCACAATCGTACAATCACAATCATACAATCACAATCATTCAATCACAATCATGCAATCACAATCATAAAATCACAATCATACAATCACAATCATACAATCACAATCATACAAAAACAATCATACAATCAAAATCATACAATCACAATCATACAATCACAATCATGCAATCACAATCATACAATCACAATCATACAATCGCAATCATACAATCACAATCATACAATCGCAATCATACAATCACAATCATACAATCACAATCATACAATCACAATCATACAATCACAATCATACAATCACAATCATACAATCACAATCATACAATCACAATCATACAATCACAATCATACAATCACAATCATACAAAAACAATGATACAATCGCAATCATACAATCACAATCATACAATCACAATCATACAATCACAATCATACTATCGCAATCATACAATCACAATCGTACAATCACAATCATACAATCACAATCATTCAATCACAATCATGCAATCACAATCATACAAAAACAATGATACAATCGCAATCATACAATTCAAATCATACAATCACTATAATACAATCACAATCATACAATCTCAATCATACAATCGCAATCATACAATCACAATCATACAATCCCAATCATACTATCGCAATCATACAATCACAATCATACAATCACAATCGTACAATCACAATCGTACAATCACAATCATACAATCACAATCATACAATCACAATCATACAATCACAATCATACAATCACAATCATACAATCACAATCATACAATCACAATCATACAAAAACAATCATACAATCACAATCATACGATGACAATCCTACAATTACTACTATACAATCACAATCATACAAAAACAATCATACAATCACAATCATACAATCACAATCATACAATCACAATCATGCAATCACAATCATACAATCACAATCATACAATCACAATCATACAATCACAATCATACGAAGACAATCATACAATTACTACTATACAATCACAATCATACAAAAACAATCATACAATCACAATCACACAATCACTATCATACAATCACAATCATACATTCACAATCATACAATCACAATCATACAATCACAATCATACAATCACAATAGTCCAATCACAATCATACAATCTCAATCATACAATCACAATAATACAATCACAATCATACAATCTCAATCATACAATCACAATCATACAATCACAATCATACAATCACAATCATACGATCACAATCATACGAAGGCAATCATACAATTACTACTATACAATCACAATCATACAAAAACAATCATACAATCACAATCATACGATGACAATCATACAATTACTACTATACAATCACAATCATACAAAAACAATCATACAATCACAATCATACAACCACAATCATACATTCACAATCATACAATCACAATCATACAACCACAATCATACAATCACAATCATACAATCACAATAATACAATCACAATCATACAATCTCAATCATACAATCACAATCATACAATCACAATCATACAATCACAATCATACAATCACAATCATACAATCACAATCATACAATCACAATCATACAATCACAATCATACAATCACAATCATACTATCGCAATCGTACAATCACAATCATAATATCGCAATCATACAATCACAATCGTACAATGACAATCATACAATCACAATCATTCAATCACAATCATGCAATCACAATCATACAATCACAATCATACAATCACAATCATACGATCACAATCATACGGAGACAATCATACAATTACTACTATACAATCACAATCACAGAAAAACAACTATACAATCACAATCATACGATGACAATCATACAATTACTACTATACAATCACAATCATACAAAAACAATCATACAATCACAATCATACAATCACAATCATACAATCACAATCATACAATCACAATCATACATTCACAATCATACAATCACAATCATACAATCACAATCATTCAATCACAATCATGCAATCACAATCATACAATCACAATCATACAATCACAATCATACCAAAACAATCATACAATCACAATCATACAATCACAATCATACAATCATAATCATATAATCACACTCATAAAATTGCAATCATACAATCGCAATCATACAATCGCAATCATACAATCTCAATCATACAATCACAATCATACGATGACAATCATACAATTACTACTATACAATCACAATCATACAAAAACAACCATAAAATCACAATCATACAATCACAATCATACAATCACAATCATACAATCACAATCATACATTCACAATCATACAATCACAATCATACAATCACAATCATACAACCACAATAATACAATCACAATCATACAATCTCAATCATACAATCACAATCATACAACCGCAATCATACAATCACAATCATACAATCACAATCATACAATCACAATCATACAATCACAATCATAATATCGCAATCATACAATCACAATCGTACAATCACAATCATACAATCACAATCATTCAATCACAATCATGCAATCACAATCATACAATCACAATCATACAATCACAATCATACCAAAACAATCATACAATCACAATCATACAATCACAATCATACAATCATAATCATATAATCACACTCATAAAATTGCAATCATACAATCGCAATCATACAATCGCAATCATACAATCACAATCATACCATCACAATCATACAGGCACAATCATACAATCACAATCATACAATCACAATCATACAAAGACAATCATGCAATCACAATCATACAATCACAATCGTACAATCACAATCATACCATCCCAATCATACAATCACAATCATACAATCACAATCATACAATCACAATCACACAATCGCAATAATACAATCGCAATCATACAATCACAATCATACAATCACAATCATACCATCCCAATCATACAATCACAATCATACAATCACAATCATACATTCACAATCGTACAATCACAATCGTACAATCACAATCATACAATAACAATAATACAATCACAATCATACAATCACAATCATTCAATCACAATCATGCAATCACAATCATACAATCGCAATCATACAATCACAATCATACAATCACAATCACACAATCACAATCATACAATCACAATCATACAATCACAATCATACATTCACAATCATACAATCACAATCGTACAATCACAATCATACAATCACAATCATTCAATCACAATCATACAATCGCAATAATACAGTCACAATCATATAATCGCAATCATACAATCACAATCATACAATCACAATCATACAATCACAATCATACAATCACAATCATACAATCACAATCATACAATCACAATCATACAATCACAATCATACAATCACAATCATACAATCACAATCATACAATCACAATCATACAAAAACAATGATACAATCGCAATCATACAATCACAATCATACAATCACAATCATACAATCACAATCATACTATCGCAATCATACAATCACAATCGTACAATCACAATCATACAATCACAATCATTCAATCACAATCATGCAATCACAATCATACAAAAACAATGATACAATCGCAATCATACAATTCAAATCATACAATCACTATAATACAATCACAATCATACAATCTCAATCATACAATCGCAATCATACAATCACAATCATACAATCCGAATCATAATATCGCAATCATACAATCACAATCATACAATCACAATCGTACAATCACAATCGTACAATCACAATCATACAATCACAATCATGCAATCACAATCATACAATCACAATCATACAATCACAATCATACAATCACAATCATACGAAGACAATCATACAATTACTACTATACAATCACAATCATACAAAAACAATCATACAATCACAATCACACAATCACTATCATACAATCACAATCATACATTCACAATCATACAATCACAATCACACAATCACAATCATACAATCACAATAGTCCAATCACAATCATACAATCTCAATCATACAATCACAATAATACAATCACAATCATACAATCTCAATCATACAATCACAATCATACAATCACAATCATACAATCACAATCATACGATCACAATCATACGAAGGCAATCATACAATTACTACTATACAATCACAATCATACAAAAACAATCATACAATCACAATCATACGATGACAATCATACAATTACTACTATACAATCACAATCATACAAAAACAATCATACAATCACAATCATACAACCACAATCATACATTCACAATCATACAATCACAATCATACAACCACAATCATACAATCACAATCATACAATCACAATAATACAATCACAATCATACAATCTCAATCATACAATCACAATCATACAATCACAATCATACAATCACAATCATACAATCACAATCATACAATCACAATCATACAATCACAATCATACAATCACAATCATACAATCACAATCATACTATCGCAATCGTACAATCACAATCATAATATCGCAATCATACGGAGACAATCATACAATTACTACTATACAATCACAATCACAGAAAAACAATTATACAATCACAATCATACGATGACAATCATACAATTACTACTATACAATCACAATCATACAATCACAATCATACAATCACAATCATACAAAAACAATGATACAATCGCAATCATACAATCACAATCATACAATCACAATCATACATTCACAATCATACAATCACAATCATACAATCACAATCATACAATCACAATAGTCCAATCACAATCATACAATCTCAATCATACAATCACAATAATACAATCACAATCATACAATCTCAATCATACAATCACAATCATACAATCACAATCATACAATCACAATCATACGATCACAATCATACGAAGGCAATCATACAATTACTACTATACAATCACAATCATACAAAAACAATCATACAATCACAATCATACGATGACAATCATACAATTACTACTATACAATCACAATCATACAAAAACAATCATACAATCACAATCATACAACCACAATCATACATTCACAATCATACAATCACAATCATACAACCACAATCATACAATCACAATCATACAATCACAATAATACAATCACAATCATACAATCTCAATCATACAATCACAATCATACAATCACAATCATACAATCACAATCATACAATCACAATCATACAATCACAATCATACAATCACAATCATACAATCACAATCATACAATCACAATCATACAATCACAATCATACTATCGCAATCGTACAATCACAATCATAATATCGCAATCATACAATCACAATCGTACAATGACAATCATACAATCACAATCATTCAATCACAATCATGCAATCACAATCATACAATCACAATCATACAATCACAATCATACGATCACAATCATACGGAGACAATCATACAATTACTACTATACAATCACAATCACAGAAAAACAATTATACAATCACAATCATACGATGACAATCATACAATTACTACTATACAATCACAATCATACAAAAACAATCATACAATCACAATCATACAATCACAATCATACAATCACAATCATACAATCACAATCATACATTCACAATCATACAATCACAATCATACAATCACAATCATTCAATCACAATCATGCAATCACAATCATACAATCACAATCATACAATCACAATCATACCAAAACAATCATACAATCACAATCATACAATCACAATCATACAATCATAATCATATAATCACACTCATAAAATTGCAATCATACAATCGCAATCATACAATCGCAATCATACAATCTCAATCATACAATCACAATCATACGATGACAATCATACAATTACTACTATACAATCACAATCATACAAAAACAACCATAAAATCACAATCATACAATCACAATCATACAATCACAATCATACAATCACAATCATACATTCACAATCATACAATCACAATCATACAATCACAATCATACAACCACAATAATACAATCACAATCATACAATCTCAATCATACAATCACAATCATACAACCGCAATCATACAATCACAATCATACAATCACAATCATACAATCACAATCATACAATCACAATCATAATATCGCAATCATACAATCACAATCGTACAATCACAATCATACAATCACAATCATTCAATCACAATCATGCAATCACAATCATACAATCACAATCATACAATCACAATCATACCAAAACAATCATACAATCACAATCATACAATCACAATCATACAATCATAATCATATAATCACACTCATAAAATTGCAATCATACAATCGCAATCATACAATCGCAATCATACAATCACAATCATACCATCACAATCATACAGGCACAATCATACAATCACAATCATACAATCACAATCATACAAAGACAATCATGCAATCACAATCATACAATCACAATCGTACAATCACAATCATACCATCCCAATCATACAATCACAATCATACAATCACAATCATACAATCACAATCACACAATCGCAATAATACAATCGCAATCATACAATCACAATCATACAATCACAATCATACCATCCCAATCATACAATCACAATCATACAATCACAATCATACATTCACAATCGTACAATCACAATCGTACAATCACAATCATACAATAACAATAATACAATCACAATCATACAATCACAATCATTCAATCACAATCATGCAATCACAATCATACAATCGCAATCATACAATCACAATCATACAATCACAATCACACAATCACAATCATACAATCACAATCATACAATCACAATCATACATTCACAATCATACAATCACAATCGTACAATCACAATCATACAATCACAATCATTCAATCACAATCATACAATCGCAATAATACAGTCACAATCATATAATCGCAATCATACAATCACAATCATACAATCACAATCATACAATCACAATCATACAATCACAATCATACAATCACAATCATACAATCACAATCATACAATCACAATCATACAATCACAATCATACAATCACAATCATACAATCACAATCATACAAAAACAATGATACAATCGCAATCATACAATCACAATCATACAATCACAATCATACAATCACAATCATACTATCGCAATCATACAATCACAATCGTACAATCACAATCATACAATCACAATCATTCAATCACAATCATGCAATCACAATCATACAAAAACAATGATACAATCGCAATCATACAATTCAAATCATACAATCACTATAATACAATCACAATCATACAATCTCAATCATACAATCGCAATCATACAATCACAATCATACAATCCCAATCATACTATCGCAATCATACAATCACAATCATACAATCACAATCGTACAATCACAATCGTACAATCACAATCATACAATCACAATCATGCAATCACAATCATACAATCACAATCATACAATCACAATCATACAATCACAATCATACGAAGACAATCATACAATTACTACTATACAATCACAATCATACAAAAACAATCATACAATCACAATCACACAATCACAATCATACAATCACAATCATACATTCACAATCATACAATCACAATCATACAATCACAATCATACAATCACAATCATACAATCACAATCATACGAAGACAATCATACAATTACTACTATACAATCACAATCATACAAAAACAATCATACAATCACAATCATACAATCACAATCATACAATCATAATCATATAATCACACTCATAAAATTGCAATCATACAATCGCAATCATACAATCGCAATCATACAATCACAATCATACCATCACAATCATACAGGCACAATCATACAATCACAATCATACAATCACAATCATACAAAAACAATCATGCAATCACAATCATACAATCACAATCGTACAATCGCAATCGAACAATCAGAACCATACGATCACAATTATACAATCACAATCACACAATCTCAATCATACACACGCCATCTTACAATCCAAATCATACAATCACAATCATACAGTCACAATCATACAATCACAGTCATACCATCCCAATCATACCATCCCAATCATACAATCACAATCATACAATCACAATCACACAATCGCAATCATACAATCACAATCATACAAAAACAATGATACAATCACAACCATTCAATCACAATCATACAAAAACAATCATTCAATCAAAATCATACAATCAAAATCATACAATCACAATCATACAATCACAATCATGCAATGACATTCATACAATCACAATCATACAATCGCAATCATAGAAACACAATCATACAATCACAATCATACAATCACAATCATACAATCGCAATCATACAGTCACAATCATATAATCACAATCATACAATCACAATCATACAATCACAATCATACAATCGCAATCATACAATCACAATCATACAATCACAATCATACAATCACAATCATACAATCACAATTATACAATCACAATCATACCATCCCAATCATACAATCACAATCATACAATCACAATCATACAATCACAATCACACAATCGCAATCATACAATCGCAATCATACAATCACAATCATACAATCACAATCATATCATCCCAATCATACAATCACAATCATACAATCACAATCATACATTCACAATCATACAATCACAATCGTACAATCACAATCATACAATAACAATAATACAATCACAATCATACAATCTCAATCATACAATCGCAATCATACAATCACAATCATACAATCACAATCATACAATCACAATCATACATACACAATCATACAATCACAATCATACTATCGCAATCATACAATCACAATCGTACAATCACAATCATACAATCACAATCATTCAATCACAATCATGCAATCACAATCATAAAATCACAATCATACAATCACAATCATACAATCACAATCATACAAAAACAATCATACAATCAAAATCATACAATCACAATCATACAATCACAATCATGCAATCACAATCATACAATCACAATCATACAATCGCAATCATACAATCACAATCATACAATCGCAATCATACAATCACAATCATACAATCACAATCATACAATCACAATCATACAATCACAATCATACAATCACAATCATACAATCACAATCATACAATCACAATCATACAATCCCAATCATACTATCGCAATCATACAATCACAATCATACAATCACAATCGTACAATCACAATCGTACAATCACAATCATACAATCACAATCATACAATCACAATCATACAATCACAATCATACAATCACAATCATACAATCACAATCATACAATCACAATCATACAAAAACAATCATACAATCACAATCATACGATGACAATCCTACAATTACTACTATACAATCACAATCATACAAAAACAATCATACAATCACAATCATACAATCACAATCATACAATCACAATCATGCAATCACAATCATACAATCACAATCATACAATCACAATCATACAATCACAATCATACGAAGACAATCATACAATTACTACTATACAATCACAATCATACAAAAACAATCATACAATCACAATCACACAATCACTATCATACAATCACAATCATACATTCACAATCATACAATCACAATCATACAATCACAATCATACAATCACAATAGTCCAATCACAATCATACAATCTCAATCATACAATCACAATAATACAATCACAATCATACAATCTCAATCATACAATCACAATCATACGATGACAATCCTACAATTACTACTATACAATCACAATCATACAAAAACAATCATACAATCACAATCATACAATCACAATCATACAATCACAATCATGCAATCACAATCATACAATCACAATCATACAATCACAATCATACAATCACAATCATACGAAGACAATCATACAATTACTACTATACAATCACAATCATACAAAAACAATCATACAATCACAATCACACAATCACTATCATACAATCACAATCATACATTCACAATCATACAATCACAATCATACAATCACAATCATACAATCACAATAGTCCAATCACAATCATACAATCTCAATCATACAATCACAATAATACAATCACAATCATACAATCTCAATCATACAATCACAATCATACAATCACAATCATACAATCACAATCATACGATCACAATCATACGAAGGCAATCATACAATTACTACTATACAATCACAATCATACAAAAACAATCATACAATCACAATCATACGATGACAATCATACAATTACTACTATACAATCACAATCATACAAAAACAATCATACAATCACAATCATACAACCACAATCATACATTCACAATCATACAATCACAATCATACAACCACAATCATACAATCACAATCATACAATCACAATAATACAATCACAATCATACAATCTCAATCATACAATCACAATCATACAATCACAATCATACAATCACAATCATACAATCACAATCATACAATCACAATCATACAATCACAATCATACAATCACAATCATACAATCACAATCATACTATCGCAATCGTACAATCACAATCATAATATCGCAATCATACAATCACAATCGTACAATGACAATCATACAATCACAATCATTCAATCACAATCATGCAATCACAATCATACAATCACAATCATACAATCACAATCATACGATCACAATCATACGGAGACAATCATACAATTACTACTATACAATCACAATCACAGAAAAACAACTATACAATCACAATCATACGATGACAATCATACAATTACTACTATACAATCACAATCATACAAAAACAATCATACAATCACAATCATACAATCACAATCATACAATCACAATCATACAATCACAATCATACATTCACAATCATACAATCACAATCATACAATCACAATCATTCAATCACAATCATGCAATCACAATCATACAATCACAATCATACAATCACAATCATACCAAAACAATCATACAATCACAATCATACAATCACAATCATACAATCATAATCATATAATCACACTCATAAAATTGCAATCATACAATCGCAATCATACAATCGCAATCATACAATCTCAATCATACAATCACAATCATACGATGACAATCATACAATTACTACTATACAATCACAATCATACAAAAACAACCATAAAATCACAATCATACAATCACAATCATACAATCACAATCATACAATCACAATCATACATTCACAATCATACAATCACAATCATACAATCACAATCATACAACCACAATAATACAATCACAATCATACAATCTCAATCATACAATCACAATCATACAACCGCAATCATACAATCACAATCATACAATCACAATCATACAATCACAATCATACAATCACAATCATAATATCGCAATCATACAATCACAATCGTACAATCACAATCATACAATCACAATCATTCAATCACAATCATGCAATCACAATCATACAATCACAATCATACAATCACAATCATACCAAAACAATCATACAATCACAATCATACAATCACAATCATACAATCATAATCATATAATCACACTCATAAAATTGCAATCATACAATCGCAATCATACAATCGCAATCATACAATCACAATCATACCATCACAATCATACAGGCACAATCATACAATCACAATCATACAATCACAATCATACAAAGACAATCATGCAATCACAATCATACAATCACAATCGTACAATCACAATCATACCATCCCAATCATACAATCACAATCATACAATCACAATCATACAATCACAATCACACAATCGCAATAATACAATCGCAATCATACAATCACAATCATACAATCACAATCATACCATCCCAATCATACAATCACAATCATACAATCACAATCATACATTCACAATCGTACAATCACAATCGTACAATCACAATCATACAATAACAATAATACAATCACAATCATACAATCACAATCATTCAATCACAATCATGCAATCACAATCATACAATCGCAATCATACAATCACAATCATACAATCACAATCACACAATCACAATCATACAATCACAATCATACAATCACAATCATACATTCACAATCATACAATCACAATCGTACAATCACAATCATACAATCACAATCATTCAATCACAATCATACAATCGCAATAATACAGTCACAATCATATAATCGCAATCATACAATCACAATCATACAATCACAATCATACAATCACAATCATACAATCACAATCATACAATCACAATCATACAATCACAATCATACAATCACAATCATACAATCACAATCATACAATCACAATCATACAATCACAATCATACAAAAACAATGATACAATCGCAATCATACAATCACAATCATACAATCACAATCATACAATCACAATCATACTATCGCAATCATACAATCACAATCGTACAATCACAATCATACAATCACAATCATTCAATCACAATCATGCAATCACAATCATACAAAAACAATGATACAATCGCAATCATACAATTCAAATCATACAATCACTATAATACAATCACAATCATACAATCTCAATCATACAATCGCAATCATACAATCACAATCATACAATCCGAATCATAATATCGCAATCATACAATCACAATCATACAATCACAATCGTACAATCACAATCGTACAATCACAATCATACAATCACAATCATGCAATCACAATCATACAATCACAATCATACAATCACAATCATACAATCACAATCATACGAAGACAATCATACAATTACTACTATACAATCACAATCATACAAAAACAATCATACAATCACAATCACACAATCACTATCATACAATCACAATCATACATTCACAATCATACAATCACAATCACACAATCACAATCATACAATCACAATAGTCCAATCACAATCATACAATCTCAATCATACAATCACAATAATACAATCACAATCATACAATCTCAATCATACAATCACAATCATACAATCACAATCATACAATCACAATCATACGATCACAATCATACGAAGGCAATCATACAATTACTACTATACAATCACAATCATACAAAAACAATCATACAATCACAATCATACGATGACAATCATACAATTACTACTATACAATCACAATCATACAAAAACAATCATACAATCACAATCATACAACCACAATCATACATTCACAATCATACAATCACAATCATACAACCACAATCATACAATCACAATCATACAATCACAATAATACAATCACAATCATACAATCTCAATCATACAATCACAATCATACAATCACAATCATACAATCACAATCATACAATCACAATCATACAATCACAATCATACAATCACAATCATACAATCACAATCATACTATCGCAATCGTACAATCACAATCATAATATCGCAATCATACAATCACAATCGTACAATGACAATCATACAATCACAATCATTCAATCACAATCATGCAATCACAATCATACAATCACAATCATACAATCACAATCATACGATCACAATCATACGGAGACAATCATACAATTACTACTATACAATCACAATCACAGAAAAACAATTATACAATCACAATCATACGATGACAATCATACAATTACTACTATACAATCACAATCATACAATCACAATCATACAATCACAATCATACAAAAACAATGATACAATCGCAATCATACAATCACAATCATACAATCACAATCATACATTCACAATCATACAATCACAATCATACAATCACAATCATACAATCACAATAGTCCAATCACAATCATACAATCTCAATCATACAATCACAATAATACAATCACAATCATACAATCTCAATCATACAATCACAATCATACAATCACAATCATACAATCACAATCATACGATCACAATCATACGAAGGCAATCATACAATTACTACTATACAATCACAATCATACAAAAACAATCATACAATCACAATCATACGATGACAATCATACAATTACTACTATACAATCACAATCATACAAAAACAATCATACAATCACAATCATACAACCACAATCATACATTCACAATCATACAATCACAATCATACAACCACAATCATACAATCACAATCATACAATCACAATAATACAATCACAATCATACAATCTCAATCATACAATCACAATCATACAATCACAATCATACAATCACAATCATACAATCACAATCATACAATCACAATCATACAATCACAATCATACAATCACAATCATACAATCACAATCATACAATCACAATCATACAATCACAATCATACTATCGCAATCGTACAATCACAATCATAATATCGCAATCATACAATCACAATCGTACAATGACAATCATACAATCACAATCATTCAATCACAATCATGCAATCACAATCATACAATCACAATCATACAATCACAATCATACGATCACAATCATACGGAGACAATCATACAATTACTACTATACAATCACAATCACAGAAAAACAATTATACAATCACAATCATACGATGACAATCATACAATTACTACTATACAATCACAATCATACAAAAACAATCATACAATCACAATCATACAATCACAATCATACAATCACAATCATACAATCACAATCATACATTCACAATCATACAATCACAATCATACAATCACAATCATTCAATCACAATCATGCAATCACAATCATACAATCACAATCATACAATCACAATCATACCAAAACAATCATACAATCACAATCATACAATCACAATCATACAATCATAATCATATAATCACACTCATAAAATTGCAATCATACAATCGCAATCATACAATCGCAATCATACAATCTCAATCATACAATCACAATCATACGATGACAATCATACAATTACTACTATACAATCACAATCATACAAAAACAACCATAAAATCACAATCATACAATCACAATCATACAATCACAATCATAATATCGCAATCATACAATCACAATCGTACAATCACAATCATACAATCACAATCATACAATCACAATCACACAATCGCAATAATACAATCGCAATCATACAATCACAATCATACAATCACAATCATACCATCCCAATCATACAATCACAATCATACAATCACAATCATACATTCACAATCGTACAATCACAATCGTACAATCACAATCATACAATAACAATAATACAATCACAATCATACAATCACAATCATTCAATCACAATCATGCAATCACAATCATACAATCGCAATCATACAATCACAATCATACAATCACAATCACACAATCACAATCATACAATCACAATCATACAATCACAATCATACATTCACAATCATACAATCACAATCGTACAATCACAATCATACAATCACAATCATTCAATCACAATCATACAATCGCAATAATACAGTCACAATCATATAATCGCAATCATACAATCACAATCATACAATCACAATCATACAATCACAATCATACAATCACAATCATACAATCACAATCATACAATCACAATCATACAATCACAATCATACAATCACAATCATACAATCACAATCATACAATCACAATCATACAATCACAATCATACAAAAACAATGATACAATCGCAATCATACAATCACAATCATACAATCACAATCATACAATCACAATCATACTATCGCAATCATACAATCACAATCGTACAATCACAATCATACAATCACAATCATTCAATCACAATCATGCAATCACAATCATACAAAAACAATGATACAATCGCAATCATACAATTCAAATCATACAATCACTATAATACAATCACAATCATACAATCTCAATCATACAATCGCAATCATACAATCACAATCATACAATCCCAATCATACTATCGCAATCATACAATCACAATCATACAATCACAATCGTACAATCACAATCGTACAATCACAATCATACAATCACAATCATGCAATCACAATCATACAATCACAATCATACAATCACAATCATACAATCACAATCATACGAAGACAATCATACAATTACTACTATACAATCACAATCATACAAAAACAATCATACAATCACAATCACACAATCACAATCATACAATCACAATCATACATTCACAATCATACAATCACAATCATACAATCACAATCATACAACCACAATAATACAATCACAATCATACAATCTCAATCATACAATCACAATCATACAACCGCAATCATACAATCACAATCATACAATCACAATCATACAATCACAATCATACAATCACAATCATAATATCGCAATCATACAATCACAATCGTACAATCACAATCATACAATCACAATCATTCAATCACAATCATGCAATCACAATCATACAATCACAATCATACAATCACAATCATACCAAAACAATCATACAATCACAATCATACAATCACAATCATACAATCATAATCATATAATCACACTCATAAAATTGCAATCATACAATCGCAATCATACAATCGCAATCATACAATCACAATCATACCATCACAATCATACAGGCACAATCATACAATCACAATCATACAATCACAACCATACAAAGACAATCATGCAATCACAATCATACAATCACAATCGTACAATCACAATCATACCATCCCAATCATACAATCACAATCATACAATCACAATCATACAATCACAATCACACAATCGCAATAATACAATCGCAATCATACAATCACAATCATACAATCACAATCATACCATCCCAATCATACAATCACAATCATACAATCACAATCATACATTCACAATCGTACAATCACAATCGTACAATCACAATCATACAATAACAATAATACAATCACAATCATACAATCACAATCATTCAATCACAATCATGCAATCACAATCATACAATCGCAATCATACAATCACAATCATACAATCACAATCACACAATCACAATCATACAATCACAATCATACAATCACAATCATACATTCACAATCATACAATCACAATCGTACAATCACAATCATACAATCACAATCATTCAATCACAATCATACAATCGCAATAATACAGTCACAATCATATAATCGCAATCATACAATCACAATCATACAATCACAATCATACAATCACAATCATACAATCACAATCATACAATCACAATCATACAATCACAATCATACAATCACAATCATACAATCACAATCATACAATCACAATCATACAATCACAATCATACAAAAACAATGATACAATCGCAATCATACAATCACAATCATACAATCACAATCATACAATCACAATCATACTATCGCAATCATACAATCACAATCGTACAATCACAATCATACAATCACAATCATTCAATCACAATCATGCAATCACAATCATACAAAAACAATGATACAATCGCAATCATACAATTCAAATCATACAATCACTATAATACAATCACAATCATACAATCTCAATCATACAATCGCAATCATACAATCACAATCATACAATCCCAATCATACTATCGCAATCATACAATCACAATCATACAATCACAATCGTACAATCACAATCGTACAACCACAATCATACAATCACAATCATACAATCACAATCATACAATCACAATCATACAATCACAATCATACAATCACAATCATACAATCACAATCAAACAAAAACAATCATACAATCACAATCATACGATGACAATCCTACAATTACTACTATACAATCACAATCATACAAAAACAATCATACAATCACAATCATACAATCACAATCATACAATCACAATCATACAATCACAATCATACAAAAACAATCATACAATCACAATCATACGATCACAATCATACGAAGACAATCATACAATTACTACTATACAATCACAATCATACAAAAGCAATCATACAATCACAATCATACGATGACAATCATACAATTACTACAATACAATCACAATCATACAAAAACAATCAGACAAAAACAATCATACAATCACAATCGTACAATCACAATTATACAATCACAATCATACAATCACAATCATATAATCACAATAATACAATCACAATAATACAATCACAATCATACAATCTCAATCATACAATCACAATCATACAATCACAATCATACTATCGCAATGATACAATCACAATCATACAATCACAATCATACAATCACAATCATACAATCACAATCATACAATCACAATCATACAATCACAATCATACAATCACAATCATACAATCACAATCATACTATCGCAATCATACAGTCACAATCGTACAATCACAATTATACAATCACAATCATTCAATCACAATCATGCAATCACAATCATACAATCACAATCATACAATCACAATCATACAAAAACAATCATACAATCACAATCATACAATCATAATCATATAATCACACTCATAAAATTGCAATCATACAACCGCAATCATACAATCACAATCATACCATTGCAATCATACAGGCACAATCATACAATCACAATCATACAATCACAATCATACAAAAACGATCATGCAATCACAATCATACAATCACAATCGTACAATCGCAATCGAACAATCAGAACCATACGATCACAATCATACAATCACAATCATACAATCTCAATCATACACACGCCATCTTACAATCACAATCATACAATCACAATCATACAATCACAATCATACAATCACAATCATACGATCACAATCATACGAAGACAATCATACAATTACTACTATACAATCACAATCATACAAAAACAATCCGACAAACACAATCATACGATGACAATCATACAATTACTACTATACAATCACAATCATACAAAAACAATCATACAATCACAATCACACATTCACAATCATACAATCACAATCATACATTCACAATCATACAATTACAATCATACAATCACAATCATACAATCACAATAATACAATCACAATCATACAATCTCAATCATACAATCACAATCATACAATCACAATCATACAATCCCAATCATACTATCGCAATCATACAATCACAATCATACAATCACAATCATACAATCACAATCATGCAATCACAATCATACAATCACAATCATACAATCACAATCATACATTCACAATCATACAATCACAATCATACAATCACAATCATACAATCACAATCATACAATCACAATCATACAATCACAATCGTACAATCACAATTATACAATCACAATCATTCAATCACAATCATGCAATCACAATCATACAATCACAATCATACAATCACAATCATTCAAAAACAATCATACAATCACAATCATACAATCACAATCATACAATCATAATCATATAATCACACTCATAAAATTGCAATCATACAATCGCAATCATACAATCACAATCATACCATCACAATCATACAGGCACAATCATACAATCACAATCATACAATCACAATCATGCAATCACAATCATACAATCACAATCATACAATCACAATCATACATTCACAATCATACAATCACAATCATACAATCCCAATCATACAATCACAATCATACAATCACTATCATACAATCACAATCATACAACCACAATCATACAATCACAATCATACTATCACAATCATACAATCACAATCATACAATCACAATCATACAATCACAATCATACAAAAACAATCATACAATCACAATCATACAATCACAATCATACAATCACAATCATACAATCACAATCATACAATCACAATCATACAATCACAATCATACAATCACAATCATACAATCACAATCATACAATCACAATCATACAATCACAATCATACAATCACAATCATACAATCACAATCATACGAAGACAATCATACAATTACTACTATACAATCACAATCATACAAAAACAATCATACAATCACAATCATACGATGACAATCATACAATTACTACTATACAATCACAATCATACAAAAACAATCATACAATCACAATCACACAATCACTATCATACAATCACAATCATACATTCACAATCATACAATCACAGTCATACAATCACAATCATACAATCACAATAGTCCAATCACAATCATACAATCTCAATCATACAATCGCAATAATACAATCACAATCATACAATCTCAATCATACAATCACAATCATACAATCACAATCATACAATCACAATCATACGATCACAATCATACGAAGGCAATCATACAATTACTACTATACAATCACAATCATACAAAAACAATCATACAATCACAATCATACGATGACAATCATACAATTACTACTATACAATCACAATCATACAAAAACAATCATACAATCACAATCATACAACCACAATCATACATTCACAATCATACAATCACAATCATACAATCACAATCATACAATCACAATAATACAATCACAATCATACAATCTCAATCATACAATCACAATCATACAATCACAATCATACAATCACAATCATACAATCACAATCATACAATCACAATCATACAATCACAATCATACAATCACAATCATACAATCACAATCATACAATCACAATCATACTATCGCAATCGTACAATCACAATCGTAATATCGCAATCATACAATCACAATCGTACAATCACAATCATACAATCACAATCATTCAATCACAATCATGCAATCACAATCATACAATCACAATCATACAATCACAATCATACGATCACAATCATACGGAGACAATCATACAATTACTACTATACAATCACAATCACACAAAAACAATCATACAATCACAATCATACGATGACAATCATACAATTACTACTATACAATCACAATCATACAAAAACAATCATACAATCACAATCATACAATCACAATCATACAATCACAATCATACAATCACAATCATACATTCACAATCATACAATCACAATCATACAATCACAATCATACAACCACAATAATACAATCACAATCATACAATCTCAATCATACAATCACAATCATACAATCACAATCATACGATGACAATCATACAATCACTACTATACAATCACAGTCATACAAAAACAACCATAAAATCACAATCATACAATCACAATCATACAATCACAATCATACAATCACAATCATACATTCACAATCATACAATCACAATCATACAATCACAATCATACAACCACAATAATACAATCACAATCATACAATCTCAATCATACAATCACAATCATACAATCGCAATCATACAATCACAATCATACAATCACAATCATACAATCACAATCATACAATCACAATCATACAATCACAATCATACAATCACAATCATACAATCACAATCATACAATCACAATCATAATATCGCAATCATACAATCACAATCGTACAATCACAATCATACAATCACAATCATTCAATCACAATCATGCAATCACAATCATACAATCACAATCATACAATCACAATCATACAAAAACAATCATACAATCACAATCATACAATCACAATCATACAAAAACAATCATACAATCACAATCATACAATCACAATCATACAATCATAATCATATAATCACACTCATAAAATTGCAATCATACAATCGCAATCATACAATCACAATCATACCATCACAATCATGCAGGCACAATCATAAAATCAGAATCATAGAATCACAATCATACAATCACAATCATACAATCACAATCATACAATCGCAATCAAACAATCACAATCATACGATCGCAATCATACAATCGCAATCATACACCCACAATCATTCAATCACAATGATACAATCACAATCATACAATGACAATCATACGATGACAATCATACAATTACTACTATACAATCACAATCATACAAAAACAATCATACAATCACAATCATACAATCACAATCATACAATCACAATCGTACAATCACAATCATACAATCACAACAAAACAATCACAATCATACTATCGCAATCATACAATCACAATCATACAATCACAATCATACAATCACAATCATACAATCACAATCATACTATCGCAATCATACAATCACAATCATACAATCACAATCATACAATCACAATCATACAATCACAATCATGCAATTACAATCATATGATCATAATCATACAAGAACAATCATACAATCACAATAATAGAACCATAATTATACAACCACAATCAAACGATCACCATCATACAATCACAATCATACGATCACAATCGTACGATCACAATCATACAATCACAATCATGCAAAAACAATCATACAATCACAATCATACACTCACAATCATACGCTCACAATCATTCAATCACAATGATACAATCACAATCATACAATCACAATCATACGATCACAATCATACGATCACAATCATACGAAGACAATCATACAATTACTACTATACAATCACAATCATACAAAAACAATCATACAATCACAATCATACGATGACAATCATACAATTACTACTATACAATCACAATCATACAAAAACAATCATACAATCACAATCATACGATGACAATCCTACAATTACTACTATACAATCACAATCATACAAAAACAATCATACAATCACAATCACACAATCACAATCATACAATCACAATCATACAATCACAATCATACAATCACAATCATACGAAGACAATCATACAATTACTACTATACAATCACAATCATACAAAAACAATCATACAATCACAATCATACGATGACAATCATACAATTACTACTATACAATCACAATCATACAAAAACAATCATACAATCACAATCACACAATCACTATCATACAATCACAATCATACATTCACAATCATACAATCACAGTCATACAATCACAATCATACAATCACAATAGTCCAATCACAATCATACAATCTCAATCATACAATCGCAATAATACAATCACAATCATACAATCTCAATCATACAATCACAATCATACAATCACAATCATACAATCACAATCATACGATCACAATCATACGAAGGCAATCATACAATTACTACTATACAATCACAATCATACAAAAACAATCATACAATCACAATCATACGATGACAATCATACAATTACTACTATACAATCACAATCATACAAAAACAATCATACAATCACAATCATACAACCACAATCATACATTCACAATCATACAATCACAATCATACAATCACAATCATACAATCACAATAATACAATCACAATCATACAATCTCAATCATACAATCACAATCATACAATCACAATCATACAATCACAATCATACAATCACAATCATACAATCACAATCATACAATCACAATCATACAATCACAATCATACAATCACAATCATACAATCACAATCATACTATCGCAATCGTACAATCACAATCGTAATATCGCAATCATACAATCACAATCGTACAATCACAATCATACAATCACAATCATTCAATCACAATCATGCAATCACAATCATACAATCACAATCATACAATCACAATCATACGATCACAATCATACGGAGACAATCATACAATTACTACTATACAATCACAATCACACAAAAACAATCATACAATCACAATCATACGATGACAATCATACAATTACTACTATACAATCACAATCATACAAAAACAATCATACAATCACAATCATACAATCACAATCATACAATCACAATCATACAAAAACAATCATACAATCACAATCATACAATCACAATCATACAATCATAATCATATAATCACACTCATAAAATTGCAATCATACAATCGCAATCATACAATCACAATCATACCATCACAATCATGCAGGCACAATCATAAAATCAGAATCATAGAATCACAATCATACAATCACAATCATACAATCACAATCATACAATCGCAATCAAACAATCACAATCATACGATCGCAATCATACAATCGCAATCATACACCCACAATCATTCAATCACAATGATACAATCACAATCATACAATGACAATCATACGATGACAATCATACAATTACTACTATACAATCACAATCATACAAAAACAATCATACAATCACAATCATACAATCACAATCATACAATCACAATCGTACAATCACAATCATACAATCACAATCATACAATCACAATCATACTATCGCAATCATACAATCACAATCATACAATCACAATCATACAATCACAATCATACAATCACAATCATACTATCGCAATCATACAATCACAATCATACAATCACAATCATACAATCACAATCATACAATCACAATCATGCAATTACAATCATATGATCATAATCATACAAGAACAATCATACAATCACAATAATAGAACCATAATTATACAACCACAATCAAACGATCACCATCATACAATCACAATCATACGACCACAATCGTACGATCACAATCATACAATCACAATCATGCAAAAACAATCATACAATCACAATCATACACTCACAATCATACGCTCACAATCATTCAATCACAATGATACAATCACAATCATACAATCACAATCATACGATCACAATCATACGATCACAATCATACGAAGACAATCATACAATTACTACTATACAATCACAATCATACAAAAACAATCATACAATCACAATCATACGATGACAATCATACAATTACTACTATACAATCACAATCATACAAAAACAATCATACAATCACAATCATACGATGACAATCCTACAATTACTACTATACAATCACAATCATACAAAAACAATCATACAATCACAATCACAGAATCACAATCATACAATCACAATCATACAAAAACAATCATACAATCACAATCATACGATCACAATCATACGAAGACAATCATACAATTACTACTATACAATCACAATCATACAAAAGCAATCATACAATCACAATCATACGATGACAATCATACAATTACTACAATACAATCACAATCATACAAAAACAATCAGACAAAAACAATCAGACAAAAACAATCATACAATCACAATCATACAATCACAATCATACATTCACAATCATACAATCACAATCATACAATCACAATCATACAATCACAATAATACAATCACAATCATACAATCTCAATCATACAATCGCAATCATACAACCACAATCATACAATCCCAATCATACTATCGCAATCATACAATCACAATCATACAATCACAATCGTACAATCACAATTATACAATCACAATCATACAATCACAATCATATAATCACAATAATACAATCACAATAATACAATCACAATCATACAATCTCAATCATACAATCACAATCATACAATCACAATCATACTATCGCAATGATACAATCACAATCATACAATCACAATCATACAATCACAATCATACAATCACAATCATACAATCACAATCATACAATCACAATCATACAATCACAATCATACTATCGCAATCATACAGTCACAATCGTACAATCACAATTATACAATCACAATCATTCAATCACAATCATGCAATCACAATCATACAATCACAATCATACAATCACAATCATACAAAAACAATCATACAATCACAATCATACAATCATAATCATATAATCACACTCATAAAATTGCAATCATACAACCGCAATCATACAATCACAATCATACCATTGCGATCATACAGGCACAATCATACAATCACAATCATACAATCACAATCATACAAAAACGATCATGCAATCACAATCATACAATCACAATCGTACAATCGCAATCGAACAATCAGAACCATACGATCACAATCATACAATCACAATCATACAATCTCAATCATACACACGCCATCTTACAATCACAATCATACAATCACAATCATACAATCACAATCATACAATCACAATCATACGATCACAATCATACGAAGACAATCATACAATTACTACTATACAATCACAATCATACAAAAACAATCCGACAAACACAATCATACGATGACAATCATACAATTACTACTATACAATCACAATCATACAAAAACAATCATACAATCACAATCACACATTCACAATCATACAATCACAATCATACATTCACAATCATACAATTACAATCATACAATCACAATCATACAATCACAATAATACAATCACAATCATACAATCTCAATCATACAATCACAATCATACAATCACAATCATACAATCCCAATCATACTATCGCAATCATACAATCACAATCATACAATCACAATCATACAATCACAATCATGCAATCACAATCATACAATCACAATCATACAATCACAATCATACATTCACAATCATACAATCACAATCATACAATCACAATCATACAATCACAATCATACAATCACAATCATACAATCACAATCGTACAATCACAATTATACAATCACAATCATTCAATCACAATCATGCAATCACAATCATACAATCACAATCATACAATCACAATCATTCAAAAACAATCATACAATCACAATCATACAATCACAATCATACAATCATAATCATATAATCACACTCATAAAATTGCAATCATACAATCGCAATCATACAATCACAATCATACCATCACAATCATACAGGCACAATCATACAATCACAATCATACAATCACAATCATGCAATCACAATCATACAATCACAATCATACAATCACAATCATACATTCACAATCATACAATCACAATCATACAATCCCAATCATACAATCACAATCATACAATCACTATCATACAATCACAATCATACAACCACAATCATACAATCACAATCATACTATCACAATCATACAATCACAATCATACAATCACAATCATACAATCACAATCATACAAAAACAATCATACAATCACAATCATACAATCACAATCATACAATCACAATCATACAATCACAATCATACAATCACAATCATACAATCACAATCATACAATCACAATCATACAATCACAATCATACAATCACAATCATACAATCACAATCATACAATCACAATCATACAATCACAATCATACAATCACAATCATACGAAGACAATCATACAATTACTACTATACAATCACAATCATACAAAAACAATCATACAATCACAATCATACGATGACAATCATACAATTACTACTATACAATCACAATCATACAAAAACAATCATACAATCACAATCACACAATCACTATCATACAATCACAATCATACATTCACAATCATACAATCACAGTCATACAATCACAATCATACAATCACAATAGTCCAATCACAATCATACAATCTCAATCATACAATCGCAATAATACAATCACAATCATACAATCTCAATCATACAATCACAATCATACAATCACAATCATACAATCACAATCATACGATCACAATCATACGAAGGCAATCATACAATTACTACTATACAATCACAATCATACAAAAACAATCATACAATCACAATCATACGATGACAATCATACAATTACTACTATACAATCACAATCATACAAAAACAATCATACAATCACAATCATACAACCACAATCATACATTCACAATCATACAATCACAATCATACAATCACAATCATACAATCACAATAATACAATCACAATCATACAATCTCAATCATACAATCACAATCATACAATCACAATCATACAATCACAATCATACAATCACAATCATACAATCACAATCATACTATCGCAATCATACAATCACAATCGTACAATCACAATCATACAATCACAATCATTCAATCACAATCATGCAATCACAATCATACAAAAACAATGATACAATCGCAATCATACAATTCAAATCATACAATCACTATAATACAATCACAATCATACAATCTCAATCATACAATCGCAATCATACAATCACAATCATACAATCCCAATCATACTATCGCAATCATACAATCACAATCATACAATCACAATCGTACAATCACAATCGTACAATCACAATCATACAATCACAATCATGCAATCACAATCATACAATCACAATCATACAATCACAATCATACAATCACAATCATACGAAGACAATCATACAATTACTACTATACAATCACAATCATACAAAAACAATCATACAATCACAATCACACAATCACAATCATACAATCACAATCATACATTCACAATCATACAATCACAATCATACAATCACAATCATACAACCACAATAATACAATCACAATCATACAATCTCAATCATACAATCACAATCATACAACCGCAATCATACAATCACAATCATACAATCACAATCATACAATCACAATCATACAATCACAATCATAATATCGCAATCATACAATCACAATCGTACAATCACAATCATACAATCACAATCATTCAATCACAATCATGCAATCACAATCATACAATCACAATCATACAATCACAATCATACCAAAACAATCATACAATCACAATCATACAATCACAATCATACAATCATAATCATATAATCACACTCATAAAATTGCAATCATACAATCGCAATCATACAATCGCAATCATACAATCACAATCATACCATCACAATCATACAGGCACAATCATACAATCACAATCATACAATCACAACCATACAAAGACAATCATGCAATCACAATCATACAATCACAATCGTACAATCACAATCATACCATCCCAATCATACAATCACAATCATACAATCACAATCATACAATCACAATCACACAATCGCAATAATACAATCGCAATCATACAATCACAATCATACAATCACAATCATACCATCCCAATCATACAATCACAATCATACAATCACAATCATACATTCACAATCGTACAATCACAATCGTACAATCACAATCATACAATAACAATAATACAATCACAATCATACAATCACAATCATTCAATCACAATCATGCAATCACAATCATACAATCGCAATCATACAATCACAATCATACAATCACAATCACACAATCACAATCATACAATCACAATCATACAATCACAATCATACATTCACAATCATACAATCACAATCGTACAATCACAATCATACAATCACAATCATTCAATCACAATCATACAATCGCAATAATACAGTCACAATCATATAATCGCAATCATACAATCACAATCATACAATCACAATCATACAATCACAATCATACAATCACAATCATACAATCACAATCATACAATCACAATCATACAATCACAATCATACAATCACAATCATACAATCACAATCATACAATCACAATCATACAAAAACAATGATACAATCGCAATCATACAATCACAATCATACAATCACAATCATACAATCACAATCATACTATCGCAATCATACAATCACAATCGTACAATCACAATCATACAATCACAATCATTCAATCACAATCATGCAATCACAATCATACAAAAACAATGATACAATCGCAATCATACAATTCAAATCATACAATCACTATAATACAATCACAATCATACAATCTCAATCATACAATCGCAATCATACAATCACAATCATACAATCCCAATCATACTATCGCAATCATACAATCACAATCATACAATCACAATCGTACAATCACAATCGTACAACCACAATCATACAATCACAATCATACAATCACAATCATACAATCACAATCATACAATCACAATCATACAATCACAATCATACAATCACAATCAAACAAAAACAATCATACAATCACAATCATACGATGACAATCCTACAATTACTACTATACAATCACAATCATACAAAAACAATCATACAATCACAATCATACAATCACAATCATACAATCACAATCATACAATCACAATCATACAAAAACAATCATACAATCACAATCATACGATCACAATCATACGAAGACAATCATACAATTACTACTATACAATCACAATCATACAAAAGCAATCATACAATCACAATCATACGATGACAATCATACAATTACTACAATACAATCACAATCATACAAAAACAATCAGACAAAAACAATCATACAATCACAATCGTACAATCACAATTATACAATCACAATCATACAATCACAATCATATAATCACAATAATACAATCACAATAATACAATCACAATCATACAATCTCAATCATACAATCACAATCATACAATCACAATCATACTATCGCAATGATACAATCACAATCATACAATCACAATCATACAATCACAATCATACAATCACAATCATACAATCACAATCATACAATCACAATCATACAATCACAATCATACAATCACAATCATACTATCGCAATCATACAGTCACAATCGTACAATCACAATTATACAATCACAATCATTCAATCACAATCATGCAATCACAATCATACAATCACAATCATACAATCACAATCATACAAAAACAATCATACAATCACAATCATACAATCATAATCATATAATCACACTCATAAAATTGCAATCATACAACCGCAATCATACAATCACAATCATACCATTGCAATCATACAGGCACAATCATACAATCACAATCATACAATCACAATCATACAAAAACGATCATGCAATCACAATCATACAATCACAATCGTACAATCGCAATCGAACAATCAGAACCATACGATCACAATCATACAATCACAATCATACAATCTCAATCATACACACGCCATCTTACAATCACAATCATACAATCACAATCATACAATCACAATCATACAATCACAATCATACGATCACAATCATACGAAGACAATCATACAATTACTACTATACAATCACAATCATACAAAAACAATCCGACAAACACAATCATACGATGACAATCATACAATTACTACTATACAATCACAATCATACAAAAACAATCATACAATCACAATCACACATTCACAATCATACAATCACAATCATACATTCACAATCATACAATTACAATCATACAATCACAATCATACAATCACAATAATACAATCACAATCATACAATCTCAATCATACAATCACAATCATACAATCACAATCATACAATCCCAATCATACTATCGCAATCATACAATCACAATCATACAATCACAATCATACAATCACAATCATGCAATCACAATCATACAATCACAATCATACAATCACAATCATACATTCACAATCATACAATCACAATCATACAATCACAATCATACAATCACAATCATACAATCACAATCATACAATCACAATCGTACAATCACAATTATACAATCACAATCATTCAATCACAATCATGCAATCACAATCATACAATCACAATCATACAATCACAATCATTCAAAAACAATCATACAATCACAATCATACAATCACAATCATACAATCATAATCATATAATCACACTCATAAAATTGCAATCATACAATCGCAATCATACAATCACAATCATACCATCACAATCATACAGGCACAATCATACAATCACAATCATACAATCACAATCATGCAATCACAATCATACAATCACAATCATACAATCACAATCATACATTCACAATCATACAATCACAATCATACAATCCCAATCATACAATCACAATCATACAATCACTATCATACAATCACAATCATACAACCACAATCATACAATCACAATCATACTATCACAATCATACAATCACAATCATACAATCACAATCATACAATCACAATCATACAAAAACAATCATACAATCACAATCATACAATCACAATCATACAATCACAATCATACAATCACAATCATACAATCACAATCATACAATCACAATCATACAATCACAATCATACAATCACAATCATACAATCACAATCATACAATCACAATCATACAATCACAATCATACAATCACAATCATACGAAGACAATCATACAATTACTACTATACAATCACAATCATACAAAAACAATCATACAATCACAATCATACGATGACAATCATACAATTACTACTATACAATCACAATCATACAAAAACAATCATACAATCACAATCACACAATCACTATCATACAATCACAATCATACATTCACAATCATACAATCACAGTCATACAATCACAATCATACAATCACAATAGTCCAATCACAATCATACAATCTCAATCATACAATCGCAATAATACAATCACAATCATACAATCTCAATCATACAATCACAATCATACAATCACAATCATACAATCACAATCATACGATCACAATCATACGAAGGCAATCATACAATTACTACTATACAATCACAATCATACAAAAACAATCATACAATCACAATCATACGATGACAATCATACAATTACTACTATACAATCACAATCATACAAAAACAATCATACAATCACAATCATACAACCACAATCATACATTCACAATCATACAATCACAATCATACAATCACAATCATACAATCACAATAATACAATCACAATCATACAATCTCAATCATACAATCACAATCATACAATCACAATCATACAATCACAATCATACAATCACAATCATACAATCACAATCATACAATCACAATCATACAATCACAATCATACAATCACAATCATACAATCACAATCATACTATCGCAATCGTACAATCACAATCGTAATATCGCAATCATACAATCACAATCGTACAATCACAATCATACAATCACAATCATTCAATCACAATCATGCAATCACAATCATACAATCACAATCATACAATCACAATCATACGATCACAATCATACGGAGACAATCATACAATTACTACTATACAATCACAATCACACAAAAACAATCATACAATCACAATCATACGATGACAATCATACAATTACTACTATACAATCACAATCATACAAAAACAATCATACAATCACAATCATACAATCACAATCATACAATCACAATCATACAATCACAATCATACATTCACAATCATACAATCACAATCATACAATCACAATCATACAACCACAATAATACAATCACAATCATACAATCTCAATCATACAATCACAATCATACAATCACAATCATACGATGACAATCATACAATCACTACTATACAATCACAGTCATACAAAAACAACCATAAAATCACAATCATACAATCACAATCATACAATCACAATCATACAATCACAATCATACATTCACAATCATACAATCACAATCATACAATCACAATCATACAACCACAATAATACAATCACAATCATACAATCTCAATCATACAATCACAATCATACAATCGCAATCATACAATCACAATCATACAATCACAATCATACAATCACAATCATACAATCACAATCATACAATCACAATCATACAATCACAATCATACAATCACAATCATACAATCACAATCATAATATCGCAATCATACAATCACAATCGTACAATCACAATCATACAATCACAATCATTCAATCACAATCATGCAATCACAATCATACAATCACAATCATACAATCACAATCATACAAAAACAATCATACAATCACAATCATACAATCACAATCATACAAAAACAATCATACAATCACAATCATACAATCACAATCATACAATCATAATCATATAATCACACTCATAAAATTGCAATCATACAATCGCAATCATACAATCACAATCATACCATCACAATCATGCAGGCACAATCATAAAATCAGAATCATAGAATCACAATCATACAATCACAATCATACAATCACAATCATACAATCGCAATCAAACAATCACAATCATACGATCGCAATCATACAATCGCAATCATACACCCACAATCATTCAATCACAATGATACAATCACAATCATACAATGACAATCATACGATGACAATCATACAATTACTACTATACAATCACAATCATACAAAAACAATCATACAATCACAATCATACAATCACAATCATACAATCACAATCGTACAATCACAATCATACAATCACAACAAAACAATCACAATCATACTATCGCAATCATACAATCACAATCATACAATCACAATCATACAATCACAATCATACAATCACAATCATACTATCGCAATCATACAATCACAATCATACAATCACAATCATACAATCACAATCATACAATCACAATCATGCAATTACAATCATATGATCATAATCATACAAGAACAATCATACAATCACAATAATAGAACCATAATTATACAACCACAATCAAACGATCACCATCATACAATCACAATCATACGATCACAATCGTACGATCACAATCATACAATCACAATCATGCAAAAACAATCATACAATCACAATCATACACTCACAATCATACGCTCACAATCATTCAATCACAATGATACAATCACAATCATACAATCACAATCATACGATCACAATCATACGATCACAATCATACGAAGACAATCATACAATTACTACTATACAATCACAATCATACAAAAACAATCATACAATCACAATCATACGATGACAATCATACAATTACTACTATACAATCACAATCATACAAAAACAATCATACAATCACAATCATACGATGACAATCCTACAATTACTACTATACAATCACAATCATACAAAAACAATCATACAATCACAATCACACAATCACAATCATACAATCACAATCATACAATCACAATCATACAATCACAATCATACAATCACAATCATACGAAGACAATCATACAATTACTACTATACAATCACAATCATACAAAAACAATCATACAATCACAATCATACGATGACAATCATACAATTACTACTATACAATCACAATCATACAAAAACAATCATACAATCACAATCACACAATCACTATCATACAATCACAATCATACATTCACAATCATACAATCACAGTCATACAATCACAATCATACAATCACAATAGTCCAATCACAATCATACAATCTCAATCATACAATCGCAATAATACAATCACAATCATACAATCTCAATCATACAATCACAATCATACAATCACAATCATACAATCACAATCATACGATCACAATCATACGAAGGCAATCATACAATTACTACTATACAATCACAATCATACAAAAACAATCATACAATCACAATCATACGATGACAATCATACAATTACTACTATACAATCACAATCATACAAAAACAATCATACAATCACAATCATACAACCACAATCATACATTCACAATCATACAATCACAATCATACAATCACAATCATACAATCACAATAATACAATCACAATCATACAATCTCAATCATACAATCACAATCATACAATCACAATCATACAATCACAATCATACAATCACAATCATACAATCACAATCATACAATCACAATCATACAATCACAATCATACAATCACAATCATACAATCACAATCATACTATCGCAATCGTACAATCACAATCGTAATATCGCAATCATACAATCACAATCGTACAATCACAATCATACAATCACAATCATTCAATCACAATCATGCAATCACAATCATACAATCACAATCATACAATCACAATCATACGATCACAATCATACGGAGACAATCATACAATTACTACTATACAATCACAATCACACAAAAACAATCATACAATCACAATCATACGATGACAATCATACAATTACTACTATACAATCACAATCATACAAAAACAATCATACAATCACAATCATACAATCACAATCATACAATCACAATCATACAAAAACAATCATACAATCACAATCATACAATCACAATCATACAATCATAATCATATAATCACACTCATAAAATTGCAATCATACAATCGCAATCATACAATCACAATCATACCATCACAATCATGCAGGCACAATCATAAAATCAGAATCATAGAATCACAATCATACAATCACAATCATACAATCACAATCATACAATCGCAATCAAACAATCACAATCATACGATCGCAATCATACAATCGCAATCATACACCCACAATCATTCAATCACAATGATACAATCACAATCATACAATGACAATCATACGATGACAATCATACAATTACTACTATACAATCACAATCATACAAAAACAATCATACAATCACAATCATACAATCACAATCATACAATCACAATCGTACAATCACAATCATACAATCACAATCATACAATCACAATCATACTATCGCAATCATACAATCACAATCATACAATCACAATCATACAATCACAATCATACAATCACAATCATACTATCGCAATCATACAATCACAATCATACAATCACAATCATACAATCACAATCATACAATCACAATCATGCAATTACAATCATATGATCATAATCATACAAGAACAATCATACAATCACAATAATAGAACCATAATTATACAACCACAATCAAACGATCACCATCATACAATCACAATCATACGACCACAATCGTACGATCACAATCATACAATCACAATCATGCAAAAACAATCATACAATCACAATCATACACTCACAATCATACGCTCACAATCATTCAATCACAATGATACAATCACAATCATACAATGACAATCATACGATGACAATCATACAATTACTACTATACAATCACAATCATACAAAAACAATCATACAATCACAATCATACAATCACAATCATACAATCACAATCGTACAATCACAATCATACAATCACAATCATACAATCACAATCATACTATCGCAATCATACAATCACAATCATACAATCACAATCATACAATCACAATCATACAATCACAATCATACTATCGCAATCATACAATCACAATCATACAATCACAATCATACAATCACAATCATACAATCACAATCATGCAATTACAATCATATGATCATAATCATACAAGAACAATCATACAATCACAATAATAGAACCATAATTATACAACCACAATCAAACGATCACCATCATACAATCACAATCATACGACCACAATCGTACGATCACAATCATACAATCACAATCATGCAAAAACAATCATACAATCACAATCATACACTCACAATCATACGCTCACAATCATTCAATCACAATGATACAATCACAATCATACAATCACAATCATACGATCACAATCATACGATCACAATCATACGAAGACAATCATACAATTACTACTATACAATCACAATCATACAAAAACAATCATACAATCACAATCATACGATGACAATCATACAATTACTACTATACAATCACAATCATACAAAAACAATCATACAATCACAATCATACGATGACAATCCTACAATTACTACTATACAATCACAATCATACAAAAACAATCATACAATCACAATCACAGAATCACAATCATACAATCACAATCATACAAAAACAATCATACAATCACAATCATACGATCACAATCATACGAAGACAATCATACAATTACTACTATACAATCACAATCATACAAAAGCAATCATACAATCACAATCATACGATGACAATCATACAATTACTACAATACAATCACAATCATACAAAAACAATCAGACAAAAACAATCATACAATCACAATCATACAATCACAATCATACATTCACAATCATACAATCACAATCATACAATCACAATCATACAATCACAATAATACAATCACAATCATACAATCTCAATCATACAATCGCAATCATACAACCACAATCATACAATCCCAATCATACTATCGCAATCATACAATCACAATCATACAATCACAATCGTACAATCACAATTATACAATCACAATCATACAATCACAATCATATAATCACAATAATACAATCACAATAATACAATCACAATCATACAATCTCAATCATACAATCACAATCATACAATCACAATCATACTATCGCAATGATACAATCACAATCATACAATCACAATCATACAATCACAATCATACAATCACAATCATACAATCACAATCATACAATCACAATCATACAATCACAATCATACTATCGCAATCATACAGTCACAATCGTACAATCACAATTATACAATCACAATCATTCAATCACAATCATGCAATCACAATCATACAATCACAATCATACAATCACAATCATACAAAAACAATCATACAATCACAATCATACAATCATAATCATATAATCACACTCATAAAATTGCAATCATACAACCGCAATCATACAATCACAATCATACCATTGCGATCATACAGGCACAATCATACAATCACAATCATACAATCACAATCATACAAAAACGATCATGCAATCACAATCATACAATCACAATCGTACAATCGCAATCGAACAATCAGAACCATACGATCACAATCATACAATCACAATCATACAATCTCAATCATACACACGCCATCTTACAATCACAATCATACAATCACAATCATACAATCACAATCATACAATCACAATCATACGATCACAATCATACGAAGACAATCATACAATTACTACTATACAATCACAATCATACAAAAACAATCCGACAAACACAATCATACGATGACAATCATACAATTACTACTATACAATCACAATCATACAAAAACAATCATACAATCACAATCACACATTCACAATCATACAATCACAATCATACATTCACAATCATACAATTACAATCATACAATCACAATCATACAATCACAATAATACAATCACAATCATACAATCTCAATCATACAATCACAATCATACAATCACAATCATACAATCCCAATCATACTATCGCAATCATACAATCACAATCATACAATCACAATCATACAATCACAATCATGCAATCACAATCATACAATCACAATCATACAATCACAATCATACATTCACAATCATACAATCACAATCATACAATCACAATCATACAATCACAATCATACAATCACAATCATACAATCACAATCGTACAATCACAATTATACAATCACAATCATTCAATCACAATCATGCAATCACAATCATACAATCACAATCATACAATCACAATCATTCAAAAACAATCATACAATCACAATCATACAATCACAATCATACAATCATAATCATATAATCACACTCATAAAATTGCAATCATACAATCGCAATCATACAATCACAATCATACCATCACAATCATACAGGCACAATCATACAATCACAATCATACAATCACAATCATGCAATCACAATCATACAATCACAATCATACAATCACAATCATACATTCACAATCATACAATCACAATCATACAATCCCAATCATACAATCACAATCATACAATCACTATCATACAATCACAATCATACAACCACAATCATACAATCACAATCATACTATCACAATCATACAATCACAATCATACAATCACAATCATACAATCACAATCATACAAAAACAATCATACAATCACAATCATACAATCACAATCATACAATCACAATCATACAATCACAATCATACAATCACAATCATACAATCACAATCATACAATCACAATCATACAATCACAATCATACAATCACAATCATACAATCACAATCATACAATCACAATCATACAATCACAATCATACGAAGACAATCATACAATTACTACTATACAATCACAATCATACAAAAACAATCATACAATCACAATCATACGATGACAATCATACAATTACTACTATACAATCACAATCATACAAAAACAATCATACAATCACAATCACACAATCACTATCATACAATCACAATCATACATTCACAATCATACAATCACAGTCATACAATCACAATCATACAATCACAATAGTCCAATCACAATCATACAATCTCAATCATACAATCGCAATAATACAATCACAATCATACAATCTCAATCATACAATCACAATCATACAATCACAATCATACAATCACAATCATACGATCACAATCATACGAAGGCAATCATACAATTACTACTATACAATCACAATCATACAAAAACAATCATACAATCACAATCATACGATGACAATCATACAATTACTACTATACAATCACAATCATACAAAAACAATCATACAATCACAATCATACAACCACAATCATACATTCACAATCATACAATCACAATCATACAATCACAATCATACAATCACAATAATACAATCACAATCATACAATCTCAATCATACAATCACAATCATACAATCACAATCATACAATCACAATCATACAATCACAATCATACAATCACAATCATACAATCACAATCATACAATCACAATCATACAATCACAATCATACAATCACAATCATACTATCGCAATCGTACAATCACAATCGTAATATCGCAATCATACAATCACAATCGTACAATCACAATCATACAATCACAATCATTCAATCACAATCATGCAATCACAATCATACAATCACAATCATACAATCACAATCATACGATCACATTCATACGGAGACAATCATACAATTACTACTATACAATCACAATCACACAAAAACAATCATACAATCACAATCATACGATGACAATCATACAATTACTACTATACAATCACAATCATACAAAAACAATCATACAATCACAATCATACAATCACAATCATACAATCACAATCATACAATCACAATCATACATTCACAATCATACAATCACAATCATACAATCACAATCATACAACCACAATAATACAATCACAATCATACAATCTCAATCATACAATCACAATCATACAATCACAATCATACGATGACAATCATACAATTACTACTATACAATCACAGTCATACAAAAACAACCATAAAATCACAATCATACAATCACAATCATACAATCACAATCATACAATCACAATCATACATTCACAATCATACAATCACAATCATACAATCACAATCATACAACCACAATAATACAATCACAATCATACAATCTCAATCATACAATCACAATCATACAATCGCAATCATACAATCACAATCATACAATCACAATCATACAATCACAATCATACAATCACAATCATACAATCACAATCATACAATCACAATCATACAATCACAATCATACAATCACAATCATAATATCGCAATCATACAATCACAATCGTACAATCACAATCATACAATCACAATCATTCAATCACAATCATGCAATCACAATCATACAATCACAATCATACAATCACAATCATACAAAAACAATCATACAATCACAATCATACAATCACAATCATACAAAAACAATCATACAATCACAATCATACAATCACAATCATACAATCACAATCATACAATCATAATCACATAATCACACTCATAAAATTGCAATCATACAATCGCAATCATACAATCACAATCATACCATCACAATCATGCAGGCACAATCATAAAATCAGAATCATAGAATCACAATCATACAATCACAATCATACAATCACAATCATACAATCGCAATCAAACAATCACAATCATACGATCGCAATCATACAATCGCAATCATACACCCACAATCATTCAATCACAATGATATAATCACAATCATACAATGACAATCATACGATGACAATCATACAATTATTACTATACAATCACAATCATACAAAAACAATCATACAATCACAATCATACAATCACAATCATACAATCACAATCGTACAATCACAATCATACAATCACAATCATACAATCACAATCATACTATCGCAATCATACAATCACAATCATACAATCACAATCATACAATCACAATCATACAATCACAATCATACTATCGCAATCATACAATCACAATCATACAATCACAATCATACAATCACAATCATACAATCACAATCATGCAATTACAATCATATGATCATAATCATACAAGAACAATCATACAATCACAATAATAGAACCATAATTATACAACCACAATCAAACGATCACCATCATACAATCACAATCATACGATCACAATCGTACGATCACAATCATACAATCACAATCATGCAAAAACAATCATACAATCACAATCATACACTCACAATCATACGCTCACAATCATTCAATCACAATGATACAATCACAATCATACAATCACAATCATACGATCACAATCATACGATCACAATCATACGAAGACAATCATACAATTACTACTATACAATCACAATCATACAAAAACAATCATACAATCACAATCATACGATGACAATCATACAATTACTACTATACAATCACAATCATACAAAAACAATCATACAATCACAATCATACGATGACAATCCTACAATTACTACTATACAATCACAATCATACAAAAACAATCATACAATCACAATCACACAATCACAATCATACAATCACAATCATACAAAAACAATCATAGAATCACAATCATACGATCACAATCATACGAAGACAATCATACAATTACTACTATACAATCACAATCATACAAAAGCAATCATACAATCACAATCATACGATGACAATCATACAATTACTACAATACAATCACAATCATACAAAAACAATCAGACAAAAACAATCATACAATCACAATCATACATTCACAATCATACAATCACAATCATACAATCACAATCATACAATCACAATAATACAATCACAATCATACAATCTCAATCATACAATCGCAATCATACAACCACAATCATACAATCCCAATCATACTATCGCAATCATACAATCACAATCATACAATCACAATCGTACAATCACAATTATACAATCACAATCATACAATCACAATCATATAATCACAATCATACAATCACAATAATACAATCACAATCATACAATCTCAATCATACAATCACAATCATACAATCACAATCATACTATCGCAATGATACAATCACAATCATACAATCACAATCATACAATCACAATCATACAATCACAATCATACTATCGCAATCATACAGTCACAATCGTACAATCACAATTATACAATCACAATCATTCAATCACAATCATGCAATCACAATCATACAATCACAATCATACAATCACAATCATACAAAAACAATCATACAATCACAATCATACAATCACAATCATACAATCATAATCATATAATCACACTCATAAAATTGCAATCATACAACCGAAATCATACAATCACAATCATACCATTGCAATCATACAGGCACAATCATACAATCACAATCATACAATCACAATCATACAAAAACGATCATGCAATCACAATCATACAATCACAATCGTACAATCGCAATCGAACAATCAGAACCATACGATCACAATCATACAATCACAATCATACAATCTCAATCATACACACGCCATCTTACAATCACAATCATACAATCACAATCATACAATCACAATCATACAATCACAACCATACGATCACAATCATACGAAGACAATCATACAATTACTACTATACAATCACAATCATACAAAAACAATCAGACAAACACAATCATACGATGACAATCATACAATTACTACTATACAATCACAATCATACAAAAACAATGATACAATCACAATCACACATTCACAATCATACAATCACAATCATACATTCACAATCATACAATTACAATCATACAATCACAATCATACAATCACAATAATACAATCACAATCATACAATCTCAATCATACAATCACAATCATACAATCACAATCATACAATCACAATCATACAATCCCAATCATACTATCGCAATCATACAATCACAATCATACAATCACAATCATACAATCACAATCATGCAATCACAATCATACAATCACAATCATACAATCACAATCATTCAAAAACAATCAAACAATCACAATCATACAATCACAATCATACAATCATAATCATATAATCACACTCATAAAATTGCAATCATACAATCGCAATCATACAATCACAATCATACCATCACAATCATACAGGCACAATCATACAATCACAATCATACAATCACAATCATACAATCACAATCATACAATCACAATCATACAATCACAATAATACAATCACAATCATACAATCTCAATCATACAATCCCAATCATACAATCCCAATCATACAATCACAATCATACAATCACAATCATACAATCACAATCATACAACCACAATCATACAATCACAATCATATTATCACAATCATACAATCACAATCATACAATCACCATAATACAATCACAATCATACAATCTCAATCATACAATCCCAATCATACAATCACAATCATACAATCACTATCATACAATCACAATCATACAACCACAATCATACAATCACAATCATACTATCACAATCATACAATCACAATCATACAATCACAATCATACAATCACAATCATACAAAAACAATCATACAATCACAATCATACAATCACAATCATACAATCACAATCATGCAATCACAATCATACAATCACAATCATACAATCACAATCATACAATCACAATCATACGAAGACAATCATACAATTACTACTATACAATCACAATCATACAAAAACAATCATACAATCACAATCATACGATCACAATCATACAATTACTACTATACAATCACAATCATACAAAAACAATCATACAATCACAATCACACAATCACTATCATACAATCACAATCATACATTCACAATCATACAATCACAATCATACAATCACAATCATACAATCATAATAGTCCAATCACAATCATACAATCTCAATCATACAATCACAATAATACAATCACAATCATACAACCTCAATCATACAATCACAATCATACAATCACAATCATACAATCATAATCATACGATCACAATCATACGAAGGCAATCATACAATTACTACTATACAATCACAATCATACAAAAACAATCATACATTCACAATCATACGATGACAATCATACAATTACTACTATACAATCACAATCATACAAAAACAATCATACAATCACAATCATACAACCACAATCATACATTCACAATCATACAATCACAATCATACAATCACAATCATACAATCACAATAATACAATCACAATCATACAATCTCAATCATACAATCACAATCATACAATCACAATCATACAACCACAATAATACAATCACAATCATACAATCTCAATCATACAATCACAATCATACAATCACAATCATACGATGACAATCATACAATCACAATCATACAATCGCAATCATACAATCACAATCATACAATCACAATCATACAATCACAATCACACAATCACAATCATACAATCACAATCATACAATCACAATCATAATATCGCAATCATACAATCACAATCGTACAATCACAATCATACAATCACAATCATTCAATCACAATCATGCAATCACAATCATACAATCACAATCATACAATCACAATCATACAAAAACAATCATACAATCACAATCATACAATCACAATCATACAATCATAATCATATAATCACACTCATAAAATTGCAATCATACAATCGCAATCATACAATCACAATCATACCATCACAATCATGCAGGCACAATCATAAAATCAGAATCATAGAATCACAATCATACAATCACAATCATACAATCACAATCATACAATCGCAATCAAACAATCACAATCATACGATCGCAATCATACAATCGCAATCATACACTCACAATCATTCAATCACAATGATACAATCACAATCATACAATGACAATCATACGATGACAATCATACAATTACTACTATACAATCACAATCATACAAAAAGAATCATACAATCACAATCATACAATCACAATCATACAATCACAATCGTACAATCACAATCATACAATCACAATCATACAATCACAATCATACTATCGCAATCATACAATCACAATCATGCAAAAACAATCATACAATCACAATCATACACTCACAATCATACGCTCACAATCATTCAATCACAATGATACAATCACAATCATACAATCACAATCATACGATCACAATCATACGATCACAATCATACGAAGACAATCATACAATTACTACTATACAATCACAATCATACAAAAACAATCATACAATCACAATCATACGATGACAATCATACAATTACTACAATACAATCACAATCATACAAAAACAATCAGACAAAAACAATCATACAATCACAATCATACAATCACAATCATACATTCACAATCATACAATCACAATCATACAATCACAATCATACAATCACAATAATACAATCACAATCATACAATCTCAATCATACAATCGCAATAATACAACCACAATCATACAATCCCAATCATACTATCGCAATCATACAATCACAATCATACAATCACAATCGTACAATCACAATTATACAATCACAATTATACAATCACAATCATATAATCACAATCATACAATCACAATAATACAATCACAATCATACAATCTCAATCATACAATCACAATCATACAATCACAATCATACTATCGCAATGATACAATCACAATCATACAATCACAATCATACAATCACAATCATACAATCACAATCATACAATCACAATCATACTATCGCAATCATACAGTCACAATCGTACAATCACAATTATACAATCACAATCATTCAATCACAATCATGCAATCACAATCATACAATCACAATCATACAATCACAATCATACAAAAACAATCATACAATCACAATCATACAATCACAATCATACAATCATAATCATATAATCACACTCATAAAATTGCAATCATACAACCGCAATCATACAATCACAATCATACCATTGCAATCATACAGGCACAATCATACAATCACAATCATACAATCACAATCATACAAAAACGATCATGCAATCACAATCATACAATCACAATCGTACAATCGCAATCGAACAATCAGAACCATACGATCACAATCATACAATCACAATCATACAATCTCAATCATACACACGCCATCTTACAATCACAGTCATACAATCACAATCATACAATCACAATCATACAATCACAATCATACGAGCACAATCATACGAAGACAATCATACAATTACTACTATACAATCACAATCATACAAAAACAATCAGACAAACACAATCATACGATGATAATCATACAAAAACAATCAGACAAACACAATCATACGATGACAATCATACAATTACTACTATACAATCACAATCATACAAAAACAATCATACAATCACAATCACACATTCACAATCATACAATCACAATCATACATTCACAATCATACAATTACAATCATACAATCACAATCATACAATCACAATAATACAATCACAATCATACAATCTCAATCATACAATCACAATCATACAATCACAATCATACAATCCCAATCATACTATCGCAATCATACAATCACAATCATACAATCACAATCATACAATCACAATCATGCAATCACAATCATACAATCACAATCATACAATCACAATCATACATTCACAATCATACAATCACAATCATACAATCACAATCATACAATCACAATCATACAATCACAATCATACAATCACAATAATCCAATCACAATCGTACAATCTCAATCATACAATCGCAATCATACAATCACAATCATACAATCCCAATCATACTATCGCAATCATACAATCACAATCATACAATCACAATCGTACAATCACAATTATACAATCACAATCATTCAATCACAATCATGCAATCACAATCATACAATCACAATCATACAATCACAATCATTCAAAAACAATCATACAATCACAATCATACAATCACAATCATACAATCATAATCATATAATCACACTCATAAAATTGCAATCATACAATCGCAATCATACAATCACAATCATACCATCACAATCATACAGGCACAATCATACAATCACAATCATACAATCACAATCATACAATCACAATCATACAATCACAATAATACAATCACAATCATACAATCTCAATCATACAATCCCAATCATACAATCCCAATCATACAATCACGATCATACAATCACGATCATACAATCACAATCATACAACCACAATCATACAATCACAATCATATTATCACAATCATACAATCACAATCATACAATCACCATAATACAATCACAATCATACAATGTCAATCATACAATCCCAATCATACAATCACAATCATACAATCACTATCATACAATCACAATCATACAACCACAATCATACAATCACAATCATACTATCACAATCATACAGTCACAATCATACAATCACAATCATTCAATCACAATCATACAAAAACAATCATACAATCACAATCATACAATCACAATCATACAATCACAATCATGCAATCACAATCATACAATCACAATCATACAATCACAATCATACAATCACAATCATACAATCACAATCATACGAAGGCAATCATACAATTACTACTATAAAATCACAATCACACAAAAACAATCATACAATCACAATCATACGATGACAATCATACAATTACTACTATACAATCACAATCATACAAAAACAATCATACAATCACAATCATACAACCACAATCATACATTCACAATCATACAATCACAATCATACAATCACAATCATACAATCACAATAATACAATCACAATCATACAATCTCAATCATACAATCACAATCATACAATCACAATCATACAATCACAATCATACAATCACAATCATACAATCACAATCATACAATCACAATCATACAATCACAATCATACAATCACAATCATACTATCGCAATCGTACAATCACAATCGTAATATCGCAATCATACAATCACAATCGTACAATCACAATCATACAATCACAATCATTCAATCACAATCATACAATCACAATCATACAATCACAATCATACAATCACAATCATACGATCACAATCATACGGAGACAATCATACAATTACTACTATACAATCACAATCACACAAGAACAATCATACAATCACAATCATACGATGACAATCATACAATCACTACTATACAATCACAATCATACAAAAACAATCATACAATCACAATCATACAATCACAATCATACAATCACAATCATACAATCACAATCATACAATCACAATCATACATTCACAATCATACAGTCACAATCATACAATCACAATCATACAACCACAATAATACAATCACAATCATACAATCTCAATCATACAATCACAATCATACAATCACAATCATACGATGACAATCATACAATTACTACTATACAATCACAATCATACAAAAACAACCACAAAATCACAATCATACAATCACAATCATACAATCACAATCATACAATCGCAATCATACATTCACAATCATACAATCACAATCATACAATCACAATAATACAATCACAATCATACAATCTCAATCATACATTCGCAATAATACAACCACAATCATACAATCCCAATCATACTATCGCAATCATACAATCACAATCATACAATCACAATCGTACAATCACAATTATACAATCACAATTATACAATCACAATCATATAATCACAATCATACAATCACAATAATACAATCACAATCATACAATCTCAATCATACAATCACAATCATACAATCACAATCATACTATCGCAATGATACAATCACAATCATACAATCACAATCATACAATCACAATCATACAATCACAATCATACAATCACAATCATACTATCGCAATCATACAGTCACAATCGTACAATCACAATTATACAATCACAATCATTCAATCACAATCATGCAATCACAATCATACAATCACAATCATACAATCACAATCATACAAAAACAATCATACAATCACAATCATACAATCACAATCATACAATCATAATCATATAATCACACTCATAAAATTGCAATCATACAACCGCAATCATACAATCACAATCATACCATTGCAATCATACAGGCACAATCATACAATCACAATCATACAATCACAATCATACAAAAACGATCATGCAATCACAATCATACAATCACAATCGTACAATCGCAATCGAACAATCAGAACCATACGATCACAATCATACAATCACAATCATACAATCTCAATCATACACACGCCATCTTACAATCACAGTCATACAATCACAATCATACAATCACAATCATACAATCACAATCATACGAGCACAATCATACGAAGACAATCATACAATTACTACTATACAATCACAATCATACAAAAACAATCAGACAAACACAATCATACGATGATAATCATACAAAAACAATCAGACAAACACAATCATACGATGACAATCATACAATTACTACTATACAATCACAATCATACAAAAACAATCATACAATCACAATCACACATTCACAATCATACAATCACAATCATACATTCACAATCATACAATTACAATCATACAATCACAATCATACAATCACAATAATACAATCACAATCATACAATCTCAATCATACAATCACAATCATACAATCACAATCATACAATCCCAATCATACTATCGCAATCATACAATCACAATCATACAATCACAATCATACAATCACAATCATGCAATCACAATCATACAATCACAATCATACAATCACAATCATACATTCACAATCATACAATCACAATCATACAATCACAATCATACAATCACAATCATACAATCACAATCATACAATCACAACATTCAATCACAATAATCCAATCACAATCGTACAATCTCAATCATACAATCGCAATCATACAATCACAATCATACAATCCCAATCATACTATCGCAATCATACAATCACAATCATACAATCACAATCGTACAATCACAATTATACAATCACAATCATTCAATCACAATCATGCAATCACAATCATACAATCACAATCATACAATCACAATCATTCAAAAACAATCATACAATCACAATCATACAATCACAATCATACAATCATAATCATATAATCACACTCATAAAATTGCAATCATACAATCGCAATCATACAATCACAATCATACCATCACAATCATACAGGCACAATCATACAATCACAATCATACAATCACAATCATACAATCACAATCATACAATCACAATAATACAATCACAATCATACAATCTCAATCATACAATCCCAATCATACAATCCCAATCATACAATCACAGTCATACAATCACGATCATACAATCACAATCATACAACCACAATCATACAATCACAATCATATTATCACAATCATACAATCACAATCATACAATCACCATAATACAATCACAATCATACAATGTCAATCATACAATCCCAATCATACAATCACAATCATACAATCACTATCATACAATCACAATCATACAACCACAATCATACAATCACAATCATACTATCACAATCATACAGTCACAATCATACAATCACAATCATTCAATCACAATCATACAAAAACAATCATACAATCACAATCATACAATCACAATCATACAATCACAATCATGCAATCACAATCATACAATCACAATCATACAATCACAATCATACAATCACAATCATACAATCACAATCATACAATCACAATCATACGAAGGCAATCATACAATTACTACTATACAATCACAATCACACAAAAACAATCATACAATCACAATCATACGATGACAATCATACAATTACTACTATACAATCACAATCATACAAAAACAATCATACAATCACAATCATACAACCACAATCATACATTCACAATCATACAATCACAATCATACAATCACAATCATACAATCACAATAATACAATCCCAATCATACAATCTCAATCATACAATCACAATCATACAATCACAATCATACAATCACAATCATACAATCACAATCATACAATCACAATCATACAATCACAATCATACTATCGCAATCGTACAATCACAATCGTAATATCGCAATCATACAATCACAATCGTACAATCACAATCATACAATCACAATCATTCAATCACAATCATACAATCACAATCATACAATCACAATCATACAATCACAATCATACGATCACAATCATACGGAGACAATCATACAATTACTACTATACAATCACAATCACACAAGAACAATCATACAATCACAATCATACGATGACAATCATACAATCACTACTATACAATCACAATCATACAAAAACAATCATACAATCACAATCATACAATCACAATCATACAATCACAATCATACAATCACAATCATACAATCACAATCATACATTCACAATCATACAGTCACAATCATACAATCACAATCATACAACCACAATAATACAATCACAATCATACAATCTCAATCATACAATCACAATCATACAATCACAATCATACGATGACAATCATACAATTACTACTATACAATCACAATCATACAAAAACAACCACAAAATCACAATCATACAATCACAATCATACAATCACAATCATACAATCGCAATCATACATTCACAATCATACAATCACAATCATACAATCACAATAATACAATCACAATCATACAATCTCAATCATACAATCGCAATCATACAACCACAATCATACAATCCCAATCATACTATCGCAATCATGCAATCACAATCATACAATCACAATCATACAATCACAATCATTCAAAAACAATCATACAATCACAATCATACAATCACAATCATACAATCACAATCATACATTCACAATCATACAGTCACAATCATACAATCACAATCATACAACCACAATAATACAATCACAATCATACAATCACAATCATACAATCACAATCACACATTCACAATCATACAATCACAATCATACATTCACAATCATACAATTACAATCATACAATCACAATCATACAATCACAATCATACAATCCCAATCATACTATCGCAATCATACAATCACAATCATACAATCACAATCATACAATCACAATCATGCAATCACAATCATACAATCACAATCATACAATCACAATCATTCAAAAACAATCATACAATCACAATCATACAATCACAATCATACAATCATAATCATATAATCACACTCATAAAATTGCAATCATACAATCGCAATCATACAATCACAATCATACCATCACAATCATACAGGCACAATCATACAATCACAATCATACAATCACAATCATACAATCACAATCATACAATCACAATAATACAATCACAATCATACAATCTCAATCATACAATCCCAATCATACAATCCCAATCATACAATCACAATCATACAATCACAATCATACAATCACAATCATACAACCACAATCATACAATCACAATCATATTATCACAATCATACAATCACAATCATACAATCACCATAATACAATCACAATCATACAATCTCAATCATACAATCCCAATCATACAATCACAATCATACAATCACTATCATACAATCACAATCATACAACCACAATCATACAATCACAATCATACTATCACAATCATACAATCTCAATCATACAATCGCAATCATACAACCACAATCATACAATCCCAATCATACTATCGCAATCATGCAATCACAATCATACAATCACAATCATACAATCTCAATCATACACACGCCATCTTACAATCACAGTCATACAATCACAATCATACAATCACAATCATACAATCACAATCATACGAGCACAATCATACGAAGACAATCATACAATTACTACTATACAATCACAATCATACAAAAACAATCAGACAAACACAATCATACGATGATAATCATACAAAAACAATCAGACAAACACAATCATACGATGACAATCATACAATTACTACTATACAATCACAATCATACAAAAACAATCATACAATCACAATCACACATTCACAATCATACAATCACAATCATACATTCACAATCATACAATTACAATCATACAATCACAATCATACAATCACAATAATACAATCACAATCATACAATCTCAATCATACAATCACAATCATACAATCACAATCATACAATCCCAATCATACTATCGCAATCATACAATCACAATCATACAATCACAATCATACAATCACAATCATGCAATCACAATCATACAATCACAATCATACAATCACAATCATACATTCACAATCATACAATCACAATCATACAATCACAATCATACAATCACAATCATACAATCACAATCATACAATCACAACATTCAATCACAATAATCCAATCACAATCGTACAATCTCAATCATACAATCGCAATCATACAATCACAATCATACAATCCCAATCATACTATCGCAATCATACAATCACAATCATACAATCACAATCGTACAATCACAATTATACAATCACAATCATTCAATCACAATCATGCAATCACAATCATACAATCACAATCATACAATCACAATCATTCAAAAACAATCATACAATCACAATCATACAATCACAATCATACAATCATAATCATATAATCACACTCATAAAATTGCAATCATACAATCGCAATCATACAATCACAATCATACCATCACAATCATACAGGCACAATCATACAATCACAATCATACAATCACAATCATACAATCACAATCATACAATCACAATAATACAATCACAATCATACAATCTCAATCATACAATCCCAATCATACAATCCCAATCATACAATCACAGTCATACAATCACGATCATACAATCACAATCATACAACCACAATCATACAATCACAATCATATTATCACAATCATACAATCACAATCATACAATCACCATAATACAATCACAATCATACAATGTCAATCATACAATCCCAATCATACAATCACAATCATACAATCACTATCATACAATCACAATCATACAACCACAATCATACAATCACAATCATACTATCACAATCATACAGTCACAATCATACAATCACAATCATTCAATCACAATCATACAAAAACAATCATACAATCACAATCATACAATCACAATCATACAATCACAATCATGCAATCACAATCATACAATCACAATCATACAATCACAATCATACAATCACAATCATACAATCACAATCATACAATCACAATCATACGAAGGCAATCATACAATTACTACTATACAATCACAATCACACAAAAACAATCATACAATCACAATCATACGATGACAATCATACAATTACTACTATACAATCACAATCATACAAAAACAATCATACAATCACAATCATACAACCACAATCATACATTCACAATCATACAATCACAATCATACAATCACAATCATACAATCACAATAATACAATCCCAATCATACAATCTCAATCATACAATCACAATCATACAATCACAATCATACAATCACAATCATACAATCACAATCATACAATCACAATCATACAATCACAATCATACTATCGCAATCGTACAATCACAATCGTAATATCGCAATCATACAATCACAATCGTACAATCACAATCATACAATCACAATCATTCAATCACAATCATACAATCACAATCATACAATCACAATCATACAATCACAATCATACGATCACAATCATACGGAGACAATCATACAATTACTACTATACAATCACAATCACACAAGAACAATCATACAATCACAATCATACGATGACAATCATACAATCACTACTATACAATCACAATCATACAAAAACAATCATACAATCACAATCATACAATCACAATCATACAATCACAATCATACAATCACAATCATACAATCACAATCATACATTCACAATCATACAGTCACAATCATACAATCACAATCATACAACCACAATAATACAATCACAATCATACAATCTCAATCATACAATCACAATCATACAATCACAATCATACGATGACAATCATACAATTACTACTATACAATCACAATCATACAAAAACAACCACAAAATCACAATCATACAATCACAATCATACAATCACAATCATACAATCGCAATCATACATTCACAATCATACAATCACAATCATACAATCACAATAATACAATCACAATCATACAATCTCAATCATACAATCGCAATCATACAACCACAATCATACAATCCCAATCATACTATCGCAATCATGCAATCACAATCATACAATCACAATCATACAATCACAATCATTCAAAAACAATCATACAATCACAATCATACAATCACAATCATACAATCACAATCATACATTCACAATCATACAGTCACAATCATACAATCACAATCATACAACCACAATAATACAATCACAATCATACAATCACAATCATACAATCACAATCACACATTCACAATCATACAATCACAATCATACATTCACAATCATACAATTACAATCATACAATCACAATCATACAATCACAATCATACAATCCCAATCATACTATCGCAATCATACAATCACAATCATACAATCACAATCATACAATCACAATCATGCAATCACAATCATACAATCACAATCATACAATCACAATCATTCAAAAACAATCATACAATCACAATCATACAATCACAATCATACAATCATAATCATATAATCACACTCATAAAATTGCAATCATACAATCGCAATCATACAATCACAATCATACCATCACAATCATACAGGCACAATCATACAATCACAATCATACAATCACAATCATACAATCACAATCATACAATCACAATAATACAATCACAATCATACAATCTCAATCATACAATCCCAATCATACAATCCCAATCATACAATCACAATCATACAATCACAATCATACAATCACAATCATACAACCACAATCATACAATCACAATCATATTATCACAATCATACAATCACAATCATACAATCACCATAATACAATCACAATCATACAATCTCAATCATACAATCCCAATCATACAATCACAATCATACAATCACTATCATACAATCACAATCATACAACCACAATCATACAATCACAATCATACTATCACAATCATACAATCACAATCATACAATCACAATCATACAATCACAATCATACAAAAACAATCATACAATCACAATCATACAATCACAATCATACAATCACAATCATGCAATCACAATCATACAATCACAATCATACAATCACAATCATACAATCACAATCATACGAAGACAATCATACAATTACTACTATACAATCACTATCATACAAAAACAATCATACAATCACAATCATACGATGACAATCATACAATTACTACTATACAATCACAATCATGCAAAAACAATCATACAATCACAATCATACAATCCCAATCATACTATCGCAATCATACAATCACAATCATACAATCACAATCATACAATCACAATCATGCAATCACAATCATACAATCACAATCATGCAATCACAATCATACATTCACAATCATACAATCACAATCATACAATCACAATCATACAATCACAATCATACAATCACAATCATAAAATCACAATAATCCAATCACAATCGTACAATCTCAATCATACAGTCGCAATCATACAATCACAATCATACAATCCCAATCATACTATCGCAATCATACAATCACAATCATACAACCACAATCGTACAATCACAATTATACAATCACAATCATTCAATCACAATCATGCAATCACAATCATACAATCACAATCATACAATCACAATCATTCAAAAACAATCATACAATCACAATCATACAATCACAATCATACAATCATAATCATATAATCACACTCATAAAATTGCAATCATACAATCGCAATCATACAATCACAATCATACCATCACAATCATACAGGCACAATCATACAATCACAATCATACAATCACAATCATACAATCACAATCATACAATCACAATAATACAATCACAATCATACAATCTCAATCATACAATCCCAATCATACAATCCCAATCATACAATCACAATCATACAATCACGATCATACAATCACAATCATACAACCACAATCATACAATCACAATCATATTATCACAATCATACAATCACAATCATACAATCACCATAATACAATCACAATCATACAATGTCAATCATACAATCCCAATCATACAATCACAATCATACAATCACTATCATACAATCACAATCATATTATCACAATCATACAATCACAATCATACAATCACCATAATACAATCACAATCATACAATGTCAATCATACAATCCCAATCATACAATCACAATCATACAATCACTATCATACAATCACAATCATACAACCACAATCATACAATCACAATCATACTATCACAATCATACAGTCACAATCATACAATCACAATCATTCAATCACAATCATACAAAAACAATCATACAATCACAATCATACAATCACAATCATACAATCACAATCATGCAATCACAATCATACAATCACAATCATACAATCACAATCATACAATCACAATCATACAATCACAATCATACGAAGGCAATCATACAATTACTACTATACAATCACAATCACACAAAAACAATCATACAATCACAATCATACGATGACAATCATACAATTACTACTATACAATCACAATCATACAATCACAATCATACAATCACAATCATACAATCACAATCATACAATCACAATCATACAATCACAATCATACTATCGCAATCGTACAATCACAATCGTAATATCGCAATCATACAATCACAATCGTACAATCACAATCATACAATCACAATCATTCAATCACAATCATACAATCACAATCATACAATCACAATCATACAATCACAATAATACAATCACAATCATACAATCTCAATCATACAATCCCAATCATACAATCCCAATCATACAATCACAATCATACAATCACAATCATACAATCACAATCATACAACCACAATCATACAATCACAATCATATTATCACAATCATACAATCACAATCATACAATCACCATAATACAATCACAATCATACAATCTCAATCATACAATCCCAATCATACAATCACAATCATACAATCACTATCATACAATCACAATCATACAACCACAATCATACAATCACAATCATACTATCACAATCATACAATCACAATCATACAATCACAATCATACAATCACAATCATACAAAAACAATCATACAATCACAATCATACAATCACAATCATACAATCACAATCATGCAATCACAATCATACAATCACAATCATACAATCACAATCATACAATCACAATCATACAATTACTACTATACAATCACAATCATACAAAAACAATCATACAATCACAATCATACGATGACAATCATACAATTACTACTATACAATCACAATCATACAAAAACAATCATACAATCACAATCATACAATCCCAATCATACTATCGCAATCATACAATCACAATCATACAATCACAATCATACAATCACAATCATGCAATCACAATCATACAATCACAATCATACAATCACAATCATACATTCACAATCATACAATCACAATCATACAATCACAATCATACAATCACAATCATACAATCACAATCATACAATCACAATAATCCAATCACAATCGTACAATCTCAATCATACAATCGCAATCATGCAATCACAATCATACAATCCCAATCATACTATCGCAATCATACAATCACAATCATACAATCACAATCGTACAATCACAATTATACAATCACAATCATTCAATCACAATCATGCAATCACAATCATACAATCACAATCATACAATCACAATCATTCAAAAACAATCATACAATCACAATCATACAATCACAATCATACAATCATAATCATATAATCACACTCATAAAATTGCAATCATACAATCGCAATCATACAATCACAATCATACCATCACAATCATACAGGCACAATCATACAATCACAATCATACAATCACAATCATACAATCACAATCATACAATCACAATCATACAATCACAATCATACAATCACAATAATACAATCACAATCATACAATCTCAATCATACAATCCCAATCATACAATCCCAATCATACAATCACAATCATACAATCACGATCATACAATCACAATCATACAACCACAATCATACAATCACAATCATATTATCACAATCATACAATCACAATCATACAATCACCATAATACAATCACAATCATACAATGTCAATCATACAATCCCAATCATACAATCACAATCATACAATCACTATCATACAATCACAATCATACAACCACAATCATACAATCACAATCATACTATCACAATCATACAGTCACAATCATACAATCACAATCATTCAATCACAATCATACAAAAACAATCATACAATCACAATCATACAATCACAATCATACAATCACAATCATGCAATCACAATCATACAATCACAATCATACAATCACAATCATACAATCACAATCATACGAAGGCAATCATACAATTACTACTATACAATCACAATCACACAAAAACAATCATACAATCACAATCATACGATGACAATCATACAATTACTACTATACAATCACAATCATACAAAAACAATCATACAATCACAATCATACAACCACAATCATACATTCACAATCATACAATCACAATCATACAATCACAATCATACAATCACAATAATACAATCACAATCATACAATCTCAATCATACAATCACAATCATACAATCACAATCATACAATCACAATCATACAATCACAATCATACAATCACAATCATACAATCACAATCATACAATCACAATCATACTATCGCAATCGTACAATCACAATCGTAATATCGCAATCATACAATCACAATCGTACAATCACAATCATACAATCACAATCATTCAATCACAATCATACAATCACAATCATACAATCACAATCATACAATCACAATCATACGATCACAATCATACGGAGACAATCATACAATTACTACTATACAATCACAATCACACAAAAACAATCATACAATCACAATCATACGATGACAATCATACAATCACTACTATACAATCACAATCATACAAAAACAATCATACAATCACAATTATACAATCACAATCATTCAATCACAATCATGCAATCACAATCATACAATCACAATCATACAATCACAATCATTCAAAAACAATCATACAATCACAATCATACAATCACAATCATACAATCATAATCATATAATCACACTCATAAAATTGCAATCATACAATCGCAATCATACAATCACAATCATACCATCACAATCATACAGGCACAATCATACAATCACAATCATACAATCACAATCATACAATCTCAATCATACAATCCCAATCATACAATCACAATCATACAATCACTATCATACAATCACAATCATACAACCACAATCATACAATCACAATCATACTATCACAATCATACAATCACAATCATACAATCACAATCATACAATCACAATCATACAATCACAATCATACAATCACAATCATACAATCACAATCAAACAAAAACAATCATACAATCACAATCATACAATCACAATCATACAATCACAATCATGCAATCACAATCATACAATCACAATCATACAATCACAATCATACAATCACAATCATACGAAGACAATCATACAATTACTACTATACAATCACAATCATACAAAAACAATCATACAATCACAATCATACGATGACAATCATACAATTACTACTATACAATCACAATCATACAAAAACAATCATACAATCACAATCACACAATCACTATCATACAATCACAATCATACATTCACAATCATACAATCACAATCATACAATCACAATCATACAATCACAATAGTCCAATCACAATCATACAATCTCAATCATACAATCACAATAATACAATCACAATCATACAATCTCAATCATACAATCACAATCATACAATCACAATCATACAATCACAATCATACGATCACAATCATACGAAGGCAATCATACAATTACTACTATACAATCACAATCATACAAAAACGATCATACATTCACAATCATACGATGACAATCATACAATTACTACTATACAATCACAATCATACAAAAACAATCATACAATCACAATCATACAACCACAATCATACATTCACAATCATACAATCACAATCATACAATCACAATCATACAATCACAATAATACAATCACAATCATACAATCTCAATCATACAATCACAATCATACAATCACAATCATACAACCACAATAATACAATCACAATCATACAATCTCAATCATACAATCACAATCATACAATCACAATCATACGATGACAATCATACAATTACTACTATACAATCACAATCATACAAAAACGATCATACATTCACAATCATACGATGACAATCATACAATTACTACTATACAATCACAATCATACAAAAACAATCATACAATCACAATCATACAATCATAATCATATAATCACACTCATAAAATTGCAATCATACAATCGCAATCATACAATCACAATCATACCATCACAATCATACAGGCACAATCATACAATCACAATCATACAATCACAATCATACAATCTCAATCATACAATCCCAATCATACAATCACAATCATACAATCACTATCATACAATCACAATCATACAACCACAATCATACAATCACAATCATACTATCACAATCATACAATCACAATCATACAATCACAATCATACAATCACAATCATACAATCACAATCATACAATCACAATCATACAAAAACAATCATACAATCACAATCATACAATCACAATCATACAATCACAATCATGCAATCACAATCATACAATCACAATCATACAATCACAATCATACAATCACAATCATACGAAGACAATCATACAATTACTACTATACAATCACAATCATACAAAAACAATCATACAACCACAATCATACGATGACAATCATACAATTACTACTATACAATCACAATCATACAAAAACAATCATACAATCACAATCACACAATCACTATCATACAATCACAATCATACATTCACAATCATACAATCACAATCATACAATCACAATCATACAATCACAATAGTCCAATCACAATCATACAATCTCAATCATACAATCACAATAATACAATCACAATCATACAATCTCAATCATACAATCACAATCATACAATCACAATCATACAATCACAATCATACGATCACAATCATACGAAGGCAATCATACAATTACTACTATACAATCACAATCATACAAAAACGATCATACATTCACAATCATACGATGACAATCATACAATTACTACTATACAATCACAATCATACAAAAACAATCATACAATCACAATCATACAACCACAATCATACATTCACAATCATACAATCACAATCATACAATCACAATCATACAATCACAATAATACAATCACAATCATACAATCTCAATCATACAATCACAATCATACAATCACAATCATACAACCACAATAATACAATCACAATCATACAATCTCAATCATACAATCGCAATCATACAATCACAATCATACGATGACAATCATACAGTTACTACTATACAATCACAATCATACAAAAACAACCACAAAATCACAATCATACAATCACAATCATACAATCACAATCATACAATCACAATCATATTATCACAATCATACAATCACAATCATACAATCACCATAATACAATCACAATCATACAATGTCAATCATACAATCCCAATCATACAATCACAATCATACAATCACTATCATACAATCACAATCATACAACCACAATCATACAATCACAATCATACTATCACAATCATACAGTCACAATCATACAATCACAATCATTCAATCACAATCATACAAAAACAATCATACAATCACAATCATACAATCACAATCATACAATCACAATCATGCAATCACAATCATACAATCACAATCATACAATCACAATCATACAATCACAATCATACGAAGGCAATCATACAATTACTACTATACAATCACAATCACACAAAAACAATCATACAATCACAATCATACGATGACAATCATACAATTACTACTATACAATCACAATCATACAAAAACAATCATACAATCACAATCATACAACCACAATCATACATTCACAATCATACAATCACAATCATACAATCACAATCATACAATCACAATAATACAATCACAATCATACAATCTCAATCATACAATCACAATCATACAATCACAATCATACAATCACAATCATACAATCACAATCATACAATCACAATCATACAATCACAATCATACAATCACAATCATACTATCGCAATCGTACAATCACAATCGTAATATCGCAATCATACAATCACAATCGTACAATCACAATCATACAATCACAATCATTCAATCACAATCATACAATCACAATCATACAATCACAATCATACAATCACAATCATACGATCACAATCATACGGAGACAATCATACAATTACTACTATACAATCACAATCACACAAAAACAATCATACAATCACAATCATACGATGACAATCATACAATCACTACTATACAATCACAATCATACAAAAACAATCATACAATCACAATTATACAATCACAATCATTCAATCACAATCATGCAATCACAATCATACAATCACAATCATACAATCACAATCATTCAAAAACAATCATACAATCACAATCATACAATCACAATCATACAATCATAATCATATAATCACACTCATAAAATTGCAATCATACAATCGCAATCATACAATCACAATCATACCATCACAATCATACAGGCACAATCATACAATCACAATCATACAATCACAATCATACAATCTCAATCATACAATCCCAATCATACAATCACAATCATACAATCACTATCATACAATCACAATCATACAACCACAATCATACAATCACAATCATACTATCACAATCATACAATCACAATCATACAATCACAATCATACAATCACAATCATACAATCACAATCATACAATCACAATCATACAATCACAATCAAACAAAAACAATCATACAATCACAATCATACAATCACAATCATACAATCACAATCATGCAATCACAATCATACAATCACAATCATACAATCACAATCATACAATCACAATCATACGAAGACAATCATACAATTACTACTATACAATCACAATCATACAAAAACAATCATACAATCACAATCATACGATGACAATCATACAATTACTACTATACAATCACAATCATACAAAAACAATCATACAATCACAATCACACAATCACTATCATACAATCACAATCATACATTCACAATCATACAATCACAATCATACAATCACAATCATACAATCACAATAGTCCAATCACAATCATACAATCTCAATCATACAATCACAATAATACAATCACAATCATACAATCTCAATCATACAATCACAATCATACAATCACAATCATACAATCACAATCATACGATCACAATCATACGAAGGCAATCATACAATTACTACTATACAATCACAATCATACAAAAACGATCATACATTCACAATCATACGATGACAATCATACAATTACTACTATACAATCACAATCATACAAAAACAATCATACAATCACAATCATACAACCACAATCATACATTCACAATCATACAATCACAATCATACAATCACAATCATACAATCACAATAATACAATCACAATCATACAATCTCAATCATACAATCACAATCATACAATCACAATCATACAACCACAATAATACAATCACAATCATACAATCTCAATCATACAATCACAATCATACAATCACAATCATACGATGACAATCATACAATTACTACTATACAATCACAATCATACAAAAACGATCATACATTCACAATCATACGATGACAATCATACAATTACTACTATACAATCACAATCATACAAAAACAATCATACAATCACAATCATACAATCATAATCATATAATCACACTCATAAAATTGCAATCATACAATCGCAATCATACAATCACAATCATACCATCACAATCATACAGGCACAATCATACAATCACAATCATACAATCACAATCATACAATCTCAATCATACAATCCCAATCATACAATCACAATCATACAATCACTATCATACAATCACAATCATACAACCACAATCATACAATCACAATCATACTATCACAATCATACAATCACAATCATACAATCACAATCATACAATCACAATCATACAATCACAATCATACAATCACAATCATACAAAAACAATCATACAATCACAATCATACAATCACAATCATACAATCACAATCATGCAATCACAATCATACAATCACAATCATACAATCACAATCATACAATCACAATCATACGAAGACAATCATACAATTACTACTATACAATCACAATCATACAAAAACAATCATACAATCACAATCATACGATGACAATCATACAATTACTACTATACAATCACAATCATACAAAAACAATCATACAATCACAATCACACAATCACTATCATACAATCACAATCATACATTCACAATCATACAATCACAATCATACAATCACAATCATACAATCACAATAGTCCAATCACAATCATACAATCTCAATCATACAATCACAATAATACAATCACAATCATACAATCTCAATCATACAATCACAATCATACAATCACAATCATACAATCACAATCATACGATCACAATCATACGAAGGCAATCATACAATTACTACTATACAATCACAATCATACAAAAACGATCATACATTCACAATCATACGATGACAATCATACAATTACTACTATACAATCACAATCATACAAAAACAATCATACAATCACAATCATACAACCACAATCATACATTCACAATCATACAATCACAATCATACAATCACAATCATACAATCACAATAATACAATCACAATCATACAATCTCAATCATACAATCACAATCATACAATCACAATCATACAACCACAATAATACAATCACAATCATACAATCTCAATCATACAATCGCAATCATACAATCACAATCATACGATGACAATCATACAGTTACTACTATACAATCACAATCATACAAAAACAACCACAAAATCACAATCATACAATCACAATCATACAATCACAATCATACAATCACAATCATACAATCACAATCATACATTCACAATCATACAATCACAATCATACAATCACAATCATACAACCACAATAATACAATCACAATCATACAATCTCAATCATACAATCACAATCATACAATCGCAATCATACAATCACAATCATACAATCACAATCATACAATCACAATCATACAATCACAATCATACAATCACAATCATACAATCACAATCATAATATCGCAATCATACAATCACAATCGTACAATCACAATCATACAATCACAATCATTCAATCACAATCATGCAATCACAATCATACAATCACAATCATACAATCACAATCATACAATCACAATCATACAATCACAATCATACAAAAACAATCATACAATCACAATCATAAAATCACAATCATACAATCATAGTCATATAATCACACTCATAAAATTGCAATCATACAATCGCAATCATACAATCACAATCATACCATCACAATCATGCAGGCACAATCATAAAATCAGAATCATAGAATCACAATCATACAATCACAATCATACAATCACAATCATACAATAGCAATCAAACAATCACAATCATACGATCGCAATCATACAATCGCAATCATACACTCACAATCATTCAATCACAATGATACAATCACAATCATACAATGACAATCATACGATGACAATCATACAATTACTACTATACAATCACAATCATACAAAAACAACCACAAAATCACAATCATACAATCACAATCATACAATCACAATCATACAATCGCAATCATACATTCACAATCATACAATCACAATCATACAATCACAATAATACAATCACAATCATACAATCTCAATCATACAATCGCAATCATACAACCACAATCATACAATCCCAATCATACTATCGCAATCATACAATCACAATCATACAATCACAATCGTACAATCACAATTATACAATCACAATCATACAATCACAATCATATAATCACAATCATACAATCACAATAATACAATCACAATCATACAATCTCAATCATACAATCACAATCATACAATCACAATCATACTATCGCAATGATACAATCACAATCATACAATCACAATCATACAATCACAATCATACAATCACAATCATACTATCGCAATCATACAGTCACAATCGTACAATCACAATTATACAATCACAATCATTCAATCACAATCATGCAATCACAATCATACAATCACAATCATACAATCACAATCATACAAAAACAATCATACAATCACAATCATACAATCACAATCATACAATCATAATCATATAATCACACTCATAAAATTGCAATCATACAACCGAAATCATACAATCACAATCATACCATCACAATCATACAGGCACAATCATACAATCACAATCATACAATCACAATCATACAAAAACGATCATGCAATCACAATCATACAATCACAATCGTACAATCGCAATCGAACAATCAGAACCATACGATCACAATCATACAATCACAATCATACAATCTCAATCATACACACGCCATCTTACAATCACAATCATACAATCACAATCATACAATCACAATCATACGATCACAATCATACGAAGACGATCATACAATTACTACTATACAATCACAATCATACAAAAACAATCAGACAAACACAATCATACGATGACAATCATACAATTACTACTATACAATCACAATCATACAAAAACAATCATACAATCACAATCACACATTCACAATCATACAATCACAATCATACATTCACAATCATACAATTACAATCATACAATCACAATCATATAATCACAATCATACAATCCCAATCATACTATCGCAATCATACAATCACAATCATACAATCACAATCATACAATCACAATCATGCAATCACAATCATACAATCACAATCATACAATCACAATCATTCAAAAACAATCATACAATCACAATCATACAATCACAATCATACAATCATAATCATATAATCACACTCATAAAATTGCAATCATACAATCGCAATCATACAATCACAATCATATACCATCACAATCATACAGGCACAATCATACAATCACAATCATACAATCACAATCATACAATCACAATCATACAATCACAATAAAACAATCACAATCATACAATCTCAATCATACAATCCCAATCATACAATCCCAATCATACAATCACAATCATACAATCACAATCATACAATCACAATCATACAACCACAATCATACAATCACAATCATATTATTACAATCATACAATCACAATCATACAATCACCATAATACAATCACAATCATACAATCTCAATCATACAATCCCAATCATACAATCACAATCATACAATCACTATCATACAATCACAATCATACAACCACAATCATACAATCACAATCATACTATCACAATTATACAATCACAATCATACAATCACAATCATACAATCACAATCATACGAAGCCAATCATACAATTACTACTATACAATCACAATCATACAAAAACAATCATACAATCACAATCATACGATGACAATCATACAATTACTACTATACAATCACAATCATACAAAAACAATCATACAATCACAATCATACAATCACAATCATACAATCACAATCATGCAATCACAATCATACAATCACAATCATACAATCACAATCATACAATCACAATCATACAATCACAATCATACAATCACAATCATACAATCACAATCATAATATCGCAATCATACAATCACAATCGTACAATCACAATCATACAATCACAATCATTCAATCACAATCATGCAATCACAATCATACAATCACAATCATACAATCACAATCATAATATCGCAATCATACAATCACAATCGTACAATCACAATCATACAATCACAATCATTCAATCACAATCATGCAATCACAATCATACAATCACAATCATACAATCACAATCATACAATCACAATCATACAAAAACAATCATACAATCACAATCATACAATCACAATCATACAATCATAGTCATATAATCACACTCATAAAATTGCAATCATACAATCGCAATCATACAATCACAATCATACCATCACAATCATGCAGGCACAATCATAAAATCAGAATCATAGAATCACAATCATACAATCACAATCATACAATCACAATCATACAATCGCAATCAAACAATCACAATCATACGATCGCAATCATACAATCGCAATCATACACTCACAATCATTCAATCACAATGATACAATCACAATCATACAATGACAATCATACGATGACAATCATACAATTACTACTATACAATCACAATCATACAAAAACAATCATACAATCACAATCATACAATCACAATCATACAATCACAATCGTACAATCACAATCATACAATCACAATCATACAATCACAATAATACTATCGCAATCATACAATCACAATCATACAATCACAATCATACAATCACAATCATACAATCACAATCATACTATCGCAATCATACAATCACAATCATACAATCACAATCATACAATCACAATCATACAATCACAATCATGCAATTACAATCATATGATCATAATCATACAAGAACAATCATACAATCACAATAATAGAACCATAATTATACAACCACAATCAAACGATCACAATCATACAATCGCAATCATACGATCACAATCGTACGATCACAATCATACAATCACAATCATGCAAAAACAATCATACAATCACAATCATACACTCACAATCATACGCTCACAATCATTCAATCACAATGATACAATCACAATCATACAATCACAATCATACGATCACAATCATACGATCACAATCATACGAAGACAATCATACAATTACTACTATACAATCACAATCATACAAAAACAATCATACAATCACAATCATACGATGACAATCATACAATTACTACTATACAATCACAATCATACAAAAACAATCATACAATCACAATCATACGATGACAATCCTACAATTACTACTATACAATCACAATCATACAAAAACCATCATACAATCACAATCATACAATCCCAATCATACAATCACAATCATACAATCACGATCATACAATCACAATCATACAACCGCAATCATACAATCACAATCATATTATCACAATCATACAATCACAATCATACAATCACCATAATACAATCACAATCATACTATCACAATCATACAATCACAATCATACAATCACAATCATTCAAACACAATCATACAAAAACAATCATACAATCACAATCATACAATCACAATCATACAATCACAATCATGCAATCACAATCATACAATCACAATCATACAATCACAATCATACACTCACAATCATACGAAGGCAATCATACAATTACTACTATACAATCACAATCACACAAAAACAATCATACAATCACAATCATACGATGACAATCATACAATTACTACTATACAATCACAATCATACAAAAACAATCATACAATCACAATCATACAACCACAATCATACATTCACAATCATACAATCACAATCATACAATCACAATCATACAATCACAATCATACAATCACAATCATACAATCACAATAATACAATCACAATCATACAATCTCAATCATACAATCACAATCATACAATCACAATCATACAATCACAATCATACAATCACAATCATACAATCACAATCATACAATCACAATCATACAATCACAATCATACTATCGCAATAGTACAATCACAATCGTAATATCGCAATCATACAATCACAATCGTACAATCACAATCATACAATCACAATCATTCAATCACAATCATACAATCACAATCATACAATCACAATCATACAATCACAATCATACGATCACAATCATACGGAGACAATCATACAATTACTACTATACAATCACAATCACACAAAAACAATAATACAATCACAATCATACGATGACAATCATACAATCACTACTATACAATCACAATCATACAAAAACAATCATACAATCACAATCATACAATCACAATCATACAATCACAATCATACAATCACAATCATACAATCACAATCATACATTCACAGTCATACAGTCACAATCATACAATCACAATCATACAACCACAATAATACAATCACAATCATACAATCTCAATCATACAATCACAATCATACAATCACAATCATACGATGACAATCATACAATTACTACTATACAATCACAATCATACAAAAACAACCACAAAATCACAATCATACAATCGCAATCATACAATCACAATCATACAATCGCAATCATACATTCACAATCATACAATCACAATCATACAATCACAATAATACAATCACAATCATACAATCTCAATCATACAATCGCAATCATACAACCACAATCATACAATCCCAATCATACTATCGCAATCATACAATCACAATCATACAATCACAATCGTACAATCACAATTATACAATCACAATCATACAATCACAATCATATAATCACAATCATACAATCACAATAATACAATCACAATCATACAATCTCAATCATACAATCACAATCATACAATCACAATCATACAATCACAATCATACATTCACAATCATACAATCACAATCATACAATCACAATCATACAACCACAATCATACAATCACAATCATACAATCACAATCATAATATCGCAATCATACAATCACAATCGTACAATCACAATCATACAATCACAATCATTCAATCACAATCATGCAATCACAATCATACAATCACAATCATACAATCACAATCATACAATCACAATCATACAAAAACAATCATACAATCACAATCATACAATCACAATCATACAATCATAGTCATATAATCACACTCATAAAATTGCAATCATACAATCGCAATCATACAATCACAATCATATAATCACAATGATACAATCACAATAATACAATCACAATCATACAATCTCAATCATACAATCACAATCATACAATCACAATCATACTATCGCAATGATACAATCACAATCATACAATCACAATCATACAATCACAATCATACAATCACAATCATACTATCGCAATCATACGGTCACAATCGTACAATCACAATTATACAATCACAATCATTCAATCACAATCATGCAATCACAATCATACAATCACAATCATACAATCACAATCATACAAAAACAATCATACAATCACAATCATACAATCACAATCATACAATCATAATCATATAATCACACTCATAAAATTGCAATCATACAACCGAAATCATACAATCACAATCATACCATCACAATCATACAGGCACAATCATACAATCACAATCATACAATCACAATCATACAAAAACGATCATGCAATCACAATCATACAATCACAATCGTACAATCGCAATCGAACAATCAGAACCATACGATCACAATCATACAATCACAATCATACAATCGCAATCATACACACGCCATCTTACAACCACAATCATACAATCACAATCATACAATCACAATCATACAATCACAATCATACGATCACAATCATACGAAGACAATCATACAATTACTACTATACAATCACAATCATACAAAAACAATCAGACAAACACAATCATACGATGACAATCATACAATTACTACTATACAATCACAATCATACAAAAACAATCATACAATCACAATCACACATTCACAATCATACAATCACAATCATACATTCACAATCATACAATTACAATCATACAATCACAATCATACAATCACAATCATACAATCACAATCATACAATCCCAATCATACTATCGCAATCATACAATCACAATCATAGAATCACAATCATACAATCACAATCATGCAATCACAATCATACAATCACAATCATACAATCACAATCATTCAAAAACAATCATACAATCACAATCATACAATCACAATCATACAATCATAATCATATAATCACACTCATAAAATTGCAATCATACAATCGCAATCATACAATCACAATCATACCATCACAATCATACAGGCACAATCATACAATCACAATCATACAATCACAATCATACAATCACAATCATACAATCACAATAATACAATCACAATCATACAATCTCAATCATACAATCCCAATCATACAATCCCAATCATACAATCACAATCATACAATCACAATCATACAATCACAATCATACAACCACAATCATACAATCACAATCATATTATCACAATCATACAATCACAATCATACAATCACCATAATACAATCACAATCATACAATCTCAATCATACAATCCCAATCATACAATCACAATCATACAATCACTATTATACAATCACAATCATACAACCACAATCATACAATCACAATCATACTATCACAATCATACAATCACAATCATACAATCACAATCATACAATCACAATCATACAATCACAATCATACGAAGCCAATCATACAATTACTACTATACAATCACAATCATACAAAAACAATCATACAATCACAGTCATACGATGACAATCATACAATTACTACTATACAATCACAATCATACAAAAACAATCATACAATCACAATCATACAATCACAATCATACAATCACAATCATGCAATCACAATCATACAATCACAATCATACAATCACAATCATACAATCACAATCATACAATCACAATCATACAATCACAATCATACAATCACAATCATAATATCGCAATCATACAATCACAATCGTACAATCACAATCATACAATCACAATCATTCAATCACAATCATGCAATCACAATCATACAATCACAATCATACAATCACAATCATAATATCGCAATCATACAATCACAATCGTACAATCACAATCATACAATCACAATCATTCAATCACAATCATGCAATCACAATCATACAATCACAATCATACAATCACAATCATACAATCACAATCATACAAAAACAATCATACAATCACAATCATACAATCACAATCATACAATCATAGTCATATAATCACACTCATAAAATTGCAATCATACAATCGCAATCATACAATCACAATCATACCATCACAATCATGCAGGCACAATCATAAAATCAGAATCATAGAATCACAATCATACAATCACAATCATACAATCACAATCATACAATCGCAATCAAACAATCACAATCATACGATCGCAATCATACAATCGCAATCATACACTCACAATCATTCAATCACAATGATACAATCACAATCATACAATGACAATCATACGATGACAATCATACAATTACTACTATACAATCACAATCATACAAAAACAATCATACAATCACAATCATACAATCACAATCATACAATCACAATCGTACAATCACAATCATACAATCACAATCATACAATCACAATAATACTATCGCAATCATACAATCACAATCATACAATCACAATCATACAATCACAATCATACAATCACAATCATACTATCGCAATCATACAATCACAATCATACAATCACAATCATACAATCACAATCATACAATCACAATCATGCAATTACAATCATATGATCATAATCATACAAGAACAATCATACAATCACAATAATAGAACCATAATTATACAACCACAATCAAACGATCACAATCATACAATCGCAATCATACGATCACAATCGTACGATCACAATCATACAATCACAATCATGCAAAAACAATCATACAATCACAATCATACACTCACAATCATACGCTCACAATCATTCAATCACAATGATACAATCACAATCATACAATCACAATCATACGATCACAATCATACGATCACAATCATACGAAGACAATCATACAATTACTACTATACAATCACAATCATACAAAAACAATCATACAATCACAATCATACGATGACAATCATACAATTACTACTATACAATCACAATCATACAAAAACAATCATACAATCACAATCATACGATGACAATCCTACAATTACTACTATACAATCACAATCATACAAAAACCATCATACAATCACAATCATACAATCCCAATCATACAATCACAATCATACAATCACGATCATACAATCACAATCATACAACCGCAATCATACAATCACAATCATATTATCACAATCATACAATCACAATCATACAATCACCATAATACAATCACAATCATACAATGTCAATCATACAATCCCAATCATACAATCACAATCATACAATCACTATCATACAATCACAATCATACAACCACAATCATACAATCACAATCATACTATCACAATCATACAATCACAATCATACAATCACAATCATTCAATCACAATCATACAAAAACAATCATACAATCACAATCATACAATCACAATCATACAATCACAATCATGCAATCACAATCATACAATCACAATCATACAATCACAATCATACACTCACAATCATACGAAGGCAATCATACAATTACTACTATACAATCACAATCACACAAAAACAATCATACAATCACAATCATACGATGACAATCATACAATTACTACTATACAATCACAATCATACAAAAACAATCATACAATCACAATCATACAACCACAATCATACATTCACAATCATACAATCACAATCATACAATCACAATCATACAATCACAATCATACAATCACAATAATACAATCACAATCATACAATCTCAATCATACAATCACAATCATACAATCACAATCATACAATCACAATCATACAATCACAATCATACAATCACAATCATACAATCACAATCATACAATCACAATCATACTATCGCAATCGTACAATCACAATCGTAATATCGCAATCATACAATCACAATCGTACAATCACAATCATACAATCACAATCATTCAATCACAATCATACAATCACAATCATACAATCACAATCATACAATCACAATCATACGATCACAATCATACGGAGACAATCATACAATTACTACTATACAATCACAATCACACAAAAACAATAATACAATCACAATCATACGATGACAATCATACAATCACTACTATACAATCACAATCATACAAAAACAATCATACAATCACAATCATACAATCACAATCATACAATCACAATCATACAATCACAATCATACAATCACAATCATACATTCACAGTCATACAGTCACAATCATACAATCACAATCATACAACCACAATAATACAATCACAATCATACAATCTCAATCATACAATCACAATCATACAATCACAATCATACGATGACAATCATACAATTACTACTATACAATCACAATCATACAAAAACAACCACAAAATCACAATCATACAATCACAATCATACAATCACAATCATACAATCGCAATCATACATTCACAATCATACAATCACAATCATACAATCACAATAATACAATCACAATCATACAATCTCAATCATACAATCGCAATCATACAACCACAATCATACAATCCCAATCATACTATCGCAATCATACAATCACAATCATACAATCACAATCGTACAATCACAATTATACAATCACAATCATACAATCACAATCATATAATCACAATCATACAATCACAATAATACAATCACAATCATACAATCTCAATCATACAATCACAATCATACAATCACAATCATACAATCACAATCATACATTCACAATCATACAATCACAATCATACAATCACAATCATACAACCACAATCATACAATCACAATCATACAATCACAATCATAATATCGCAATCATACAATCACAATCGTACAATCACAATCATACAATCACAATCATTCAATCACAATCATGCAATCACAATCATACAATCACAATCATACAATCACAATCATACAATCACAATCATACAAAAACAATCATACAATCACAATCATACAATCACAATCATACAATCATAGTCATATAATCACACTCATAAAATTGCAATCATACAATCGCAATCATACAATCACAATCATATAATCACAATGATACAATCACAATAATACAATCACAATCATACAATCTCAATCATACAATCACAATCATACAATCACAATCATACTATCGCAATGATACAATCACAATCAGACAATCACAATCATACAATCACAATCATACAATCACAATCATACTATCGCAATCATACGGTCACAATCGTACAATCACAATTATACAATCACAATCATTCAATCACAATCATGCAATCACAATCATACAATCACAATCATACAATCACAATCATACAAAAACAATCATACAATCACAATCATACAATCACAATCATACAATCATAATCATATAATCACACTCATAAAATTGCAATCATACAACCGAAATCATACAATCACAATCATACCATCACAATCATACAGGCACAATCATACAATCACAATCATACAATCACAATCATACAAAAACGATCATGCAATCACAATCATACAATCACAATCGTACAATCGCAATCGAACAATCAGAACCATACGATCACAATCATACAATCACAATCATACAATCGCAATCATACACACGCCATCTTACAACCACAATCATACAATCACAATCATACAATCACAATCATACAATCACAATCATACGATCACAATCATACGAAGACAATCATACAATTACTACTATACAATCACAATCATACAAAAACAATCAGACAAACACAATCATACGATGACAATCATACAATTACTACTATACAATCACAATCATACAAAAACAATCATACAATCACAATCACACATTCACAATCATACAATCACAATCATACATTCACAATCATACAATTACAATCATACAATCACAATCATACAATCACAATCATACAATCACAATCATACAATCCCAATCATACTATCGCAATCATACAATCACAATCATAGAATCACAATCATACAATCACAATCATGCAATCACAATCATACAATCACAATCATACAATCACAATCATTCAAAAACAATCATACAATCACAATCATACAATCACAATCATACAATCATAATCATATAATCACACTCATAAAATTGCAATCATACAATCGCAATCATACAATCACAATCATACCATCACAATCATACAGGCACAATCATACAATCACAATCATACAATCACAATCATACAATCACAATCATACAATCACAATAATACAATCACAATCATACAATCTCAATCATACAATCCCAATCATACAATCCCAATCATACAATCACAATCATACAATCACAATCATACAATCACAATCATACAACCACAATCATACAATCACAATCATATTATCACAATCATACAATCACAATCATACAATCACCATAATACAATCACAATCATACAATCTCAATCATACAATCCCAATCATACAATCACAATCATACAATCACTATTATACAATCACAATCATACAACCACAATCATACAATCACAATCATACTATCACAATCATACAATCACAATCATACAATCACAATCATACAATCACAATCATACAAAAACAATCATACAATCACAATCATACAATCACAATCATACAATCACAATCATGCAATCACAATCATACAATCACAATCATACAATCACAATCATACAATCACAATCATACAATCACAATCATACGAAGACAATCATACAATTACTACTATACAATCACAATCATACAAAAACAATCATACAATCACAATCATACGATGACAATCATACAATTACTACTATACAATCACAATCATACAAAAACAATCATACAATCACAATCACACAATCACTATCATACAATCACAATCATACATTCACAATCATACAATCACAATCATACAATCACAATCATACAATCACAATAGTCCAATCACAATCATACAATCTCAATCATACAATCACAATAATACAATCACAATCATACAATCTCAATCATACAATCACAATCATACAATCACAATCATACAATCACAATCATACGATCACAATAATACAATCACAATCATACAATCTCAATCATACAATCACAATCATACAATCACAATCATACAATCACAATCATACGATGACAATCATACAATTACTACTATACAATCACAATCATACAAAAACAACCACAAAATCACAATCATACAATCACAATCATACAATCACAATCATACAATCACAATCATACATTCACAATCATACAATCACAATCATACAATCACAATCATACAACCACAATAATACAATCACAATCATACAATCTCAATCATACAATCACAATCATACAATCGCAATCATACAATCACAATCATACAATCACAATCATACAATCACAATCATACAATCACAATCATACAATCACAATCATACAATCACAATCATAATATCGCAATCATACAATCACAATCGTACAATCACAATCATACAATCACAATCATTCAATCACAATCATGCAATCACAATCATACAATCACAATCATACAATCACAATCATACAATCACAATCATACAAAAACAATCATACAATCACAATCATACAATCACAATCATACAATCATAGTCATATAATCACACTCATAAAATTGCAATCATACAATCGCAATCATACAATCACAATCATACCATCACAATCATGCAGGCACAATCATAAAATCAGAATCATAGAATCACAATCATACAATCACAATCATACAATCACAATCATACAATCGCAATCAAACAATCACAATCATACGATCGCAATCATACAATCGCAATCATACACTCACAATCATTCAATCACAATGATACAATCACAATCATACAATGACAATCATACGATGACAATCATACAATTACTACTATACAATCACAATCATACAAAAACAATCATACAACCACAATCATACGATGACAATCATACAATTACTACTATACAATCACAATCATACAAAAACAATCATACAATCACAATCACACAATCACTATCATACAATCACAATCATACATTCACAATCATACAATCACAATCATACAATCACAATCATACAATCACAATAGTCCAATCACAATCATACAATCTCAATCATACAATCACAATAATACAATCACAATCATACAATCTCAATCATACAATCACAATCATACAATCACAATCATACTATCGCAATCATACAATCACAATCATACAATCACAATCATACAATCACAATCATACAATCACAATCATGCAATTACAATCATATGATCATAATCATACAATCACAATCATACAATCACAATAATACTATCGCAATCATACAATCACAATCATACAATCACAATCATACAATCACAATCATACAATCACAATCATACTATCGCAATCATACAATCACAATCATACAATCACAATCATACAATCACAATCATACAATCACAATCATGCAATTACAATCATATGATCATAATCATACAAGAACAATCATACAATCACAATAATAGAACCATAATTATACAACCACAATCAAACGATCACAATCATACAATCACAATCATACGATCACAATCGTACGATCACAATCATACAATCACAATCATGCAAAAACAATCATACAATCACAATCATACACTCACAATCATACGCTCACAATCATTCAATCACAATGATACAATCACAATCATACAATCACAATCATACGATCACAATCATACGATCACAATCATACGAAGATAATCATACAATTACTACTATACAATCACAATCATACAAAAACAATCATACAATCACAATCATACGATGACAATCCTACAATTACTACTATACAATCACAATCATACAAAAACAATCATACAATCACAATCATACAATCACAATCATACAATCACAATCATACAAAAACAATCATACAATCACAATCATACGATCACAATCATACGAAGACAATCATACAATTACTACTATACAATCACAATCATACAAAAGCAATCATACAATCACAATCATACGATGACAATCATACAATTACTACAATACAATCACAATCATACAAAAACAATCAGACAAAAACAATCATACAATCACAATCATACGATGACAATCCTACAATTACTACTATACAATCACAATCATACAATCACAATCATACTATCGCAATCATACAGTCACAATCGTACAATCACAATTATACAATCACAATCATTCAATCACAATCATGCAATCACAATCATACAATCACAATCATACAATCACAATCATACAAAAACAATCATACAATCACAATCATACAATCACAATCATACAATCATAATCATATAATCACACTCATAAAATTGCAATCATACAACCGCAATCATACAATCACAATCATACCATTGCAATCATACAGGCACAATCATACAATCACAATCATACAATCACAATCATACAAAAACGATCATGCAATCACAATCATACAATCACAATCGTACAATCGCAATCGAACAATCAGAACCATACGATCACAATCATACGAGGTGTGACACAAAAGTAACGAGACTAGGTCTGTAACTTGAAAAAACAATGGAATTAGCAGCAATTATTTTTGTGGCATCATCCCACATACCTCCTCTATCCATGTTGCCAATTTCGATTGAATCGGTCATACCATTTGGAAATATTGCGTTATTTAGTGAACACGTGCAACTGCATTCTGCCGGAAAAATGTCTAACGTAAAAACAGAACAGCGAATAAACATCAAGTTTCTTGTAAAATTTGTTGAAATCTGTTGTAACATATTATGAGACATGTATTTTTACCTATGACTCACAAAGTAAGCGCCAGTCGATGCAATGGAAGTCTTCAGGAACCCCAAAATCCAAAAAAGAACGCATGTCAAAATCAAAATTCGACAATAATGGAATTGTAATGATTGAGTGGTCTCCCAGTGGTCAGACTGTTAACTAACACTATTACATTGAAATACTAAAAAGACTTCGTGAAAAAATTAGGAAAAAAAGGCCACAGTTGTGAAGCGATGGATGGCTGTTGCTCCGGGACAAAGCACCCGCTCACACGGCACTATCTGTCAAGCAGTTTCTGACCAGCAAAATTATTATTGTGATAGGGAATCCTCCTTATTCGCCTGATTTGGCTTCATGCGACTTTTTTTTATTTCCTAAAGTTAAATTTTGCTTAAAGGGAACCCATTTCACCTCAGTTGAAGAGGTTCAGGCAAAAACGGAGAATCGTCCGAAAGGACTTCCAAAAACCTCGTTCCAGAATTGTTACCAGCAATAGCAGCGCCGAATGCATAAGTGTGTGAATGCTGAAGGGGACTACTTTGAAGGTGATAATGTCACGGAGAACTGATTCTGCAGGTACAATGATTTATTGGACTAGTCTCGTTACTTTTGTGTCACACCTCGTACAATCACAATCATACAATCTCAATCATACACACGCCATCTTACAATCACAATCATACAATCACAATCATACAATCACAATCATACAATCACAATCATACAATCACAATCATACAATCACAATCATACGAGCACAATCATACGAAGACAATCATACAATTACTACTATACAATCACAATCATACAAAAACAATCAGACAAACACAATCATACGATGACAATCATACAAAAACAATCAGACAAACACAATCATACGATGACAATCATACAATTACTACTATACAATCACAATCATACAAAAACAATCATACAATCACAATCACACATTCACAATCATACAATCACGATCATACATTCACAATCATACAATTACAATCATACAATCACAATCATACAATCACAATAATACAATCACAATCATACAATCTCAATCATACAATCACAATCATACAATCACAATCATACAATCCCAATCATACTATCGCAATCATACAATCACAATCATACAATCACAATCATACAATCACAATCATACAATCACAATCATGCAATCACAATCATACAATCACAATCATACAATCACAATCATACATTCACAATCATACAATCACAATCATACAATCACAATCATACAATCACAATCATACAATCACAATCATACAATCACAATAATCCAATCACAATCGTACAATCTCAATCATACAATCGCAATCATACAATCACAATCATACAATCCCAATCATACTATCGCAATCATACAATCACAATCATACAGTCACAATCGTACAATCACAATTATACAATCACAATCATTCAATCACAATCATGCAATCACAATCATACAATCACAATCATACAATCACAATCATTCAAAAACAATCATACAATCACAATCATACAATCACAATCATACAATCACAATCATACAATCATAATCATATAATCACACTCATAAAATTGCAATCATACAATCACAATCATACAATCACAATCATACAATCACAATCATACAATCACAATCATACTATCGCAATCATACAATCACAATCATACAATCACCATAATACAATCACAATCATACAATGTCAATCATACAATCCCAATCGTACAATCACAAATATACAATCACAATCATTCAATCACAATCATGCAATCACAATCATACAATCACAATCATACAATCACAATCATACAAAAACAATCATACAATCACAATCATACAATCACAATCATACAATCATAATCATATAATCACACTCATAAAATTGCAATCATACAACCGCAATCATAGAATCACAATCATACCGTTGCAATCATACAGGCACAATCATACAATCACAATCATACAATCACAATCACACAATCGCAATCATACAATCACAATCATACAATCACAATCATACAATCACAATCATACAATCACAATCGTACAATCACAATCATACAATCACAATCATACAATCACAATCATACAATCTCAATCATACAATCGCAATCATACAATCACAATCATACAATCACAATCATACAGTCACAATCATACAAACACAATCATACAATCACAATCATACTATCACAAACATACAATCACAATCGTACAATCACAATCATACAATCACAATCATTCAATCACAATCAGGTAATCACAATCATAAAATCACAATCATACAATCACAATCATACAATCACAATCATACAAAAACAATCATACAATCAAAATCATACAATCACAATCATACAATCACAATCATGCAATCACTATCATACAATCACAATCATACAATCGCAATCATAGAAACACAATCATACAATCACAATCATACAATCACAATCATACAATCGCAATCATACAGTCACAATCGTATAATCACAATCATACAATCACAATGATACAATCACAATCATACAATCACAATCATACAATCACAATCATACAATCGCAATCATACAATCACAATCATACAATCAAAATCATACAATCACAATCATACAATCACAATCATACAATCACAATCATACAATCACAATCATACAATCACAATCATACAATCACAATCATACAATCACAATCATACAATCACAATCATACAATCCCAATCATACGATCACAATCATACGAAGACAATCATACAATTACTACTATACAATCACAATCATACAATCACAATCATACGATGACAATCATACAATTACTACTATACAATCACAATCATACAATAACAATCATACAACCACAATCATACAATCACAATCATACAATCACAATCATACATTCACAATCATACAATCACAATCATACAATCACAATCATACAATCACAATAATACAATCACAATCATACAATCTCAATCATACAATCACAATCATACAATCACAATCATACAATCACAATCATACAATCACAATCATACAATCACAATCATACAATCACAATCATACTATCGCAATCATACAATCACAATAATACAATCACAATAATACAATCACAATAATACAATCACAATCATACAATCACAATCATACAATCACAATCATACAATCACAATCATGCAATCACAATCATACAATCACAATCGTAATATCGCAATAATATAATCACAATCATACAATCACAATCAGACAATCACAATCATACAATCACGATCATGCAATTACAATCATACGATCATAATCATACAAGAACAATCATACAATCACAATAATAGAACCATAATCATACAACCACAATCATGCAATCACAATCATACAATCACAATCATACAATCACAATCATACAAAAACAATCATACAATCACAATCATATAATCACACTCATAAAATTGCAATCATACAATCGCAATCATACAATCACAATCATACCATCACAATCATACAGGCACAATCATACAATCACAATCATACAATCACAATCATACAAAAGCAATCATGCAATGACAATCATATAATCACAATCATACAATCACAATCATACAATCACAATCATACAATCACAATCATACAATCACAATCATACAATCACAATCATACAATCACAGTCATACAATCACTATCATACGATCACAATCATACGAAGACAATCATACAATTACTACTATACAATCACAATCACACAAAAACAATCATACAATCACAATCATACGATGACAATCATACAATTACTACTATACAATCACAATCATACAATCAGAATCACACAATCACTATCATACATTCACAATCATACATTCACAATCATACAATCACAATCATACAATCACAATCATACAATCACAATAATACAACCACAATCATACAATCTCAATCATACAATCACAATTATACAATCACAATCATACAATCACAATCATACAATCACAATCATACTATCGCAATCATACAATCACAATCATACAATCACAATCATACAATCACAATCATACTATCGCAATCGTACAATCACAATCATACAATCACAATCATACAATCACAATAATACAATCACAATCATACAATCACAATCATACAATCACAATCATACAATCACAATCATACAAAAACAATCATACAATCACAATCATACAATCACAATCATATGATCACAATCATACAATCACAATGATACAATCACAATCATACAATCACAATCATACAATCACAATCATACAATCACAATCATACAATCACAATCATACAATCACAATCATACATTCACAATCATACAATCGCAATCATACAATCACAATCATACAATCACAATAATACAATCACAATCATACAATCTCAATCATACAATCACAATCATACAATCACAATCATACAATCACAATCATACTATCGCAATCATACAACCACAATCATACTATCGCAATCATACAATCACAATCATACAATCACAATAATACAATCACAATCATACAATCACAAACATACAATCACAATCATACAATCACAATCATACAATCACAATCATACAATCACAATCATACAATCACAATCATACAATCACAATCATACAAAAACAATCATACAATCACAATCATACAATCACAATCATACATTCACAATCATACAATCACAATCATACAATCACAATCATACAATCACAATGATACAATCACAATCATACAATCACAATCATACAATCACAATCATACAATCACAATCATACAATCACAATCATACGATCACAATCATACGAAGACAATCATACAATTACTACTATACAATCACAATCATACAAAAACAATCATACAATCACAATCATACGATGACAATCATACAATTACTACTATACAATCACAATCATACAAAAGCAATCATACAATCACAATCATACAATCACAATCATACGATCACAATCATACGAAGTCAATCATACAATTACTACTATACAATCACAATCATACAAAAACAATCGTACAATCACAATCATACGATGACAATCATACAATTACTACTATACAATCACAATCATACAAAAACAATCATACAATCACAATCATACAATCACAATCATATGATCACAATCATACAATCACAATGATACAATCACAATCATACAATCACAATCATACAATCACAATCATACGATCACAATCATACGAAGACAATCATACAATTACTACTATACAATCACAATCATACAATCACAATCATACGATGACAATCATACAATTACTACTATACAATCACAATCATACAAAAACAATCATACAATCAGAATCACACAATCACTATCATACAATCACAATCATACATTCACAATCATACAATCACAATCATACAATCACAATCATACAATCACAATAATACAATCACAATCATACAATCTCAATCATACAATCACAATTATACAATCACAATCATACAATCACAATCATACAATCACAATCATACAATCACAATCATACTATCGCAATCATACAATCACAATCATACAATCAGAATCATACAATCACAATCATACTATCGCAATCATACAATCACAATCATACAATCACAATCTTACAATCACAATCATACAATCACAATCATACAAAAACAATCATACAATCACAATCATACAATCACAATCATATGATCACAATCATACAATCACAATGATACAATCACAATCATACAATCACAATCATACAATCACAATCATACAATCACAATCATACGATCACAATCATACGATGACAATCATACAATTACTACTATACAATCACAATCATACAATCACAATCATACAAAAACAATCATACAATCTCAATCATACAATCGCAATCATACAATCACAATCATACAATCCCAATCATACAATCGCAATCATACAATCACAATCATACCATCACAATCATACATGCACAATCATACAATCACAATCATACAATCACAATCATACAAAAACAATCATGCAATCACAATCACACAATCACAATCGTACAATCGCAATCGAACAATCAGAACCGTACGATCACAATTATACAATCACTATCATACAATCTCAATCATACACACGCCATCTTACAATCACAATCATACAATCACAATCATACAATCACAATCATACAATCACAATCATACAATCACAATCATACAATCACAATCATACAATCACAATCATATAATCACAATCATACAATCACAATCATACAATCACAATCATACAATCACAATCATACAATCACAATCATACAATCACAATCATACAAAAACAATCATACAATCACAATCATACGATCACAATCATACGAAGACAATCATACAATTACTACTATACAATCACAATCATACAAAAACAATCATACAATCACAATCATACAATCACAATCATACAATCACAATTATACATTCACAATCATACAATCACAATCATACAATCACAATCATACAATCACAACAATACAATCACAATCATACAATCTCAATCATACAATCCCAATCATACAATCACAATCATACAATCACAATCATACAATCACAATCATACAACCACAATCATACAATCACAATCATACTATCACAATCATACAATCACAATCATACAATCACAATCATACGATCACAATCATACGAAGACAATCATACAATTACTACTATACAATCACAATCATACAAAAGCAATCATACAGTCACAATCATACAATCACAATCGTACAATCGCAATCGAACAACCAGAACCGTACGATCACAATTATACAATCACTATCATACAATCTCAATCATACACACGCCATCTTACAATCACAATCATACAATCACAATCATACAATCACAATCATACAATCACAATCATACAATCACAATCATACAATCACAATCATACAATCACAATCATACGATCACAATCATACGAAAACAATCATACAATTACTACTATACAATCACAATCATACAAAAACAATCATACAATCACAGTCATACGATCACAATCATGCAATCACAATCATACAATCACAATCATACAATCGCAATCATCGAAACACAATCATACAATCACAATCATGCAATCACAATCATACAATCGCAATAATACAGTCACAATCATATAATCACAATCATACAATCACAATGATACAATCACAATCATACAATCACAATCATACAATCACAATCATACAATCGCAATCATACAATCGCAATCATACAATCACAATCATTCAATCACAATCACGCAATCACAATCATACAATCACAATCATGCAATCACAATCATACAATCACAATCATACAATCACAATCATACAATCGCAATCATCGAAACACAATCATACAATCACAATCATACAATCACAATCATACAATCGCAATAATACAGTAACAATCATATAATCACAATCATACAATCACAATGATACAATCACAATCATACAATCACAATCATATAATCACAATCATACAATCGCAATCATAGAGTCACAATCATATAATCACAATCATACAATCACAATGATACAATCACAATCATACAATCACAATCATACAATCACAATTATACAATCGCAATCATACAATCACAATCATACAATCACAATCATACAATCACAATCATACAATCACAATCATACAATCACAATCATACAATCACAATCATACAATCACAATCATACAATCACAATCATACAATCACAATCATACAATCACAATCACACAATCGCAATCATACAATCACAATCATACAATCACAATCATACAATCACAATCGTACAATCACAATCATACAATAACAATAATACAATCACAATCATACAATCTCAATCATACAATCGCAATCATACAATCACAATCATACAATCACAATCATACAAACACAATCATACAATCACAATCATACTATCGCAAACATACAATCACAATCGTACAATCACAATCATACAATCACAATCATTCAATCACAATCATGCAATCGCAATCATAAAATCACAATCATACAATCACAATCATACAATCACAATCATGCAATCACAATCATACAAAAACAATCATACAATCAAAATCATACAATCACAATCATGCAATCACAATCATGCAATCACAATCATACAATCACAATCATACAATCGCAATCATAGAAACACAATCATACAATCACAATCATACAATCACAATCATACAATCGCAATCATACAGTCACAATCATATAATCACAATCATACAATCACAATGATACAATCACAATCATACAATCACAATCATACAATCACAATCATACAATCACAATCATACAATCGCAATCATAAAACCACAATCATACAATCACAATCATACAATCACAATCATACAATCACAATCATACAATCACAATCATACCATCCCAATCATACAATCACAATCATACAATCACAATCACACAATCGCAATCATACAATCACAATCATACAAAAACAATGATACAATCACAACCATACAATCACAATCATGCAATCACAATCATACAATCACAATCATACAATCACAGTCATACAATCACAATCATACAAAAACAATCATACAATCAAAATCATACAATCACAATCATACAATCACAATCATGCAATCACATTCATACAATCACAATCATACAATCGCAATCGTAGAAACACAATCATACAATCACAATCATACAATCACAATCATACAATCGCAATCATACAGTCACAATCATATAATCACAATCATACAATCACAATGATACAATCACAATTATACAATCACAATCATACAATCACAATCATACAATCGCAATCATACAATCACAATCATAGAATCACAATCATACAATCACAATCATACAATCACAATCATACAATCACAATCATACAATCACAATCATACAATCACAATCATACAAAAACAATGATACAATCGCAATCATACAATCACAATCATACAATCACAATCATACAATCACAATCATACTATCGCAATCATACAATCACAATCGTACAATCACAATCATACAATCACAATCATTCAATCACAATCATGCAATCACAATCATACAAAAACAATGATACAATCGCAATCATACAATTCAAATCATACAATCACAATAATACAATCACAATCATACAATCTCAATCATACAATCGCAATCATACAATCACAATCATACAATCCCAATAATACTATCGCAATCATACAATCACAATCATACAATCACAATCGTACAATCACAATCGTACAATCACAATTATACAATCACAATCATTCAATCACAATCATGCAATCACAATCATACAATCACAATCATACAATCACAATCATACAAAAACAATCATACAATCACAATCATACAATCACAATTATACAATCATAATCATATAATCACACTCATAAAATTGCAATCATACAATCGCAATCATACAATCGCAATCATACAATCACAATCATACCATCACAATCATACAGGCACAATCATACAATCACAATCATACAATCACAATCATACAAAAACGATCATGCAATCACAATCATACAATCACAATCGTACAATCGCAATCGAACAATCAGAACCATACGATCACAATCATACAATCACAATCATACAATCTCAATCATACACACGCCATCTTACAATCACAGTCATACAATCACAATGATACAATCACAATCATACAATCCCAATCATACGATCACAATCATACGAAGACAATCATACAATTACTACTATACAATCACAATCTTACAAAAACAATCAGACAAACACAATCATACGATGACAATCATACAATTACTACTATACAATCACAATCATACAAAAACAATCATACAATCACAATCATACAACCACAATCATACATTCACAATCATACAATCACAATCGTACAATCACAATCATACAATCACAATAATACAATCACAATCATACAATCTCAATCATACAATCACAATCATACAATCACAATCATACAATCACAATCATACAATCACAATCATACAATCACAATCATACAATCACAATCATACAATCACAATCATACAATCACAATCATACAATCACAATCATACTATCGCAATCGTACTATCGCAATCGTACAATCACAATCATAATATCGCAATCATACAATCACAATCGTACAATCACAATCATACAATCACAATCATTCAATCACAATCATGCAATCACAATCATACAATCACAATCATACAATCACAATCATACGATCACAATCATACGGAGACAATCATACAATTACTACTATACAATCACAATCACACAAAAACAATCATACAATCACAATCATACGATGACAATCATACAATTACTACTATACAATCACAATCATACAAAAACAATCATACAATCACAATCATACAATCACAATCATACAATCACAATCATACAATCACAATCATACATTCACAATCATACAATCACAATCACACAATCACAATCATACAACCACAATAATACAATCACAATCATACATTCACAATCATACAATCACAATCATACAATCACAATCATAGAATCACAATCATACAATCACAATCGTATGATCACAATCATATGATCACAATCATACAATCACAATGATACAATCACAATCATACAATCACAATCATACAATCACAATCATACGATCACAATCATACGAAGACAATCATACAATTACTACTATACAATCACAATCATACAAAAACAATCATACAATCACAATCATACGATGACAATCATACAATTACTACTATACAATCACAATCATACAATCACAATCACACAATCGCAATCATACAATCACAATCATACAATCACAATCATACAATCACATTCATACAATCACAATCATACAATCGCAATCATATAATGACAATCATACAATCACAATGATACAATCACAATCATACAATCACAATCATACAATCGCAATCATACAATCACAATCATACAATCACAATCATACAATCACAATCATACAATCACAATCACACAATCGCAATCATACAATCACAATCATACAATCACAATCATACAATCACAATCATACAATCACAATCGTACAATCACAATCATACAATCACAATCATACAATCACAATCATACAATCTCAATCATACAATCGCAATCATACAATCACAATCATACAATCACAATCATACAGTCACAATCATACAAACACAATCATACAATCACAATCATACTATCACAAACATACAATCACAATCGTACAATCACAATCATACAATCACAATCATTCAATCACAATCAGGTAATCACAATCATAAAATCACAATCATACAATCACAATCATACAATCACAATCATACAAAAACAATCATACAATCAAAATCATACAATCACAATCATACAATCACAATCATACATTCACAATCATACAATCACAATCATACAATCACAATCATACAATCACAATAATACAATCACAATCATACAATCTCAATCATACAATCACAATCATACAATCACAATCATACAATCACAATCATACAATCACAATCATACTATCGCAATCATACAACCACAATCATACTATCGCAATCATACAATCACAATCATACAATCACAATCATACAATCACAATAATACAATCACAATCATACAATCACAAACATACAATCACAATCATACAATCACAATCATACAATCACAATCATACAATCACAATCATACAATCACAATCATACAATCACAATCATACAATCACAATCATACAAAAACAATCATACAATCACAATCATACGATCACAATCATATGATCACAATCATACAATCACAATGATACAATCACAATCATACAATCACAATCATACAATCACAATCATACAATCACAATCATACAATCACAATCATACGATCACAATCATACGAAGACAATCATACAATTACTACTATACAATCACAATCATACAAAAACAATCATACAATCACAATCATACGATGACAATCATACAATTACTACTATACAATCACAATCATACAAAAGCAATCATACAATCACAATCATACAATCACAATCATACGATCACAATCATACGAAGTCAATCATACAATTACTACTATACAATCACAATCATACAAAAACAATCGTACAATCACAATCATACGATGACAATCATACAATTACTACTATACAATCACAATCATACAAAAACAATCATACAATCACAATCATACAATCACAATCATATGATCACAATCATACAATCACAATGATACAATCACAATCATACAATCACAATCATACAATCACAATCATACGATCACAATCATACGAAGACAATCATACAATTACTACTATACAATCACAATCATACAATCACAATCATACGATGACAATCATACAATTACTACTATACAATCACAATCATACAAAAACAATCATACAATCAGAATCACACAATCACTATCATACAATCACAATCATACATTCACAATCATACAATCACAATCATACAATCACAATCATACAATCACAATAATACAATCACAATCATACAATCTCAATCATACAATCACAATTATACAATCACAATCATACAATCACAATCATACAATCACAATCATACAATCACAATCATACTATCGCAATCATACAATCACAATCATACAATCACAATCATACAATCACAATCATACTATCGCAATCATACAATCACAATCATACAATCACAATCATACAATCACAATCATACAATCACAATCATACAAAAACAATCATACAATCACAATCATACAATCACAATCATATGATCACAATCATACAATCACAATGATACAATCACAATCATACATTCACAATCATACAATCACAATCGTACAATCACAATCATACAATCACAATCATTCAATCACAATCACGCAATCACAATCATACAATCACAATCATGCAATCACAATCATACAATCACAATCATACAATCGCAATCATCGAAACACAATCATACAATCACAATCATGCAATCACAATCATACAATCGCAATAATACAGTCACAATCATATAATCACAATCATACAATCACAATGATACAATCACAATCATACAATCACAATCATACAATCACAATCATACAATCGCAATCATACAATCGCAATCATACAATCACAATCATTCAATCACAATCACGCAATCACAATCATACAATCACAATCATGCAATCACAATCATACAATCACAATCATACAATCACAATCATACAATCGCAATCATCGAAACACAATCATACAATCACAATCATACAATCACAATCATACAATCGCAATAATACAGTAACAATCATATAATCACAATCATACAATCACAATGATACAATCACAATCATACAATCACAATCATATAATCACAATCATACAATCGCAATCATAGAGTCACAATCATATAATCACAATCATACAATCACAATGATACAATCACAATCATACAATCACAATCATACAATCACAATTATACAATCGCAATCATACAATCACAATCATACAATCACAATCATACAATCACAATCATACAATCATATTCATACAATCACAATCATACAATCGCAATCATATAATCACAATCATACAATCACAATGATACAATCACAATCATACAATCACAATCATACAATCGCAATCATACAATCGCAATCATACAATCACAATCATACAATCACAATCATACAATCACAATCATACAATCACAATCATACAATCACAATCATACAATCACAATCATACAATCACAATCATACAATCACAATCATACAATCACAATCATACAATCACAATCATACAATCACAATCACACAATCGCAATCATACAATCACAATCATACAATCACAATCATACAATCACAATCGTACAATCACAATCATACAATAACAATAATACAATCACAATCATACAATCTCAATCATGCAATCGCAATCATACAATCACAATCATACAATCCCAATCATACAATCACAATCATACAATCACAATCACACAATCGCAATCATACAATCACAATCATACAAAAACAATGATACAATCACAACCATACAATCACAATCATGCAATCACAATCATACAATCACAATCATACAATCACAATCATACAATCACAATCATACAAAAACAATCATACAATCAAAATCATACAATCACAATCATACAATCACAATCATGCAATCACATTCATACAATCACAATCATACAATCGCAATCATAGAAACACAATCATACAATCACAATCATACAATCACAATCATACAATCGCAATCATACAGTCACAATCATATAATCACAATCATACAATCACAATGATACAATCACAATTATACAATCACAATCATACAATCACAATCATACAATCGCAATCATACAATCACAATCATAGAATCACAATCATACAATCACAATCATACAATCACAATCATACAATCGCAATCATAAAACCACAATCATACAATCACAATCATACAATCACAATCATACAATCACAATCATACAATCACAATCATACCATCCCAATCATACAATCACAATCATACAATCACAATCACACAATCGCAATCATACAATCACAATCATACAAAAACAATGATACAATCACAACCATACAATCACAATCATGCAATCACAATCATACAATCACAATCATACAATCACAGTCATACAATCACAATCATACAAAAACAATCATACAATCAAAATCATACAATCACAATCATACAATCACAATCATGCAATCACATTCATACAATCACAATCATACAATCGCAATCGTAGAAACACAATCATACAATCACAATCATACAATCACAATCATACAATCGCAATCATACAGTCACAATCATATAATCACAATCATACAATCACAATGATACAATCACAATTATACAATCACAATCATACAATCACAATCATACAATCGCAATCATACAATCACAATCATAGAATCACAATCATACAATCACAATCATACAATCACAATCATACAATCACAATCATACAATCACAATCATACAATCACAATCATACAATCACAATCATACAAAAACAATGATACAATCGCAATCATACAATCACAATCATACAATCACAATCATACAATCACAATCATACTATCGCAATCATACAATCACAATCGTACAATCACAATCATACAATCACAATCATTCAATCACAATCATGCAATCACAATCATACAAAAACAATGATACAATCGCAATCATACAATTCAAATCATACAATCACAATAATACAATCACAATCATACAATCTCAATCATACAATCGCAATCATACAATCACAATCATACAATCCCAATAATACTATCGCAATCATACAATCACAATCATACAATCACAATCGTACAATCACAATCGTACAATCACAATTATACAATCACAATCATTCAATCACAATCATGCAATCACAATCATACAATCACAATCATACAATCACAATCATACAAAAACAATCATACAATCACAATCATACAATCACAATTATACAATCATAATCATATAATCACACTCATAAAATTGCAATCATACAATCGCAATCATACAATCGCAATCATACAATCACAATCATACCATCACAATCATACAGGCACAATCATACAATCACAATCATACAATCACAATCATACAAAAACGATCATGCAATCACAATCATACAATCACAATCGTACAATCGCAATCGAACAATCAGAACCATACGATCACAATCATACAATCACAATCATACAATCTCAATCATACACACGCCATCTTACAATCACAGTCATACAATCACAATCGTACAATCACAATCATACAATCACAATCATTCAATCACAATCATGCAATCACAATCATACAATCACAATCATACAATCACAATCATACGATCACAATCATACGGAGACAATCATACAATTACTACTATACAATCACAATCACACAAAAACAATCATACAATCACAATCATACGATGACAATCATACAATTACTACTATACAATCACAATCATACAAAAACAATCATACAATCACAATCATACAATCACAATCATACAATCACAATCATACAATCACAATCATACATTCACAATCATACAATCACAATCACACAATCACAATCATACAACCACAATAATACAATCACAATCATACATTCACAATCATACAATCACAATCATACAATCACAATCATAGAATCACAATCATACAATCACAATCGTATGATCACAATCATATGATCACAATCATACAATCACAATGATACAATCACAATCATACAATCACAATCATACAATCACAATCATACGATCACAATCATACGAAGACAATCATACAATTACTACTATACAATCACAATCATACAAAAACAATCATACAATCACAATCATACGATGACAATCATACAATTACTACTATACAATCACAATCATACAATCACAATCACACAATCGCAATCATACAATCACAATCATACAATCACAATCATACAATCACATTCATACAATCACAATCATACAATCGCAATCATATAATCACAATCATACAATCACAATGATACAATCACAATCATACAATCACAATCATACAATCGCAATCATACAATCACAATCATACAATCACAATCATACAATCACAATCATACAATCACAATCACACAATCGCAATCATACAATCACAATCATAAAATCACAATCATACAATCACAATCATACAATCACAATCGTACAATCACAATCATACAATCACAATCATACAATCACAATCATACAATCTCAATCATACAATCGCAATCATACAATCACAATCATACAATCACAATCATACAGTCACAATCATACAAACACAATCATACAATCACAATCATACTATCACAAACATACAATCACAATCGTACAATCACAATCATACAATCACAATCATACAATCACAATCATTCAATCACAATCAGGTAATCACAATCATAAAATCACAATCATACAATCACAATCATACAATCACAATCATACAAAAACAATCATACAATCAAAATCATACAATCACAATCATACAATCACAATCATACATTCACAATCATACAATCACAATCATACAATCACAATCATACAATCACAATAATACAATCACAATCATACAATCTCAATCATACAATCACAATCATACAATCACAATCATACAATCCCAATCATACTATCGCAATCATACAACCACAATCATACTATCGCAATCATACAATCACAATCATACAATCACAATAATACAATCACAATCATACAATCACAAACATACAATCACAATCATACAATCACAATCATACAATCACAATCATACAATCACAATCATACAATCACAATCATACAATCACAATCATACAATCACAATCATACAATCACAATCATACTATCGCAATCATACAATCACAATCATACAATCACAATCATACAATCACAATCATACTATCGCAATCATACAATCACAATCATACAATCACAATCATACAATCACAATCATACAATCACAATCATACAAAAACAATCATACAATCACAATCATACAATCACAATCATATGATCACAATCATACAATCACAATGATACAATCACAATCATACATTCACAATCATACAATCACAATCGTACAATCACAATCATACAATCACAATCATTCAATCACAATCACGCAATCACAATCATACAATCACAATCATGCAATCACAATCATACAATCACAATCATACAATCGCAATCATCGAAACACAATCATACAATCACAATCATGCAATCACAATCATACAATCGCAATAATACAGTCACAATCATATAATCACAATCATACAATCACAATGATACAATCACAATCATACAATCACAATCATACAATCACAATCATACAATCGCAATCATACAATCGCAATCATACAATCACAATCATTCAATCACAATCACGCAATCACAATCACGCAATCACAATCATACAATCACAATCATGCAATCACAATCATACAATCACAATCATACAATCACAATCATACAATCGCAATCATCGAAACACAATCATACAATCACAATCATACAATCACAATCATACAATCGCAATAATACAGTAACAATCATATAATCACAATCATACAATCACAATGATACAATCACAATCATACAATCACAATCATATAATCACAATCATACAATCGCAATCATAGAGTCACAATCATATAATCACAATCATACAATCACAATGATACAATCACAATCATACAATCACAATCATACAATCACAATTATACAATCGCAATCATACAATCACAATCATACAATCACATTCATACAATCACAATCATACAATCGCAATCATATAATCACAATCATACAATCACAATGATACAATCACAATCATACAATCACAATCATACAATCGCAATCATACAATCGCAATCATACAATCACAATCATACAATCACAATCATACAATCACAATCATACAATCACAATCATACAATCACAATCATACAATCACAATCATACAATCACAATCATACAATCACAATCATACAATCACAATCATACAATCACAATCATACAATCACAATCACACAATCGCAATCATACAATCACAATCATACAATCACAATCATACAATCACAATCGTACAATCACAATCATACAATAACAATAATACAATCACAATCATACAATCTCAATCATACAATCGCAATCATACAATCACAATCATACAATCACAATCATACAATCACGATCATACAAACACAATCATACAATCACAATCATACTATCGCAAACATACAATCACAATCGTACAATCACAATCATACAATCACAATCATTCAATCACAATCATGCAATCACAATCATAAAATCACAATCATACAATCACAATCATACAATCACAATCATACAATCACAATCATACAAAAACAATCATACAATCAAAATCATACAATCACAATCATGCAATCACAATCATGCAATCACAATCATACAATCACAATCATACAATCGCAATCATAGAAACACAATCATACAATCACAATCATACAATCACAATCATACAATCGCAATCATACAGTCACAATCATATAATCACAATCATACAATCACAATGATACAATCACAATCATACAATCACAATCATACAATCACAATCATACAATCGCAATCATAAAACCACAATCATACAATCACAATCATACAATCACAATCATACAATCACAATCATACAATCACAATCATACAATCACAATCATACCATCCCAATCATACAATCACAATCATACAATCACAATCACACAATCGCAATCATACAATCACAATCATACAAAAACAATGATACAATCACAACCATACAATCACAATCATGCAATCACAATCATACAATCACAATCATACAATCACAATCATACAATCACAATCATACAAAAACAATCATACAATCAAAATCATACAATCACAATCATACAATCACAATCATGCAATCACATTCATACAATCACAATCATACAATCGCAATCATAGAAACACAATCATACAATCACAATCATACAATCACAATCATACAATCGCAATCATACAGTCACAATCATATAATCACAATCATACAATCACAATGATACAATCACAATTATACAATCACAATCATACAATCACAATCATACAATCGCAATCATACAATCACAATCATAGAATCACAATCATACAATCACAATCATACAATCACAATCATACAATCACAATCATACAATCACAATCATACAATCACAATCATACAAAAACAATGATACAATCGCAATCATACAATCACAATCATACAATCACAATCATACAATCACAATCATACTATCGCAATCATACAATCACAATCGTACAATCACAATCATACAATCACAATCATTCAATCACAATCATGCAATCACAATCATACAAAAACAATGATACAATCGCAATCATACAATTCAAATCATACAATCACAATAATACAATCACAATCATACAATCTCAATCATACAATCGCAATCATACAATCACAATCATACAATCCCAATAATACTATCGCAATCATACAATCACAATCATACAATCACAATGGTACAATCACAATCGTACAATCACAATTATACAATCACAATCATTCAATCACAATCATGCAATCACAATCATACAATCACAATCATACAATCACAATCATACAAAAACAATCATACAATCACAATCATACAATCACAATTATACAATCATAATCATATAATCACACTCATAAAATTGCAATCATACAATCGCAATCATACAATCGCAATCATACAATCACAATCATACCATCACAATCATACAGGCACAATCATACAATCACAATCATACAATCACAATCATACAAAAACGATCATGCAATCACAATCATACAATCACAATCGTACAATCGCAATCGAACAATCAGAACCATACGATCACAATCATACAATCACAATCATACAATCTCAATCATACACACGCCATCTTACAATCACAGTCATACAATCACAATGATACAATCACAATCATACAATCCCAATCATACGATCACAATCATACGAAGACAATCATACAATTACTACTATACAATCACAATCTTACAAAAACAATCAGACAAACACAATCATACGATGACAATCATACAATTACTACTATACAATCACAATCATACAAAAACAATCATACAATCACAATCATACAACCACAATCATACATTCACAATCATACAATCACAATCGTACAATCACAATCATACAATCACAATAATACAATCACAATCATACAATCTCAATCATACAATCACAATCATACAATCACAATCATACAATCACAATCATACAATCACAATCATACAATCACAATCATACAATCACAATCATACAATCACAATCATACAATCACAATCATACAATCACAATCATACAATCACAATCATACTATCGCAATCGTACAATCACAATCATAATATCGCAATCATACAATCACAATCGTACAATCACAATCATACAATCACAATCATTCAATCACAATCATGCAATCACAATCATACAATCACAATCATACAATCACAATCATACGATCGCAATCATACGGAGACAATCATACAATTACTACTATACAATCACAATCACACAAAAACAATCATACAATCACAATCATACGATGACAATCATACAATTACTACTATACAATCACAATCATACAAAAACAATCATACAATCACAATCATACAATCACAATCATACAATCACAATCATACAATCACAATCATACATTCACAATCATACAATCACAATCACACAATCACAATCATACAACCACAATAATACAATCACAATCATACATTCACAATCATACAATCACAATCATACAATCACAATCATAGAATCACAATCATACAATCACAATCGTATGATCACAATCATATGATCACAATCATACAATCACAATGATACAATCACAATCATACAATCACAATCATACAATCACAATTATACAATCATAATCATATAATCACACTCATAAAATTGCAATCGTACAATCGCAATCATACAATCGCAATCATACAATCACAATCATACCATCACAATCATACAGGCACAATCATACAATCACAATCATACAATCACAATCATACAAAAACGATCATGCAATCACAATCATACAATCACAATCGTACAATCGCAATCGAACAATCAGAACCATACGATCACAATCATACAATCACAATCATACAATCTCAATCATACACACGCCATCCTACAATCACAGTCATACAATCACAATGATACAATCACAATCATACAATCCCAATCATACGATCACAATCATACGAAGACAATCATACAATTACTACTATACAATCACAATCTTACAAAAACAATCAGACAAACACAATCATACGATGACAATCATACAATTACTACTATACAATCACAATCATACAAAAACAATCATACAATCACAATCATACAATCACAATCATATGATCACAATCATACAATCACAATGATACAATCACAATCATACAATCACAATCATACAATCACAATCATACAATCACAATCATACAATCACAATCATACAATCATAATCATATAATCACACTCATAAAATTGCAATCATACAATCGCAATCATACAATCACAATCATACCATCACAATCATACAGGCACAATCATACAATCACAATCATACAATCACAATCATACAAAAGCAATCATGCAATGACAATCATATAATCACAATCATACAATCACAATCATACAATCACAATCATACAATCACAATCATACAATCACAATCATACAATCACAATCATACAATCACAATCATACAATCACTATCATACGATCACAATCATACGAAGACAATCATACAATTACTACTATACAATCACAATCACACAAAAACAATCATACAATCACAATCATACGATGACAATCATACAATTACTACTATACAATCACAATCATACAAAAACAATCATACAATCACAATCATACAATCACAATCATATGATCACAATCATACAATCACAATGATACAATCACAATCATACAATCACAATCATACAATCACAATCATACAATCACAATCATACAATCACAATCATACAATCATAATCATATAATCACACTCATAAAATTGCAATCATACAATCGCAATCATACAATCACAATCATACCATCACAATCATACAGGCACAATCATACAATCACAATCATACAATCACAATCATACAATCACAATCATACAAAAACAATGATACAATCGCAATCATACAATCACAATCATACAATCACAATCATACAATCACAATCATACTATCGCAATCATACAATCACAATCGTACAATCACAATCATACAATCACAATCATTCAATCACAATCATGCAATCACAATCATACAAAAACAATGATACAATCGCAATCATACAATTCAAATCATACAATCACAATAATACAATCACAATCATACAATCTCAATCATACAATCGCAATCATACAATCACAATCATACAATCCCAATCATACTATCGCAATCATACAATCACAATCATACAATCACAATCGTACAATCACAATCGTACAATCACAATTATACAATCACAATCATTCAATCACAATCATGCAATCACAATCATACAATCACAATCATACAATCACAATCATACAAAAACAATCATACAATCACAATCATACAATCACAATTATACAATCATAATCATATAATCACACTCATAAAATTGCAATCATACAATCGCAATCATACAATCGCAATCATACAATCACAATCATACCATCACAATCATACAGGCACAATCATACAATCACAATCATACAATCACAATCATACAAAAACGATCATGCAATCACAATCATACAATCACAATCGTACAATCGCAATCGAACAATCAGAACCATACGATCACAATCATACAATCACAATCATACAATCTCAGTCATACACACGCCATCTTACAATCACAGTCATACAATCACAATGATACAATCACAATCATACAATCCCAATCATACGATCACAATCATACGAAGACAATCATACAATTACTACTATACAATCACAATCTTACAAAAACAATCAGACAAACACAATCATACGATGACAATCATACAATTACTACTATACAATCACAATCATACAAAAACAATCATACAAAAGCAATCATGCAATGACAATCATATAATCACAATCATACAATCACAATCATACAATCACAATCATACAATCACAATCATACAATCACAATCATTCAATCACAATCATGCAATCACAATCATACAATCACAATCATACAATCACAATCATACAAAAACAATCATACAATCACAATCATACAATCACAATTATACAATCATAATCATATAATCACACTCATAAAATTGCAATCATACAATCACAATCATACCATCACAATCATACAGGCACAATCATACAATCACAATCATACAATCACAATCATACAAAAGCAATCATGCAATGACAATCATATAATCACAATCATACAATCACAATCATACAATCACAATCATACAATCACAATCATACAATCACAATCATACAATCACAATCATACAATCACAATCATACAATCACTATCATACGATCACAATCATACGAAGACAATCATACAATTACTACTATACAATCACAATCACACAAAAACAATCATACAATCACAATCATACGATGACAATCATACAATTACTACTATACAATCACAATCATACAAAAACAATCATACAATCACAATCATACAATCACAATCATATGATCACAATCATACAATCACAATGATACAATCACAATCATACAATCACAATCATACAATCACAATCATACAATCACAATCATACAATCACAATCATACAATCATAATCATATAATCACACTCATAAAATTGCAATCATACAATCGCAATCATACAATCACAATCATACCATCACAATCATACAGGCACAATCATACAATCACAATCATACAATCACAATCATACAATCACAATCATACAAAAACAATGATACAATCGCAATCATACAATCACAATCATACAATCACAATCATACAATCACAATCATACTATCGCAATCATACAATCACAATCGTACAATCACAATCATACAATCACAATCATTCAATCACAATCATGCAATCACAATCATACAAAAACAATGATACAATCGCAATCATACAATTCAAATCATACAATCACAATAATACAATCACAATCATACAATCTCAATCATACAATCGCAATCATACAATCACAATCATACAATCCCAATCATACTATCGCAATCATACAATCACAATCATACAATCACAATGATACAATCACAATCGTACAATCACAATTATACAATCACAATCATTCAATCACAATCATGCAATCACAATCATACAATCACAATCATACAAAAACAATCATACAATCACAATCATACAATCACAATTATACAATCATAATCATATAATCACACTCATAAAATTGCAATCATACAATCGCAATCATACAATCGCAATCATACAATCACAATCATACCATCACAATCATACAGGCACAATCATACAATCACAATCATACAATCACAATCATACAAAAACGATCATGCAATCACAATCATACAATCACAATCGTACAATCGCAATCGAACAATCAGAACCATACGATCACAATCATACAATCACAATCATACAATCTCAATCATACACACGCCATCTTACAATCACAGTCATACAATCACAATGATACAATCACAATCATACAATCCCAATCATACGATCACAATCATACGAAGACAATCATACAATTACTACTATACAATCACAATCTTACAAAAACAATCAGACAAACACAATCATACGATGACAATCATACAATTACTACTATACAATCACAATCATACAAAAACAATCATACAATCACAATCATACAATCACAATCATATGATCACAATCATACAATCACAATGATACAATCACAATCATACAATCACAATCATACAATCACAATCATACAATCACAATCATACAATCACAATCATACAATCATAATCATATAATCACACTCATAAAATTGCAATCATACAATCGCAATCATACAATCACAATCATACCATCACAATCATACAGGTACAATCATACAATCACAATCATACAATCACAATCATACAAGAGCAATCATGCAATGACAATCATATAATCACAATCATACAATCACAATCATACAATCACAATCATACAATCACAATCATACAATCACAATCATACAATCACAATCATACAATCACAATCATACAATCACTATCATACGATCACAATCATACGAAGACAATCATACAATTACTACTACACAATCACAATCACACAAAAACAATCATACAATCACAATCATACGATGACAATCATACAATTACTACTATTCAATCACAATCATACAAAAACAATCATACAATCAGAATCACACAATCACTATCATACAATCACAATCATACATTCACAATCATACAATCACAATCATACAATCACAATCATACAATCACAATAATACAACCACAATCATACAATCTCAATCATACAATCACAATTATACAATCACAATCATACAATCACAATCATACAATCACAATCATACTATCGCAATCATACAATCACAATCATACAATCACAATCATACAATCACAATCATACTATCGCAATCGTACAATCACAATCATACAATCACAATCATACAATCACAATAATACAATCACAATCATACAATCACAATCATACAATCACAATCATACAATCACAATCATACAAAAACAATCATACAATCACAATCATACAATCACAATCATATGATCACAATCATACAATCACAATGATACAATCACAATCATACAATCACAATCATACAATCACAATCATACAATCACAATCATACAATCACAATCATACTATCGCAATCATACAACCACAATCATACTATCGCAATCATACAATCATAATCATACAATCACAATAATACAATCACAATCATACAATCACAAACATACAATCACAATCATACAATCACAATCATACAATCACAATCATACAATCACAATCATACAATCACAATCATACAATCACAATCATACAAAAACAATCATACAATCACAATCATATGATCACAATCATACAATCACAATGATACAATCACAATCATACAATCACAATCATACAATCACAATCATACAATCACAATCATACAATCACAATCATACAATCACAATCATACGATCACAATCATACGAAGACAATCATACAATTACTACTATACAATCACAATCATACAAAAACAATCATACAATCACAACATACGATGACAATCATACAATTACTACTATACAATCACAATCATACAAAAGCAATCATACAATCACAATCATACAATCACAATCATACGATCACAATCATACGAAGTCAATCATACAATTACTACTATACAATCACAATCATACAAAAACAATCGTAGAATCACAATCATACGATGACAATCATACAATTACTACTATACAATCACAATCATACAAAAACAATCATACAATCACAATCATACAATCACAATCATATGATCACAATCATACAATCACAATGATACAATCACAATCATACAATCACAATCATACAATCACAATCATACGATCACAATCATACGAAGACAATCATACAATTACTACTATACAATCACAATCATACAATCACAATCATACAATCACAATAATACAATCACAATCATACAATCTCAATCATACAATCACAATTATACAATCACAATCATACAATCACAATCATACAATCACAATCATACAATCACAATCATACTATCGCAATCATACAATCACAATCATACAATCACAATCATACAATCACAATCATACTATCGCAATCATACAATCACAATCATACAATCACAATCATACAATCACAATCATACAATCACAATCATACAAAAACAATCATACAATCACAATCATACAATCACAATCATATGATCACAATCATACAATCACAATGATACAATCACAATCATACAATCACAATCATACAATCACAATCATACAATCACAATCATACGATCACAATCATACGATGACAATCATACAATTACTACTATACAATCACAATCATACAATCACAATCATACAAAAACAATCATACAATCACGATCATACAATCACAATCATATGATCACAATCATACAATCGCAATCATACAATCACAATCATTCAATCACAATCATACTATCGCAATCATACAATCACAATCATACAATCACAATCATACAATCACAATCATACAATCACAATCATACAAAAACAATCATACAATCACAATCATACAATCACAATCATATGATCACAATCATACAATCACAATGATACAATCACAATCATACAATCACAATCATACAATCACAATCATACAATCACAATCATACGATCACAATCATACGATGACAATCATACAATTACTACTATACAATCACAATCATACAATCACAATCATACAAAAACAATCATACAATCACAATCATACAATCACAATCATATGATCACAATCATACAATCGCAATCATACAATCACAATCATTCAATCACAATAATACAATCACAATCATACAATCTCAATCATACAATCGCAATCATACAATCACAATCATACAATCCCAATCATACTATCGCAATCATACAATCACAATCATACAATCACAATCGTACAATCACAATCGTACAGTCACAATTATACAATCACAATCATTCAATCACAATCATGCAATCACAATCATACAATCACAATCATACAATCACAATCATACAAAAACAATCATACAATCACAATCATACAATCACAATCATACAATCATAATCATATAATCACACTCATAAAATTGCAATCATACAATCGCAATCATACAATCACAATCATACCATCACAATCATACATGCACAATCATACAATCACAATCATACAATCACAATCATACAAAAACAATCATGCAATCACAATCATACAATCACAATCGTACAATCGCAATCGAACAATCAGAACCGTACGATCACAATTATACAATCACTATCATACAATCTCAATCATACACACGCCATCTTACAATCACAATCATACAATCACAATCATACAATCACATTCATACAATCACAATCATACAATCACAATCATACAATCACAATCATACAATCACAATCATACAATCACAATCATATAATCACAATCATACAATCACAATCATACAATCACAATCATACAATCACAATCATACAATCACAATCCTACAATCACAATCATACAAAAACAATCATACAATCACAATCATACGATCACAATCATACGAAGACAATCATACAATTACTACTATACAATCACAATCATACAAAAACAATCATACAATCACAATCATACAATCACAATCATACAATCACAATTATACATTCACAATCATACAATCACAATCATACAATCACAATCATACAATCACAACAATACAATCACAATCATACAATCTCAATCATACAATCCCAATCATACAATCACAATCATACAATCACAATCATACAATCACAATCATACAACCACAATCATACAATCACAATCATACTATCACAATCATACAATCACAATCATACAATCACAATCATACGATCACAATCATACGAAGACAATCATACAATTACTACTATACAATCACAATCATACAAAAGCAATCATACAGTCACAATCATACAATCACAATCGTACAATCGCAATCGAACAATCAGAACCGTACGATCACAATTATACAATCACTATCATACAATCTCAATCATACACACGCCATCTTACAATCACAATCATACAATCACAATCATACAATCACAATCATACAATCACAATCATACAATCACAATCATACAATCACAATCATACGATCACAATCATACGAAAACAATCATACAATTACTACTATACAATCACAATCATACAAAAACAATCATACAATCACAGTCATACGATCACAATCATACAATCACAATCATACATTCACAATCATACAATCACAATCATTCAATCACAATCATGCAATCACAATCATGCAATCACAATCATACAATGGCAATCATACAATCACAATCATACAATCACAATCACACAATCACAATCATACAATCACAATCATACAATCACAATCATACATTCACAATCATACAATCACAATCGTACAATCACAATCATACAATCACAATCATTCAATCACAATCACGCAATCACAATCATACAATCACAATCATGCAATCACAATCATACAATCACAATCATACAATCGCAATCATCGAAACACAATCATACAATCACAATCATGCAATCACAATCATACAATCGCAATAATACAGTCACAATCATATAATCACAATCATACAATCACAATGATACAATCACAATCATACAATCACAATCATACAATCACAATCATACAATCGCAATCATACAATCGCAATCATACAATCACAATCATTCAATCACAATCACGCAATCACAATCATACAATCACAATCATGCAATCACAATCATACAATCACAATCATACAATCACAATCATACAATCGCAATCATCGAAACACAATCATACAATCACAATCATACAATCACAATCATACAATCGCAATAATACAGTAACAATCATATAATCACAATCATACAATCACAATGATACAATCACAATCATACAATCACAATCATATAATCACAATCATACAATCGCAATCATACAGTCACAATCATATAATCACAATCATACAATCACAATGATACAATCACAATCATACAATCACAATCATACAATCACAATTATACAATCGCAATCATACAATCACAATCATACAATCACAATCATACAATCACATTCATACAATCACAATCATACAATCGCAATCATATAATCACAATCATACAATCACAATGATACAATCACAATCATACAATCACAATCATACAATCGCAATCATACAATCGCAATCATACAATCACAATCATACAATCACAATCATACAATCACAATCATACAATCACAATCATACAATCACAATCATACAATCACAATCATACAATCACAATCATACAATCACAATCATACAATCACAATCATACAATCACAATCACACAATCGCAATCATACAATCACAATCATACAATCACAATCGTACAATCACAATCGTACAATCACAATCATACAATAACAATAATACAATCACAATCATACAATCTCAATCATACAATCGCAATCATACAATCACAATCATACAATCACAATCATACAGTCACAATCATACAAACACAATCATACAATCACAATCATACTATCGCAAACATACAATCACAATCGTACAATCACAATCATACAATCACAATCATTCAATCACAATCATGCAATCACAATCATAAAATCACAATCATACAATCACAATCATACAATCACAATCATACAATCACAATCATACAAAAACAATCATACAATCAAAATCATACAATCACAATCATGCAATCACAATCATAAAACCACAATCATACAATCACAATCATACAATCACAATCATACAATCACAATCATACAATCACAATCATACCATCCCAATCATACAATCACAATCATACAATCACAATCACACAATCGCAATCATACAATCACAATCATACTATCGCAATCGTACAGGCACAATCATACAATCACAATCATACAATCACAATCATACAATCACAATCATACAATCACAATCATAGAATCACAATCATACAATCACAATCGTATGATCACAATCATATGATCACAATCATACAATCACAATGATACAATCACAATCATACAATCACAATCATACGATCACAATCATACGAAGACAATCATACAATTACTACTATACAATCACAATCATACAAAAACAATCATACAATCACAATCATACGATGACAATCATACAATTACTACTATACAATCACAATCATACAAAAACAATCATACAGTCACAATCATACAATCACAATCATACGATCACAATCATACGAAGTCAATCATACAATTACTACTATACAATCACAATCATACAAAAACAATCATACAATCACAATCATACGATGACAATCATACAATTACTACTATACAATCACAATCATACAAAAACAATCATACAATCACAATCATACAATCACAATCATATGATCACAATCATACAATCACAATGATACAATCACAATCATACAATCACAATCATACAATCACAATCATACAATCACAATCATACAATCACAATCATACAATCATAATCATATAATCACACTCATAAAATTGCAATCATACAATCGCAATCATACAATCACAATCATACCATCACAATCATACAGGCACAATCATACAATCACAATCATACAATCACAATCATACAATCACAATCATACAAAAACAATGATACAATCGCAATCATACAATCACAATCATACAATCACAATCATACAATCACAATCATACAATCACAATCATACTATCGCAATCATACAATCACAATCGTACAATCACAATCATACAATCACAATCATTCAATCACAATCATGCAATCACAATCATACAAAAACAATGATACAATCGCAATCATACAATTCAAATCATACAATCACAATAATACAATCACAATCATACAATCTCAATCATACAATCGCAATCATACAATCACAATCATACAATCCCAATCATACTATCGCAATCATACAATCACAATCATACAATCACAATCGTACAATCACAATCGTACAATCACAATTATACAATCACAATCATTCAATCACAATCATGCAATCACAATCATACAATCACAATCATACAATCACAATCATACAAAAACAATCATACAATCACAATCATACAATCACAATTATACAATCATAATCATATAATCACACTCATAAAATTGCAATCATACAATCGCAATCATACAATCGCAATCATACAATCACAATCATACCATCACAATCATACAGGCACAATCATACAATCACAATCATACAATCACAATCATACAAAAACGATCATGCAATCACAATCATACAATCACAATCGTACAATCGCAATCGAACAATCAGAACCATACGATCACAATCATACAATCACAATCATACAATCTCAATCATACACACGCCATCTTACAATCACAGTCATACAATCACAATGATACAATCACAATCATACAATCCCAATCATACGATCACAATCATACGAAGACAATCATACAATTACTACTATACAATCACAATCTTACAAAAACAATCAGACAAACACAATCATACGATGACAATCATACAATTACTACTATACAATCACAATCATACAAAAACAATCATACAATCACAATCATACAACCACAATCATACATTCACAATCATACAATCACAATCGTACAATCACAATCATACAATCACAATAATACAATCACAATCACACAATCTCAATCATACAATCACAATCATACAATCACAATCATACAATCACAATCATACAATCACAATCATACAATCACAATCATACAATCACAATCATACAATCACAATCATACAATCACAATCATACAATCACAATCATACAATCACAATCATACAATCACAATCATACAATCACAATCATACTATCGCAATCGTACAATCACAATCATAATATCGCAATTATACAATCACAATCGTACAATCACAATCATACAATCACAATCATTCAATCACAATCATGCAATCACAATCATACAATCACAATCATACAATCACAATCATACGATCACAATCATACGGAGACAATCATACAATTACTACTATACAATCACAATCACACAAAAACAATCATACAATCACAATCATACGATGACAATCATACAATTACTACTATACAATCACAATCATACAAAAACAATCATACAATCACAATCATACAATCACAATCATACAATCACAATCATACAATCACAATCATACATTCACAATCATACAATCACAATCACACAATCACAATCATACAACCACAATAATACAATCACAATCATACATTCACAATCATACAATCACAATCATACAATCACAATCATAGAATCACAATCATACAATCACAATCGTATGATCACAATCATATGATCACAATCATACAATCACAATGATACAATCACAATCATACAATCACAATCATACAATCACAATCATACGATCACAATCATACGAAGACAATCATACAATTACTACTATACAATCACAATCATACAAAAACAATCATACAATCACAATCATACGATGACAATCATACAATTACTACTATACAATCACAATCATACAAAAACAATCATACAGTCACAATCATACAATCACAATCATACGATCACAATCATACGAAGTCAATCATACAATTACTACTATACAATCACAATCATACAAAAACAATCATACAATCACAATCATACGATGACAATCATACAATTACTACTATACAATCACAATCATACAAAAACAATCATACAATCACAATCATACAATCACAATCATATGATCACAATCATACAATCACAATGATACAATCACAATCATACAATCACAATCATACAATCACAATCATACAATCACAATCATACAATCACAATCATACAATCACAATCATACAATCATAATCATATAATCACACTCATAAAATTGCAATCATACAATCGCAATCATACAATCACAATCATACCATCACAATCATACAGGCACAATCATACAATCACAATCATACAATCACAATCATACAAAAACAATCATGCAATGACAATCATATAATCACAATCATACAATCAGAATCACACAATCACTATCATACAATCACAATCATACATTCACAATCATACAATCACAATCATACAATCACAATCATACAATCACAATAATACAATCACAATCATACAATCTCAATCATACAATCACAATTATACAATCACAATCATACAATCACAATCATACAATCACAATCATACTATCGCAATCATACAATCACAATCATACAATCACAATCATACAATCACAATCATACTATCGCAATCATACAATCACAATCATACAATCACAATCATACAATCACAATAATACAATCACAATCATACAATCACAATCATACAATCACAATCATACAATCACAATCATACAAAAACAATCATACAATCACAATCATACAATCACAATCATATGATCACAATCATACAATCACAATGATACAATCACAATCATACAATCACAATCATACAATCACAATCATACAATCACAATCATACAATCACAATCATACATTCACAATCATACAATCACAATCATACAATCACAATCATACAATCACAATAATACAATCACAATCATACAATCTCAATCATACAATCACAATCATACAATCACAACCATACAATCACAATCATACTATCGCAATCATACAATCACAATCATACTATCGCAATCATACAATCACAATCATACAATCACAATAATACAATCGCAATCATACAATCACAATCATACAATCACAATCATACAATCACAATCATACAATCACAATCATACAATCACAATCATACAAAAACAATCATACAATCACAATCATACAATCACAATCATACAATCACAATCATATGATCACAATCATACAATCACAATGATACAATCACAATCATACAATCACAATCATACAATCACAATCATACAATCACAATCATACGATCACAATCATACGAAGACAATCATACAATTACTACTATACAATCACAATCATACAAAAACAATCATACAATCACAATCATACGATGACAATCATACAATTACTACTATACAATCACAATCATACAAAAACAATCATACAATCACAAATATACAATCACAATCATACGATCACAATCATACGAAGTCAATCATACAATTACTACTATACAATCACAATCATACAAAAACAATCGTACAATCACAATCATACGATGACAATCATACAATTACTACTATACAATCACAATCATACAAAAACAATCATACAATCACAATCATACAATCACAATCATATGATCACAATCATACAATCACAATGATACAATCACAATCATACAATCACAATCATACAATCACAATCATACAATCACAATCATACAATCACAATCATACGATCACAATCATACGAAGACAATCATACAATTACTACTATACAATCACAATCATACAATCACAATCATACGATGACAATCATACAATTACTACTATACAATCACAATCATACAAAAACAATCATACAATCAGAATCACACAATCACTATCATACAATCACAATCATACATTCACAATCATACAATCACAATCATACAATCACAATCATAGAATCACAATAATACAATCACAATCATACAATCTCAATCATACAATCACAATTATGCAATCACAATCATACAATCACAATCATACAATCATAATCATACTATCGCAATCATACAATCACAATCATACAATCACAATCATACAATCACAATCATACTATCGCAATCATACAATCACAATCATACAATCACAATCATACAATCACAATCATACAATCACAATCATACAATCACAATCATACAAAAACAATCATACAATCACAATCATACAATCACAATCATATGATCACAATCATACAATCACAATGATACAATCACAATCATACAATCACAATCATACAATCACAATCATACAATCACAATCATACAATCACAATCATACGATCACAATCATACGGAGACAATCATACAATTACTACTATACAATCACAATCACACAAAAACAATCATACAATCACAATCATACGATGACAATCATACAATTACTACTATACAATCACAATCATACAAAAACAATCATACAATCACAATCATACAATCACAATCATACAATCACAATCATACAATCACAATCATACATTCACAATCATACAATCACAATCATACAATTACAATCATACAACCACAATAATACAATCACAATCATACAATCTCAATCATACAATCACAATCATACAATCACAATCATACGATGACAATCATACAATTACTACTATACAATCACAATCATACAAAAACAACCATAAAATCACAATCATACAATCACAATCATACAATCACAATCATACAATCACAATCATACATTCACAATCATACAATCACAATCATACAATCACAATCATACAACCACAATAATACAATCACAATCATACAATCTCAATCATACAATCACAATCATACAATCGCAATCATACAATCACAATCATACATCACAATCATACAATCACAATCATACAATCACAATCATTCAATCACAATCATACAATCACAATCATACAATCACAATCATAATATCGCAATCATACAATCACAATCGTACAATCACAATCATACAATCACAATCATTCAATCACAATCATGCAATCACAATCATACAATCACAATCATACAATCACAATCATACAAAAACAATCATACAATCACAATCATACAATCACAATCATACAATCACAATCATACAATCATAATCATATAATCACACTCATAAAATTGCAATCATACAATCGCAATCATACAATCACAATCATACCATCACAATCATGCAGGCACAATCATAAAATCAGAATCATAGAATCACAATCATACAAAAACAATCATGCAATCACAATCATGCAATCACAATCGTACAATCGCAATCGAACAATCAGAACCATATGATCACAATCATACAATCACAATCGTACAATCTCAATCATACACGCGCCATCTTACAATCACAATCATACAATCACAATCATACAATCACAATCATACAATCACAATCATACAATCACAATCATACAATCACAATCATACAATCACAATCATACAATCACAATCATACAATCACAATCATACAATCACAATCATACAATCACAATCATACAATCACAATCATACAATCACAATCATAAAATCGCAATCAAACAATCACAATCATACGATCGCAATCATACAATCGCAATCATACACTCACAATCATTCAATCACAATGATACAATCACAATCATACAATGACAATCATACAATTACTACTATACAATCACAATCATACAAAAACAATCATACAATCACAATCATACAATCACAATCATACAATCACAATCGTACAATCACAATCATACAATCACAATCATACAATCACAATCATACTATCGCAATCATACAATCACAATCATACAATCACAATCATACAATCACAATCATACAATCACAATCATACTATCGCAATCATACAATCACAATCATACAATCACAATCATACAATCACAATCATACAATCACAATCATACAATCACAATCATACAATCACAATCATACAATCACAATCATACAATCACAATCATAAAATCGCAATCAAACAATCACAATCATACTATCGCAATCATACAATCACAATCATACAATCACAATCATACAATCACAATCATACAAAAACAATCATACAATCAAAATCATACAATCACAATCATACAATCACAATCATACATTCACAATCATACAATCACAATCATACAATCACAATCATACAATCACAATAATACAATCACAATCATACAATCTCAATCATACAATCACAATCATACAATCACAATCATACAATCACAATCATACTATCGCAATCATACAACCACAATCATACTATCGCAATCATACAATCACAATCATACAATCACAATAATACAATCACAATCATACAATCACAAACATACAATCACAATCATACAATCACAATCATACAATCACAATCATACAATCACAATCATACAATCACAATCATACAATCACAATCATACAATCACAATCATACAAAAACAATCATACAATCACAATCATACAATCACAATCATATGATCACAATCATACAATCACAATGATACAATCACAATCATACAATCACAATCATACAATCACAATCATACAATCACAATCATACTATCGCAATCATACAATCCCAATCATACAATCACAATCATACAATCACAATCATACAATCACAATCATACAAAAACAATCATACAATCACAATCATACAATCACAATCATACAATCGCAATCATCGAAACACAATCATACAATCACAATCATACAATCACAATCATACAATCGCAATAATACAGTAACAATCATATAATCACAATCATACAATCACAATGATACAATCACAATCATACAATCACAATCATATAATCACAATCATACAATCGCAATCATAGAGTCACAATCATATAATCACAATCATACAATCACAATCATACAATCACAATTATACAATCACAATAATACAATCACAATCATACAATCTCAATCATACAATCACAATTATACAATCACAATCATACAATCACAATCATACAATCACAATCATACTATCGCAATCATACAATCACAATCATACAATCACAATCATACAATCACAATCATACTATCGCAATCATTCAATCACAATCACGCAATCACAATCATACAATCACAATCATGCAATCACAATCATACAATCACAATCATACAATCACAATCATACAATCGCAATCATCGAAACACAATCATACAATCACAATCATACAATCACAATCATACAATCGCAATAATACAGTAACAATCATATAATCACAATCATACAATCACAATGATACAATCACAATCATACAATCACAATCATATAATCACAATCATACAATCGCAATCATACAGTCACAATCATATAATCACAATCATACAATCACAATGATACAATCACAATCATACAATCACAATCATACAATCACAATTATACAATCGCAATCATACAATCACAATCATACAATCACAATCATACAATCACATTCATACAATCACAATCATACAATCGCAATCATATAATCACAATCATACAATCACAATGATACAATCACAATCATACAATCACAATCATACAATCGCAATCATACAATCGCAATCATACAATCACAATCATACAATCACAATCATACAATCACAATCATACAATCACAATCATACAATCACAATCATACAATCACAATCATACAATCACAATCATACAATCACAATCATACAATCACAATCATACAATCACAATCACACAATCGCAATCATACAATCACAATCATACAATCACAATCGTACAATCACAATCGTACAATCACAATCATACAATAACAATAATACAATCACAATCATACAATCTCAATCATACAATCGCAATCATACAATCACAATCATACAATCACAATCATACAGTCACAATCATACAAACACAATCATACAATCACAATCATACTATCGCAAACATACAATCACAATCGTACAATCACAATCATACAATCACAATCATTCAATCACAATCATGCAATCACAATCATAAAATCACAATCATACAATCACAATCATACAATCACAATCATACAATCACAATCATACAAAAACAATCATACAATCAAAATCATACAATCACAATCATGCAATCACAATCATAAAACCACAATCATACAATCACAATCATACAATCACAATCATACAATCACAATCATACAATCACAATCATACCATCCCAATCATACAATCACAATCATACAATCACAATCACACAATCGCAATCATACAATCACAATCATACTATCGCAATCGTACAGGCACAATCATACAATCACAATCATACAATCACAATCATACAATCACAATCATACAATCACAATCATAGAATCACAATCATACAATCACAATCGTATGATCACAATCATATGATCACAATCATACAATCACAATGATACAATCACAATCATACAATCACAATCATACGATCACAATCATACGAAGACAATCATACAATTACTACTATACAATCACAATCATACAAAAACAATCATACAATCACAATCATACGATGACAATCATACAATTACTACTATACAATCACAATCATACAAAAACAATCATACAGTCACAATCATACAATCACAATCATACGATCACAATCATACGAAGTCAATCATACAATTACTACTATACAATCACAATCATACAAAAACAATCATACAATCACAATCATACGATGACAATCATACAATTACTACTATACAATCACAATCATACAAAAACAATCATACAATCACAATCATACAATCACAATCATATGATCACAATCATACAATCACAATGATACAATCACAATCATACAATCACAATCATACAATCACAATCATACAATCACAATCATACAATCACAATCATACAATCATAATCATATAATCACACTCATAAAATTGCAATCATACAATCGCAATCATACAATCACAATCATACCATCACAATCATACAGGCACAATCATACAATCACAATCATACAATCACAATCATACAATCACAATCATACAAAAACAATGATACAATCGCAATCATACAATCACAATCATACAATCACAATCATACAATCACAATCATACAATCACAATCATACTATCGCAATCATACAATCACAATCGTACAATCACAATCATACAATCACAATCATTCAATCACAATCATGCAATCACAATCATACAAAAACAATGATACAATCGCAATCATACAATTCAAATCATACAATCACAATAATACAATCACAATCATACAATCTCAATCATACAATCGCAATCATACAATCACAATCATACAATCCCAATCATACTATCGCAATCATACAATCACAATCATACAATCACAATCGTACAATCACAATCGTACAATCACAATTATACAATCACAATCATTCAATCACAATCATGCAATCACAATCATACAATCACAATCATACAATCACAATCATACAAAAACAATCATACAATCACAATCATACAATCACAATTATACAATCATAATCATATAATCACACTCATAAAATTGCAATCATACAATCGCAATCATACAATCGCAATCATACAATCACAATCATACCATCACAATCATACAGGCACAATCATACAATCACAATCATACAATCACAATCATACAAAAACGATCATGCAATCACAATCATACAATCACAATCGTACAATCGCAATCGAACAATCAGAACCATACGATCACAATCATACAATCACAATCATACAATCTCAATCATACACACGCCATCTTACAATCACAGTCATACAATCACAATGATACAATCACAATCATACAATCCCAATCATACGATCACAATCATACGAAGACAATCATACAATTACTACTATACAATCACAATCTTACAAAAACAATCAGACAAACACAATCATACGATGACAATCATACAATTACTACTATACAATCACAATCATACAAAAACAATCATACAATCACAATCATACAACCACAATCATACATTCACAATCATACAATCACAATCGTACAATCACAATCATACAATCACAATAATACAATCACAATCACACAATCTCAATCATACAATCACAATCATACAATCACAATCATACAATCACAATCATACAATCACAATCATACAATCACAATCATACAATCACAATCATACAATCACAATCATACAATCACAATCATACAATCACAATCATACAATCACAATCATACAATCACAATCATACAATCACAATCATACTATCGCAATCGTACAATCACAATCATAATATCGCAATTATACAATCACAATCGTACAATCACAATCATACAATCACAATCATTCAATCACAATCATGCAATCACAATCATACAATCACAATCATACAATCACAATCATACGATCACAATCATACGGAGACAATCATACAATTACTACTATACAATCACAATCACACAAAAACAATCATACAATCACAATCATACGATGACAATCATACAATTACTACTATACAATCACAATCATACAAAAACAATCATACAATCACAATCATACAATCACAATCATACAATCACAATCATACAATCACAATCATACATTCACAATCATACAATCACAATCACACAATCACAATCATACAACCACAATAATACAATCACAATCATACATTCACAATCATACAATCACAATCATACAATCACAATCATAGAATCACAATCATACAATCACAATCGTATGATCACAATCATATGATCACAATCATACAATCACAATGATACAATCACAATCATACAATCACAATCATACAATCACAATCATACGATCACAATCATACGAAGACAATCATACAATTACTACTATACAATCACAATCATACAAAAACAATCATACAATCACAATCATACGATGACAATCATACAATTACTACTATACAATCACAATCATACAAAAACAATCATACAGTCACAATCATACAATCACAATCATACGATCACAATCATACGAAGTCAATCATACAATTACTACTATACAATCACAATCATACAAAAACAATCATACAATCACAATCATACGATGACAATCATACAATTACTACTATACAATCACAATCATACAAAAACAATCATACAATCACAATCATACAATCACAATCATATGATCACAATCATACAATCACAATGATACAATCACAATCATACAATCACAATCATACAATCACAATCATACAATCACAATCATACAATCACAATCATACAATCACAATCATACAATCATAATCATATAATCACACTCATAAAATTGCAATCATACAATCGCAATCATACAATCACAATCATACCATCACAATCATACAGGCACAATCATACAATCACAATCATACAATCACAATCATACAAAAACAATCATGCAATGACAATCATATAATCACAATCATACAATCAGAATCACACAATCACTATCATACAATCACAATCATACATTCACAATCATACAATCACAATCATACAATCACAATCATACAATCACAATAATACAATCACAATCATACAATCTCAATCATACAATCACAATTATACAATCACAATCATACAATCACAATCATACAATCACAATCATACTATCGCAATCATACAATCACAATCATACAATCACAATCATACAATCACAATCATACTATCGCAATCATACAATCACAATCATACAATCACAATCATACAATCACAATAATACAATCACAATCATACAATCACAATCATACAATCACAATCATACAATCACAATCATACAAAAACAATCATACAATCACAATCATACAATCACAATCATACAATCACAATCATACAATCACAATCATACAATCACAATCATACAAAAACAATCATACAATCAAAATCATACAATCACAATCATGCAATCACAATCATAAAACCACAATCATACAATCACAATCATACAATCACAATCATACAATCACAATCATACAATCACAATCATACAATCTCAATCATACAATCACAATCATACAATCACAACCATACAATCACAATCATACTATCGCAATCATACAATCACAATCATACTATCGCAATCATACAATCACAATCATACAATCACAATAATACAATCGCAATCATACAATCACAATCATACAATCACAATCATACAATCACAATCATACAATCACAATCATACAATCACAATCATACAAAAACAATCATACAATCACAATCATACAATCACAATCATACAATCACAATCATATGATCACAATCATACAATCACAATGATACAATCACAATCATACAATCACAATCATACAATCACAATCATACAATCACAATCATACGATCACAATCATACGAAGACAATCATACAATTACTACTATACAATCACAATCATACAAAAACAATCATACAATCACAATCATACGATGACAATCATACAATTACTACTATACAATCACAATCATACAAAAACAATCATACAATCACAAATATACAATCACAATCATACGATCACAATCATACGAAGTCAATCATACAATTACTACTATACAATCACAATCATACAAAAACAATCGTACAATCACAATCATACGATGACAATCATACAATTACTACTATACAATCACAATCATACAAAAACAATCATACAATCACAATCATACAATCACAATCATATGATCACAATCATACAATCACAATGATACAATCACAATCATACAATCACAATCATACAATCACAATCATACAATCACAATCATACAATCACAATCATACGATCACAATCATACGAAGACAATCATACAATTACTACTATACAATCACAATCATACAATCACAATCATACGATGACAATCATACAATTACTACTATACAATCACAATCATACAAAAACAATCATACAATCAGAATCACACAATCACTATCATACAATCACAATCATACATTCACAATCATACAATCACAATCATACAATCACAATCATAGAATCACAATAATACAATCACAATCATACAATCTCAATCATACAATCACAATTATGCAATCACAATCATACAATCACAATCATACAATCATAATCATACTATCGCAATCATACAATCACAATCATACAATCACAATCATACAATCACAATCATACTATCGCAATCATACAATCACAATCATACAATCACAATCATACAATCACAATCATACAATCACAATCATACAATCACAATCATACAAAAACAATCATACAATCACAATCATACAATCACAATCATATGATCACAATCATACAATCACAATGATACAATCACAATCATACAATCACAATCATACAATCACAATCATACAATCACAATCATACAATCACAATCATACGATCACAATCATACGGAGACAATCATACAATTACTACTATACAATCACAATCACACAAAAACAATCATACAATCACAATCATACGATGACAATCATACAATTACTACTATACAATCACAATCATACAAAAACAATCATACAATCACAATCATACAATCACAATCATACAATCACAATCATACAATCACAATCATACATTCACAATCATACAATCACAATCATACAATTACAATCATACAACCACAATAATACAATCACAATCATACAATCTCAATCATACAATCACAATCATACAATCACAATCATACGATGACAATCATACAATTACTACTATACAATCACAATCATACAAAAACAACCATAAAATCACAATCATACAATCACAATCATACAATCACAATCATACAATCACAATCATACATTCACAATCATACAATCACAATCATACAATCACAATCATACAACCACAATAATACAATCACAATCATACAATCTCAATCATACAATCACAATCATACAATCGCAATCATACAATCACAATCATACATCACAATCATACAATCACAATCATACAATCACAATCATTCAATCACAATCATACAATCACAATCATACAATCACAATCATAATATCGCAATCATACAATCACAATCGTACAATCACAATCATACAATCACAATCATTCAATCACAATCATGCAATCACAATCATACAATCACAATCATACAATCACAATCATACAAAAACAATCATACAATCACAATCATACAATCACAATCATACAATCACAATCATACAATCATAATCATATAATCACACTCATAAAATTGCAATCATACAATCGCAATCATACAATCACAATCATACCATCACAATCATGCAGGCACAATCATAAAATCAGAATCATAGAATCACAATCATACAAAAACAATCATGCAATCACAATCATGCAATCACAATCGTACAATCGCAATCGAACAATCAGAACCATATGATCACAATCATACAATCACAATCGTACAATCTCAATCATACACGCGCCATCTTACAATCACAATCATACAATCACAATCATACAATCACAATCATACAATCACAATCATACAATCACAATCATACAATCACAATCATACAATCACAATCATACAATCACAATCATACAATCACAATCATACAATCACAATCATACAATCACAATCATACAATCACAATCATAAAATCGCAATCAAACAATCACAATCATACGATCGCAATCATACAATCGCAATCATACACTCACAATCATTCAATCACAATGATACAATCACAATCATACAATGACAATCATACAATTACTACTATACAATCACAATCATACAAAAACAATCATACAATCACAATCATACAATCACAATCATACAATCACAATCGTACAATCACAATCATACAATCACAATCATACAATCACAATCATACTATCGCAATCATACAATCACAATCATACAATCACAATCATACAATCACAATCATACAATCACAATCATACTATCGCAATCATACAATCACAATCATACAATCACAATCATACAATCACAATCATACAATCACAATCATACAATCACAATCATACAATCACAATCATACAATCACAATCATACAATCACAATCATAAAATCGCAATCAAACAATCACAATCATACTATCGCAATCATACAATCACAATCATACAATCACAATCATACAATCACAATCATACAAAAACAATCATACAATCAAAATCATACAATCACAATCATACAATCACAATCATACATTCACAATCATACAATCACAATCATACAATCACAATCATACAATCACAATAATACAATCACAATCATACAATCTCAATCATACAATCACAATCATACAATCACAATCATACAATCACAATCATACTATCGCAATCATACAACCACAATCATACTATCGCAATCATACAATCACAATCATACAATCACAATAATACAATCACAATCATACAATCACAAACATACAATCACAATCATACAATCACAATCATACAATCACAATCATACAATCACAATCATACAATCACAATCATACAATCACAATCATACAATCACAATCATACAAAAACAATCATACAATCACAATCATACAATCACAATCATATGATCACAATCATACAATCACAATGATACAATCACAATCATACAATCACAATCATACAATCACAATCATACAATCACAATCATACTATCGCAATCATACAATCCCAATCATACAATCACAATCATACAATCACAATCATACAATCACAATCATACAAAAACAATCATACAATCACAATCATACAATCACAATCATACAATCGCAATCATCGAAACACAATCATACAATCACAATCATACAATCACAATCATACAATCGCAATAATACAGTAACAATCATATAATCACAATCATACAATCACAATGATACAATCACAATCATACAATCACAATCATATAATCACAATCATACAATCGCAATCATAGAGTCACAATCATATAATCACAATCATACAATCACAATGATACAATCACAATCATACAATCACAATCATACAATCACAATTATACAATCGCAATCATACAATCACAATCATACAATCACAATCATACAATCACATTCATACAATCACAATCATACAATCGCAATCATATAATCACAATCATACAATCACAATGATACAATCACAATCATACAATCACAATCATACAATCGCAATCATACAATCGCAATCATACAATCACAATCATACAATCACAATCATACAATCACAATCATACAATCACAATCATACAATCACAATCATACAATCACAATCATACAATCACAATCATACAATCACAATCATACAATCACAATCATACAATCACAATCATACAATCACAATCACACAATCGCAATCATACAATCACAATCATACAATCACAATCATACAATCACAATCGTACAATCACAATCATACAATAACAATAATACAATCACAATCATACAATCTCAATCATACAATCGCAATCATACAATCACAATCATACAATCACAATCATACAATCACGATCATACAAACACAATCATACAATCACAATCATACTATCGCAAACATACAATCACAATCGTACAATCACAATCATACAATCACAATCATTCAATCACAATCATGCAATCACAATCATAAAATCACAATCATACAATCACAATCATACAATCACAATCATACAATCACAATCATACAAAAACAATCATACAATCAAAATCATACAATCACAATCATGCAATCACAATCATGCAATCACAATCATACAATCACAATCATACAATCGCAATCATAGAAACACAATCATACAATCACAATCATACAATCACAATCATACAATCGCAATCATACAGTCACAATCATATAATCACAATCATACAATCACAATGATACAATCACAATCATACAATCACAATCATACAATCACAATCATACAATCGCAATCATAAAACCACAATCATACAATCACAATCATACAATCACAATCATACAATCACAATCATACAATCACAATCATACCATCCCAATCATACAATCACAATCATACAATCACGATCACACAATCGCAATCATACAATCACAATCATACAAAAACAATGATACAATCACAACCATACAATCACAATCATGCAATCACAATCATACAATCACAATCATACAATCACAATCATACAATCACAATCATACAAAAACAATCATACAATCAAAATCATACAATCACAATCATACAATCACAATCATGCAATCACATTCATACAATCACAATCATACAATCGCAATCATAGAAACACAATCATACAATCACAATCATACAATCACAATCATACAATCGCAATCATACAGTCACAATCATATAATCACAATCATACAGTCACAATCATATAATCACAATCATACAATCACAATGATACAATCACAATTATACAATCACAATCATACAATCACAATCATACAATCGCAATCATAGAAACACAATCATACAATCACAATCATACAATCACAATCATACAATCGCAATCATACAGTCACAATCATATAATCACAATCATACAATCACAATGATACAATCACAATTATACAATCACAATCATACAATCACAATCATACAATCGCAATCATACAATCACAATCATAGAATCACAATCATACAATCACAATCATACAATCACAATCATACAATCGCAATCATAAAACCACAATCATACAATCACAATCATACAATCACAATCATACAATCACAATCATACAATCACAATCATACCATCCCAATCATACAATCACAATCATACAATCACAATCACACAATCGCAATCATACAATCACAATCATACAAAAACAATGATACAATCACAACCATACAATCACAATCATGCAATCACAATCATACAATCACAATCATACAATCACAGTCATACAATCACAATCATACAAAAACAATCATACAATCAAAATCATACAATCACAATCATACAATCACAATCATGCAATCACATTCATACAATCACAATCATACAATCGCAATCGTAGAAACACAATCATACAATCACAATCATACAATCACAATCATACAATCGCAATCATACAGTCACAATCATATAATCACAATCATACAATCACAATGATACAATCACAATTATACAATCACAATCATACAATCACAATCATACAATCGCAATCATACAATCACAATCATAGAATCACAATCATACAATCACAATCATACAATCACAATCATACAATCACAATCATACAATCACAATCATACAATCACAATCATACAATCACAATCATACAAAAACAATGATACAATCGCAATCATACAATCACAATCATACAATCACAATCATACATTCACAATCATACTATCGCAATCATACAATCACAATCGTACAATCACAATCATACAATCACAATCATTCAATCACAATCATGCAATCACAATCATACAAAAACAATGATACAATCGCAATCATACAATTCAAATCATACAATCACAATAATACAATCACAATCATACAATCTCAATCATACAATCGCAATCATACAATCACAATCATACAATCCCAATAATACTATCGCAATCATACAATCACAATCATACAATCACAATCGTACAATCACAATCGTACAATCACAATTATACAATCACAATCATTCAATCACAATCATGCAATCACAATCATACAATCACAATCATACAATCACAATCATACAAAAACAATCATACAATCACAATCATACAATCACAATTATACAATCATAATCATATAATCACACTCATAAAATTGCAATCATACAATCGCAATCATACAATCGCAATCATACAATCACAATCATACCATCACAATCATACAGGCACAATCATACAATCACAATCATACAATCACAATCATACAAAAACGATCATGCAATCACAATCATACAATCACAATCGTACAATCGCAATCGAACAATCAGAACCATACGATCACAATCATACAATCACAATCATACAATCTCAATCATACACACGCCATCTTACAATCACAGTCATACAATCACAATGATACAATCACAATCATACAATCCCAATCATACGATCACAATCATACGAAGACAATCATACAATTACTACTATACAATCACAATCTTACAAAAACAATCAGACAAACACAATCATACGATGACAATCATACAATTACTACTATACAATCACAATCATACAAAAACAATCATACAATCACAATCATACAACCACAATCATACATTCACAATCATACAATCACAATCATACAATCACAATCATACAATCGCAATCATATAATCACAATCATACAATCACAATGATACAATCACAATCATACAATCACAATCATACAATCGCAATCATACAATCACAATCATACAATCACAATCATACAATCACAATCATACAATCACAATCACACAATCGCAATCATACAATCACAATCATACAATCACAATCATACAATCACAATCATACAATCACAATCGTACAATCACAATCATACAATCACAATCATACAATCACAATCATACAATCTCAATCATACAATCGCAATCATACAATCACAATCATACAATCACAATCATACAGTCACAATCATACAAACACAATCATACAATCACAATCATACTATCACAAACATACAATCACAATCGTACAATCACAATCATACAATCACAATCATTCAATCACAATCAGGTAATCACAATCATAAAATCACAATCATACAATCACAATCATACAATCACAATCATACAAAAACAATCATACAATCAAAATCATACAATCACAATCATACAATCACAATCATACATTCACAATCATACAATCACAATCATACAATCACAATCATACAATCACAATAATACAATCACAATCATACAATCTCAATCATGCAATCACAATCATACAATCACAATCATACAATCACAATCATACTATCGCAATCATACAACCACAGTCATACTATCGCAATCATACAATCACAATCATACAATCACAATAATACAATCACAATCATACAATCACAAACATACAATCACAATCATACAATCACAATCATACAATCACAATCATACAATCACAATCATACAATCACAATCATACAATCACAATCATACAATCACAATCATACAATCACAATCATACTATCGCAATCATACAATCACAATCATACAATCACAATCATACAATCACAATCATACTATCGCAATCATACAATCACAATCATACAATCACAATCATACAATCACAATCATACAATCACAAACATACAAAAACAATCATACAATCACAATCATACAATCACAATCATATGATCACAATCATACAATCACAATGATACAATCACAATCATACATTCACAATCATACAATCACAATCGTACAATCACAATCATACAATCACAATCATTCAATCACAATCACGCAATCACAATCATACAATCACAATCATGCAATCACAATCATACAATCACAATCATACAATCGCAATCATCGAAACACAATCATACAATCACAATCATGCAATCACAATCATACAATCGCAATAATACAGTCACAATCATATAATCACAATCATACAATCACAATGATACAATCACAATCATACAATCACAATCATACAATCACAATCATACAATCGCAATCATACAATCGCAATCATACAATCACAATCATTCAATCACAATCACGCAATCACAATCATACAATCACAATCATGCAATCACAATCATACAATCACAATCATACAATCACAATCATACAATCGCAATCATCGAAACACAATCATACAATCACAATCATACAATCACAATCATACAATCGCAATAATACAGTAACAATCATATAATCACAATCATACAATCACAATCATACAATCACAATGATACAATCACAATCATACAATCACAATCATATAATCACAATCATACAATCGCAATCATAGAGTCACAATCATATAATCACAATCATACAATCACAATGATACAATCACAATCATACAATCACAATCATACAATCACAATTATACAATCGCAATCATACAATCACAATCATACAATCACAATCATACAATCACATTCATACAATCACAATCATACAATCGCAATCATATAATCACAATCATACAATCACAATGATACAATCACAATCATACAATCACAATCATACAATCGCAATCATACAATCGCAATCATACAATCACAATCATACAATCACAATCATACAATCACAATCATACAATCACAATCATACAATCACAATCATACAATCACAATCATACAATCACAATCATACAATCACAATCATACAATCACAATCATACAATCACAATCATACAATCACAATCACACAATCGCAATCATACAATCACAATCATACAATCACAATCATACAATCACAATCGTACAATCACAATCATACAATAACAATAATACAATCACAATCATACAATCTCAATCATACAATCGCAATCATACAATCACAATCATACAATCACAATCATACAATCACGATCATACAAACACAATCATACAATCACAATCATACTATCGCAAACATACAATCACAATCGTACAATCACAATCATACAATCGCAATCATTCAATCACAATCATGCAATCACAATCATAAAATCACAATCATACAATCACAATCATACAATCACATTCATACAATCACAATCATACAATCGCAATCATATAATCACAATCATACAATCACAATGATACAATCACAATCATACAATCACAATCATACAATCGCAATCATACAATCGCAATCATACAATCACAATCATACAATCACAATCATACAATCACAATCATACAATCACAATCATACAATCACAATCATACAATCACAATCATACAATCACAATCATACAATCACAATCATACAATCACAATCATACAATCACAATCATACAATCACAATCACACAATCGCAATCATACAATCACAATCATACAATCACAATCATACAATCACAATCGTACAATCACAATCATACAATAACAATAATACAATCACAATCATACAATCTCAATCATACAATCGCAATCATACAATCACAATCATACAATCACAATCATACAATCACGATCATACAAACACAATCATACAATCACAATCATACTATCGCAAACATACAATCACAATCGTACAATCACAATCATACAATCACAATCATTCAATCACAATCATGCAATCACAATCATAAAATCACAATCATACAATCACAATCATACAATCACAATCATACAATCACAATCATACAAAAACAATCATACAATCAAAATCATACAATCACAATCATGCAATCACAATCATGCAATCACAATCATACAATCACAATCATACAATCGCAATCATAGAAACACAATCATACAATCACAATCATACAATCACAATCATACAATCGCAATCATACAGTCACAATCATATAATCACAATCATACAATCACAATGATACAATCACAATCATACAATCACAATCATACAATCACAATCATACAATCGCAATCATAAAACCACAATCATACAATCACAATCATACAATCACAATCATACAATCACAATCATACAATCACAATCATACCATCCCAATCATACAATCACAATCATACAATCACAATCACACAATCGCAATCATACAATCACAATCATACAAAAACAATGATACAATCACAACCATACAATCACAATCATGCAATCACAATCATACAATCACAATCATACAATCACAATCATACAATCACAATCATACAAAAACAATCATACAATCAAAATCATACAATCACAATCATACAATCACAATCATGCAATCACATTCATACAATCACAATCATACAATCGCAATCATAGAAACACAATCATACAATCACAATCATACAATCACAGTCATACAATCGCAATCATACAGTCACAATCATATAATCACAATCATACAATCACAATGATACAATCACAATTATACAATCACAATCATACAATCACAATCATACAATCGCAATCATACAATCACAATCATAGAATCACAATCATACAATCACAATCATACAATCACAATCATACAATCACAATCATACAATCACAATCATACAATCACAATCATACAAAAACAATGATACAATCGCAATCATACAATCACAATCATACAATCACAATCATACAATCACAATCATACTATCGCAATCATACAATCACAATCGTACAATCACAATCATACAATCACAATCATTCAATCACAATCATGCAATCACAATCATACAAAAACAATGATACAATCGCAATCATACAATTCAAATCATACAATCACAATAATACAATCACAATCATACAATCTCAATCATACAATCGCAATCATACAATCACAATCATACAATCCCAATAATACTATCGCAATCATACAATCACAATCATACAATCACAATCGTACAATCACAATCGTACAATCACAATTATACAATCACAATCATTCAATCACAATCATGCAATCACAATCATACAATCACAATCATACAATCACAATCATACAAAAACAATCATACAATCACAATCATACAATCACAATTATACAATCATAATCATATAATCACACTCATAAAATTGCAATCATACAATCGCAATCATACAATCGCAATCATACAATCACAATCATACCATCACAATCATACAGGCACAATCATACAATCACAATCATACAATCACAATCATACAAAAACGATCATGCAATCACAATCATACAATCACAATCGTACAATCGCAATCGAACAATCAGAACCATACGATCACAATCATACAATCACAATCATACAATCTCAATCATACACACGCCATCTTACAATCACAGTCATACAATCACAATGATACAATCACAATCATACAATCCCAATCATACGATCACAATCATACGAAGACAATCATACAATTACTACTATACAATCACAATCTTACAAAAACAATCAGACAAACACAATCATACGATGACAATCATACAATTACTACTATACAATCACAATCATACAAAAACAATCATACAATCACAATCATACAACCACAATCATACATTCACAATCATACAATCACAATCGTACAATCACAATCATACAATCACAATAATACAATCACAATCATACAATCTCAATCATACAATCACAATCATACAATCACAATCATACAATCACAATCATACAATCACAATCATACAATCACAATCATACAATCACAATCATACAATCACAATCATACAATCACAATCATACAATCACAATCATACAATCACAATCATACTATCGCAATCGTACAATCACAATCATAATATCGCAATCATACAATCACAATCGTACAATCACAATCATACAATCACAATCATTCAATCACAATCATGCAATCACAATCATACAATCACAATCATACAATCACAATCATACGATCGCAATCATACGGAGACAATCATACAATTACTACTATACAATCACAATCACACAAAAACAATCATACAATCACAATCATACGATGACAATCATACAATTACTACTATACAATCACAATCATACAAAAACAATCATACAATCACAATCATACAATCACAATCATACAATCACAATCATACAATCACAATCATACATTCACAATCATACAATCACAATCACACAATCACAATCATACAACCACAATAATACAATCACAATCATACATTCACAATCATACAATCACAATCATACAATCACAATCATAGAATCACAATCATACAATCACAATCGTATGATCACAATCATATGATCACAATCATATGATCACAATCATACAATCACAATGATACAATCACAATCATACAATCACAATCATACAATCACAATTATACAATCATAATCATATAATCACACTCATAAAATTGCAATCATACAATCGCAATCATACAATCGCAATCATACAATCACAATCATACCATCACAATCATACAGGCACAATCATACAATCACAATCATACAATCACAATCATACAAAAACGATCATGCAATCACAATCATACAATCACAATCGTACAATCGCAATCGAACAATCAGAACCATACGATCACAATCATACAATCACAATCATACAATCTCAATCATACACACGCCATCTTACAATCACAGTCATACAATCACAATGATACAATCACAATCATACAATCCCAATCATACGATCACAATCATACGAAGACAATCATACAATTACTACTATACAATCACAATCTTACAAAAACAATCAGACAAACACAATCATACGATGACAATCATACAATTACTACTATACAATCACAATCATACAAAAACAATCATACAATCACAATCATACAATCACAATCATATGATCACAATCATACAATCACAATGATACAATCACAATCATACAATCACAATCATACAATCACAATCATACAATCACAATCATACAATCACAATCATACAATCATAATCATATAATCACACTCATAAAATTGCAATCATACAATCGCAATCATACAATCACAATCATACCATCACAATCATACAGGCACAATCATACAATCACAATCATACAATCACAATCATACAAAAGCAATCATGCAATGACAATCATATAATCACAATCATACAATCACAATCATACAATCACAATCATACAATCACAATCATACAATCACAATCATACAATCACAATCATACAATCACTATCATACGATCACAATCATACGAAGACAATCATACAATTACTACTATACAATCACAATCACACAAAAACAATCATACAATCACAATCATACGATGACAATCATACAATTACTACTATACAATCACAATCATACAAAAACAATCATACAATCACAATCATACAATCACAATCATGTGATCACAATCATACAATCACAATGATACAATCACAATCATACAATCACAATCATACAATCACAATCATACAATCACAATCATACAATCACAATCATACAATCATAATCATACAATCACACTCATAAAATTGCAATCATACAATCGCAATCATACAATCACAATCATACCATCACAATCATACAGGCACAATCATACAATCACAATCATACAATCACAATCATACAATCACAATCATACAAAAACAATGATACAATCGCAATCATACAATCACAATCATACAATCACAATCATACAATCACAATCATACTATCGCAATCATACAATCACAATCGTACAATCACAATCATACAATCACAATCATTCAATCACAATCATGCAATCACAATCATACAAAAACAATGATACAATCGCAATCATACAATTCAAATCATACAATCACAATAATACAATCACAATCATACAATCTCAATCATACAATCGCAATCATACAATCACAATCATACAATCCCAATCATACTATCGCAATCATACAATCACAATCATACAATCACAATCGTACAATCACAATCGTACAATCACAATTATACAATCACAATCATTCAATCACAATCATGCAATCACAATCATACAATCACAATCATACAATCACAATCATACAAAAACAATCATACAATCACAATCATACAATCACAATTATACAATCATAATCATATAATCACACTCATAAAATTGCAATCATACAATCGCAATCATACAATCGCAATCATACAATCACAATCATACCATCACAATCATACAGGCACAATCATACAATCACAATCATACAATCACAATCATACAAAAACGATCATGCAATCACAATCATACAATCACAATCGTACAATCGCAATCGAACAATCAGAACCATACGATCACAATCATACAATCACAATCATACAATCTCAATCATACACACGCCATCTTACAATCACAGTCATACAATCACAATGATACAATCACAATCATACAATCCCAATCATACGATCACAATCATACGAAGACAATCATACAATTACTACTATACAATCACAATCTTACAAAAACAATCAGACAAACACAATCATACGATGACAATCATACAATTACTACTATACAATCACAATCATACAAAAACAATCATACAATCACAATCATACAATCACAATCATATGATCACAATCATACAATCACAATGATACAATCACAATCATACAATCACAAACATACAATCACAATCATACAATCACAATCATACAATCACAATCATACAATCATAATCATATAATCACACTCATAAAATTGCAATCATACAATCGCAATCATACAATCACAATCATACCATCACAATCATACAGGCACAATCATACAATCACAATCATACAATCACAATCATACAAAAGCAATCATGCAATGACAATCATATAATCACAATCATACAATCACAATCATACAATCACAATCATACAATCACAATCATACAATCACAATCATACAATCACAATCATACAATCACAATCATACAATCACAATCATACAATCACTATCATACGATCACAATCATACGAAGACAATCATACAATTACTACTATACAATCACAATCACACAAAAACAATCATACAATCACAATCATACGATGACAATCATACAATTACTACTATACAATCACAATCATACAAAAACAATCATACAATCACAATCATACAATCACAATCATATGATCACCATCATACAATCACAATGATACAATCACAATCATACAATCACAATCATTCAATCACAATCACGCAATCACAATCATACAATCACAATCATGCAATCACAATCATACAATCACAATCATACAATCGCAATCATCGAAACACAATCATACAATCACAATCATGCAATCACAATCATACAATCGCAATAATACAGTCACAATCATATAATCACAATCATACAATCACAATGATACAATCACAATCATACAATCACAATCATACAATCACAATCATACAATCGCAATCATACAATCGCAATCATACAATCACAATCATTCAATCACAATCACGCAATCACAATCATACAATCACAATCATGCAATCACAATCATACAATCACAATCATACAATCACAATCATACAATCACAATCATACTATCGCAATCATACAATCACAATCATACAATCACAATCATACAATCACAATCATACTATCGCAATCATACAATCACAATCATACAATCACAATCATACAATCACAATCATACAATCACAAACATACAAAAACAATCATACAATCACAATCATACAATCACAATCATATGATCACAATCATACAATCACAATGATACAATCACAATCATACATTCACAATCATACAATCACAATCGTACAATCACAATCATACAATCACAATCATTCAATCACAATCACGCAATCACAATCATACAATCACAATCATGCAATCACAATCATACAATCACAATCATACAATCGCAATCATCGAAACACAATCATACAATCACAATCATGCAATCACAATCATACAATCGCAATAATACAGTCACAATCATATAATCACAATCATACAATCACAATGATACAATCACAATCATACAATCACAATCATACAATCACAATCATACAATCGCAATCATACAATCGCAATCATACAATCACAATCATTCAATCACAATCACGCAATCACAATCATACAATCACAATCATGCAATCACAATCATACAATCACAATCATACAATCACAATCATACAATCGCAATCATCGAAACACAATCATACAATCACAATCATACAATCACAATCATACAATCGCAATAATACAGTAACAATCATATAATCACAATCATACAATCACAATGATACAATCACAATCATACAATCACAATCATATAATCACAATCATACAATCGCAATCATAGAGTCACAATCATATAATCACAATCATACAATCACAATGATACAATCACAATCATACAATCACAATCATACAATCACAATTATACAATCGCAATCATACAATCACAATCATACAATCACAATCATACAATCACATTCATACAATCACAATCATACAATCGCAATCATATAATCACAATCATACAATCACAATGATACAATCACAATCATACAATCACAATCATACAATCGCAATCATACAATCGCAATCATACAATCACAATCATACAATCACAATCATACAATCACAATCATACAATCACAATCATACAATCACAATCATACAATCACAATCATACAATCACAATCATACAATCACAATCATACAATCACAATCATACAATCACAATCATACAATCACAATCACACAATCGCAATCATACAATCACAATCATACAATCACAATCATACAATCACAATCGTACAATCACAATCATACAATAACAATAATACAATCACAATCATACAATCTCAATCATACAATCGCAATCATACAATCACAATCATACAATCACAATCATACAATCACGATCATACAAACACAATCATACAATCACAATCATACTATCGCAAACATACAATCACAATCGTACAATCACAATCATACAATCACAATCATTCAATCACAATCATGCAATCACAATCATAAAATCACAATCATACAATCACAATCATACAATCACAATCATACAATCACAATCATACAAAAACAATCATACAATCAAAATCATACAATCACAATCATGCAATCACAATCATGCAATCACAATCATACAATCACAATCATACAATCGCAATCATAGAAACACAATCATACAATCACAATCATACAATCACAATCATACAATCGCAATCATACAGTCACAATCATATAATCACAATCATACAATCACAATGATACAATCACAATCATACAATCACAATCATACAATCACAATCATACAATCGCAATCATAAAACCACAATCATACAATCACAATCATACAATCACAATCATACAATCACAATCATACAATCACAATCATACCATCCCAATCATACAATCACAATCATACAATCACAATCACACAATCGCAATCATACAATCACAATCATACAAAAACAATGATACAATCACAACCATACAATCACAATCATGCAATCACAATCATACAATCACAATCATACAATCACAATCATACAATCACAATCATACAAAAACAATCATACAATCAAAATCATACAATCACAATCATAAAATCACAATCATGCAATCACATTCATACAATCACAATCATACAATCGCAATCATAGAAACACAATCATACAATCACAATCATACAATCACAATCATACAATCGCAATCATACAGTCACAATCATATAATCACAATCATACAATCACAATGATACAATCACAATTATACAATCACAATCATACAATCACAATCATACAATCGCAATCATACAATCACAATCATAGAATCACAATCATACAATCACAATCATACAATCACAATCATACAATCACAATCATACAATCACAATCATACAATCACAATCATACAAAAACAATGATACAATCGCAATCATACAATCACAATCATACAATCACAATCATACAATCACAATCATACTATCGCAATCATACAATCACAATCGTACAATCACAATCATACAATCACAATCATTCAATCACAATCATGCAATCACAATCATACAAAAACAATGATACAATCGCAATCATACAATTCAAATCATACAATCACAATAATACAATCACAATCATACAATCTCAATCATACAATCGCAATCATACAATCACAATCATACAATCCCAATAATACTATCGCAATCATACAATCACAATCATACAATCACAATCGTACAATCACAATCGTACAATCACAATTATACAATCACAATCATTCAATCACAATCATGCAATCACAATCATACAATCACAATCATACAATCACAATCATACAAAAACAATCATACAATCACAATCATACAATCACAATTATACAATCATAATCATATAATCACACTCATAAAATTGCAATCATACAATCGCAATCATACAATCGCAATCATACAATCACAATCATACCATCACAATCATACAGGCACAATCATACAATCACAATCATACAATCACAATCATACAAAAACGATCATGCAATCACAATCATACAATCACAATCGTACAATCGCAATCGAACAATCAGAACCATACGATCACAATCATACAATCACAATCATACAATCTCAATCATACACACGCCATCTTACAATCACAGTCATACAATCACAATGATACAATCACAATCATACAATCCCAATCATACGATCACAATCATACGAAGACAATCATACAATTACTACTATACAATCACAATCTTACAAAAACAATCAGACAAACACAATCATACGATGACAATCATACAATTACTACTATACAATCACAATCATACAAAAACAATCATACAATCACAATCATACAACCACAATCATACATTCACAATCATACAATCACAATCGTACAATCACAATCATACAATCACAATAATACAATCACAATCATACAATCTCAATCATACAATCACAATCATACAATCACAATCATACAATCACAATCATACAATCACAATCATACAATCACAATCATACAATCACAATCATACAATCACAATCATACAATCACAATCATACAATCACAATCATACAATCACAATCATACTATCGCAATCGTACAATCACAATCATAATATCGCAATCATACAATCACAATCGTACAATCACAATCATACAATCACAATCATTCAATCACAATCATGCAATCACAATCATACAATCACAATCATACAATCACAATCATACGATCGCAATCATACGGAGACAATCATACAATTACTACTATACAATCACAATCACACAAAAACAATCATACAATCACAATCATACGATGACAATCATACAATTACTACTATACAATCACAATCATACAAAAACAATCATACAATCACAATCATACAATCACAATCATACAATCACAATCATACAATCACAATCATACATTCACAATCATACAATCACAATCACACAATCACAATCATACAACCACAATAATACAATCACAATCATACATTCACAATCATACAATCACAATCATACAATCACAATCATAGAATCACAATCATACAATCACAATCGTATGATCACAATCATATGATCACAATCATACAATCACAATGATACAATCACAATCATACAATCACAATCATACAATCACAATTATACAATCATAATCATATAATCACACTCATAAAATTGCAATCATACAATCGCAATCATACAATCGCAATCATACAATCACAATCATACCATCACAATCATACAGGCACAATCATACAATCACAATCATACAATCACAATCATACAAAAACGATCATGCAATCACAATCATACAATCACAATCGTACAATCGCAATCGAACAATCAGAACCATACGATCACAATCATACAATCACAATCATACAATCTCAATCATACACACGCCATCTTACAATCACAGTCATACAATCACAATGATACAATCACAATCATACAATCCCAATCATACGATCACAATCATACGAAGACAATCATACAATTACTACTATACAATCACAATCTTACAAAAACAATCAGACAAACACAATCATACGATGACAATCATACAATTACTACTATACAATCACAATCATACAAAAACAATCATACAATCACAATCATACAATCACAATCATATGATCACAATCATACAATCACAATGATACAATCACAATCATACAATCACAATCATACAATCACAATCATACAATCACAATCATACAATCACAATCATACAATCATAATCATATAATCACACTCATAAAATTGCAATCATACAATCGCAATCATACAATCACAATCATACCATCACAATCATACAGGCACAATCATACAATCACAATCATACAATCACAATCATACAAAAGCAATCATGCAATGACAATCATATAATCACAATCATACAATCACAATCATACAATCACAATCATACAATCACAATCATACAATCACAATCATACAATCACAATCATACAATCACTATCATACGATCACAATCATACGAAGACAATCATACAATTACTACTATACAATCACAATCACACAAAAACAATCATACAATCACAATCATACGATGACAATCATACAATTACTACTATACAATCACAATCATACAAAAACAATCATACAATCACAATCATACAATCACAATCATGTGATCACAATCATACAATCACAATGATACAATCACAATCATACAATCACAATCATACAATCACAATCATTCAATCACAATCATGCAATCACAATCATACAAAAACAATGATACAATCGCAATCATACAATTCAAATCATACAATCACAATAATACAATCACAATCATACAATCTCAATCATACAATCGCAATCATACAATCCCAATCATACGATCACAATCATACGAAGACAATCATACAATTACTACTATACAATCACAATCTTACAAAAACAATCAGACAAACACAATCATACGATGACAATCATACAATTACTACTATACAATCACAATCATACAAAAACAATCATACAATCACAATCATACAATCACAATCATATGATCACAATCATACAATCACAATGATACAATCACAATCATACAATCACAATCATACAATCACAATCATACAATCACAATCATACAATCACAATCATACAATCACAATCATACAATCATAATCATATAATCACACTCATAAAATTGCAATCATACAATCGCAATCATACAATCACAATCATACCATCACAATCATACAGGCACAATCATACAATCACAATCATACAATCACAATCATACAAAAGCAATCATGCAATGACAATCATATAATCACAATCATACAATCACAATCATACAATCACAATCATACAATCACAATCATACAATCACAATCATACAATCACAATCATACAATCACAATCATACAATCACTATCATACGATCACAATCATACGAAGACAATCATACAATTACTACTATACAATCACAATCACACAAAAACAATCATACAATCACAATCATACGATGACAATCATACAATTACTACTATACAATCACAATCATACAAAAACAATCATACAATCACAATCATACAATCACAATCATATGATCACAATCATACAATCACAATGATACAATCACAATCATACAATCACAATCATACAATCACAATCATACAATCACAATCATACAATCACAATCATACAATCATAATCATATAATCACACTCATAAAATTGCAATCATACAATCGCAATCATACAATCACAATCATACCATCACAATCATACAGGCACAATCATACAATCACAATCATACAATCACAATCATACAATCACAATCATACAAAAACAATGATACAATCGCAATCATACAATCACAATCATACAATCACAATCATACAATCACAATCATACTATCGCAATCATACAATCACAATCGTACAATCACAATCATACAATCACAATCATTCAATCACAATCATGCAATCACAATCATACAAAAACAATGATACAATCGCAATCATACAATTCAAATCATACAATCACAATAATACAATCACAATCATACAATCTCAATCATACAATCGCAATCATACAATCACAATCATACAATCCCAATCATACTATCGCAATCATACAATCACAATCATACAATCACAATCGTACAATCACAATCGTACAATCACAATTATACAATCACAATCATTCAATCACAATCATGCAATCACAATCATACAATCACAATCATACAATCACAATCATACAAAAACAATCATACAATCACAATCATACAATCACAATTATACAATCATAATCATATAATCACACTCATAAAATTGCAATCATACAATCGCAATCATACAATCGCAATCATACAATCGCAATCATACAATCACAATCATACCATCACAATCATACAGGCACAATCATACAATCACAATCATACAATCACAATCATACAAAAACGATCATGCAATCACAATCATACAATCACAATCGTACAATCGCAATCGAACAATCAGAACCATACGATCACAATCATACAATCACAATCATACAATCTCAATCATACACACGCCATCTTACAATCACAGTCATACAATCACAATGATACAATCACAATCATACAATCCCAATCATACGATCACAATCATACGAAGACAATCATACAATTACTACTATACAATCACAATCTTACAAAAACAATCAGACAAACACAATCATACGATGACAATCATACAATTACTACTATACAATCACAATCATACAAAAACAATCATACAATCACAATCATACAATCACAATCATATGATCACAATCATACAATCACAATGATACAATCACAATCATACAATCACAATCATACAATCACAATCATACAATCACAATCATACAATCACAATCATACAATCATAATCATATAATCACACTCATAAAATTGCAATCATACAATCGCAATCATACAATCACAATCATACCATCACAATCATACAGGCACAATCATACAATCACAATCATACAATCACAATCATACAAAAGCAATCATGCAATGACAATCATATAATCACAATCATACAATCACAATCATACAATCACAATCATACAATCACAATCATACAATCACAATCATACAATCACAATCATACAATCACAATCATACAATCACTATCATACGATCACAATCATACGAAGACAATCATACAATTACTACTATACAATCACAATCACACAAAAACAATCATACAATCACAATCATACGATGACAATCATACAATTACTACTATTCAATCACAATCATACAAAAACAATCATACAATCAGAATCACACAATCACTATCATACAATCACAATCATACATTCACAATCATACAATCACAATCATACAATCACAATCATACAATCACAATAATACAACCACAATCATACAATCTCAATCATACAATCACAATTATACAATCACAATCATACAATCACAATCATACAATCACAATCATACTATCGCAATCATACAATCACAATCATACAATCACAATCATACAATCACAATCATACTATCGCAATCGTACAATCACAATCATACAATCACAATCATACAATCACAATAATACAATCACAATCATACAATCACAATCATACAATCACAATCATACAATCACAATCATACAAAAACAATCATACAATCACAATCATACAATCACAATCATATGATCACAATCATACAATCACAATGATACAATCACAATCATACAATCACAATCATACAATCACAATCATACAATCACAATCATACAATCACAATCATACATTCACAATCATACAATCACAATCATACAATCACAATCATACAATCACAATAATACAATCACAATCATACAATCTCAATCATACAATCACAATCATACAATCACAATCATACAATCACAATCATACTATCGCAATCATACAACCACAATCATACTATCGCAATCATACAATCACAATCATACAATCACAATAATACAATCACAATCATACAATCACAAACATACAATCACAATCATACAATCACAATCATACAATCACAATCATACAATCACAATCATACAATCACAATCATACAAAAACAATCATACAATCACAATCATATGATCACAATCATACAATCACAATGATACAATCACAATCATACAATCACAATCATACAATCACAATCATACAATCACAATCATACAATCACAATCATACAATCACAATCATACGATCACAATCATACGAAGACAATCATACAATTACTACTATACAATCACAATCATACAAAAACAATCATACAATCACAATCATACAATCACAATCATATGATCACAATCATACAATCACAATGATACAATCACAATCATACAATCACAATCATACAATCACAATCATACAATCACAATCATACAATCACAATCATACAATCATAATCATATAATCACACTCATAAAATTGCAATCATACAATCGCAATCATACAATCACAATCATACCATCACAATCATACAGGCACAATCATACAATCACAATCATACAATCACAATCATACAAAAGCAATCATGCAATGACAATCATATAATCACAATCATACAATCACAATCATACAATCACAATCATACAATCACAATCATACAATCACAATCATACAATCACAATCATACAATCACAATCATACAATCACTATCATACGATCACAATCATACGAAGACAATCATACAATTACTACTATACAATCACAATCACACAAAAACAATCATACAATCACAATCATACGATGACAATCATACAATTACTACTATACAATCACAATCATACAAAAACAATCATACAATCACAATCATACAATCACAATCATATGATCACAATCATACAATCACAATGATACAATCACAATCATACAATCACAATCATACAATCACAATCATACAATCACAATCATACAATCACAATCATACAATCATAATCATATAATCACACTCATAAAATTGCAATCATACAATCGCAATCATACAATCACAATCATACCATCACAATCATACAGGCACAATCATACAATCACAATCATACAATCACAATCATACAATCACAATCATACAAAAACAATGATACAATCGCAATCATACAATCACAATCATACAATCACAATCATACAGGCACAATCATACAATCACAATCATACAATCACAATCATACAAAAACGATCATGCAATCACAATCATACAATCACAATCGTACAATCGCAATCGAACAATCAGAACCATACGATCACAATCATACAATCACAATCATACAATCTCAATCATACACACGCCATCTTACAATCACAGTCATACAATCACAATGATACAATCACAATCATACAATCCCAATCATACGATCACAATCATACGAAGACAATCATACAATTACTACTATACAATCACAATCTTACAAAAACAATCAGACAAACACAATCATACGATGACAATCATACAATTACTACTATACAATCACAATCATACAAAAACAATCATACAATCACAATCATACAATCACAATCATATGATCACAATCATACAATCACAATGATACAATCACAATCATACAATCACAATCATACAATCACAATCATACAATCACAATCATACAATCACAATCATACAATCATAATCATATAATCACACTCATAAAATTGCAATCATACAATCGCAATCATACAATCACAATCATACCATCACAATCATACAGGCACAATCATACAATCACAATCATACAATCACAATCATACAAAAGCAATCATGCAATGACAATCATATAATCACAATCATACAATCACAATCATACAATCACAATCATACAATCACAATCATACAATCACAATCATACAATCACAATCATACAATCACAATCATACAATCACTATCATACGATCACAATCATACGAAGACAATCATACAATTACTACTATACAATCACAATCACACAAAAACAATCATACAATCACAATCATACGATGACAATCATACAATTACTACTATTCAATCACAATCATACAAAAACAATCATACAATCAGAATCACACAATCACTATCATACAATCACAATCATACATTCACAATCATACAATCACAATCATACAATCACAATCATACAATCACAATAATACAACCACAATCATACAATCTCAATCATACAATCACAATTATACAATCACAATCATACAATCACAATCATACAATCACAATCATACTATCGCAATCATACAATCACAATCATACAATCACAATCATACAATCACAATCATACTATCGCAATCGTACAATCACAATCATACAATCACAATCATACAATCACAATAATACAATCACAATCATACAATCACAATCATACAATCACAATCATACAATCACAATCATACAAAAACAATCATACGATCACAATCATACAATCACAATCATATGATCACAATCATACAATCACAATGATACAATCACAATCATACAATCACAATCATACAATCACAATCATACAATCACAATCATACAATCACAATCATACATTCACAATCATACAATCACAATCATACAATCACAATCATACAATCACAATAATACAATCACAATCATACAATCTCAATCATACAATCACAATCATACAATCACAATCATACAATCACAATCATACTATCGCAATCATACAACCACAATCATACTATCGCAATCATACAATCACAATCATACAATCACAATAATACAATCACAATCATACAATCACAAACATACAATCACAATCATACAATCACAATCATACAATCACAATCATACAATCACAATCATACAATCACAATCATACAAAAACAATCATACAATCACAATCATATGATCACAATCATACAATCACAATGATACAATCACAATCATACAATCACAATCATACAATCACAATCATACAATCACAATCATACAATCACAATCATACAATCACAATCATACGATCACAATCATACGAAGACAATCATACAATTACTACTATACAATCACAATCATACAAAAACAATCATACAATCACAATCATACGATGACAATCATACAATTACTACTATACAATCACAATCATACAAAAGCAATCATACAATCACAATCATACAATCACAATCATACGATCACAATCATACGAAGTCAATCATACAATTACTACTATACAATCACAATCATACAAAAACAATCGTACAATCACAATCATACGATGACAATCATACAATTACTACTATACAATCACAATCATACAAAAACAATCATACAATCACAATCATACAATCACAATCATATGATCACAATCATACAATCACAATGATACAATCACAATCATACAATCACAATCATACAATCACAATCATACGATCACAATCATACGAAGACAATCATACAATTACTACTATACAATCACAATCATACAATCACAATCATACGATGACAATCATACAATTACTACTATACAATCACAATCATACAAAAACAATCATACAATCAGAATCACACAATCACTATCATACAATCACAATCATACATTCACAATCATACAATCACAATCATACAATCACAATCATACAATCACAATAATACAATCACAATCATACAATCTCAATCATACAATCACAATTATACAATCACAATCATACAATCACAATCATACAATCACAATCATACAATCACAATCATACTATCGCAATCATACAATCACAATCATACAATCACAATCATACAATCACAATCATACTATCGCAATCATACAATCACAATCATACAATCACAATCATACAATCACAATCATACAATCACAATCATACAAAAACAATCATACAATCACAATCATACAATCACAATCATATGATCACAATCATACAATCACAATGATACAATCACAATCATACAATCACAATCATACAATCACAATCATACAATCACAATCATACGATCACAATCATACGATGACAATCATACAATTACTACTATACAATCACAATCATACAATCACAATCATACAAAAACAATCATACAATCACAATCATACAATCACAATCATATGATCACAATCATACAATCGCAATCATACAATCACAATCATTCAATCACAATAATACAATCACAATCATACAATCTCAATCATACAATCGCAATCATACAATCACAATCATACAATCCCAATCATACTATCGCAATCATACAATCACAATCATACAATCACAATCGTACAATCACAATCGTACAGTCACAATTATACAATCACAATCATTCAATCACAATCATGCAATCACAATCATACAATCACAATCATACAATCACAATCATACAAAAACAATCATACAATCACAATCATACAATCACAATCATACAATCATAATCATATAATCACACTCATAAAATTGCAATCATACAATCGCAATCATACAATCACAATCATACCATCACAATCATACATGCACAATCATACAATCACAATCATACAATCACAATCATACAAAAACAATCATGCAATCACAATCATACAATCACAATCGTACAATCGCAATCGAACAATCAGAACCGTACGATCACAATTATACAATCACTATCATACAATCTCAATCATACACACGCCATCTTACAATCACAATCATACAATCACAATCATACAATCACATTCATACAATCACAATCATACAATCACAATCATACAATCACAATCCTACAATCACAATCATACAAAAACAATCATACAATCACAATCATACGATCACAATCATACGAAGACAATCATACAATTACTACTATACAATCACAATCATACAAAAACAATCATACAATCACAATCATACAATCACAATCATACAATCACAATTATACATTCACAATCATACAATCACAATCATACAATCACAATCATACAATCACAACAATACAATCACAATCATACAATCTCAATCATACAATCCCAATCATACAATCACAATCATACAATCACAATCATACAATCACAATCATACAACCACAATCATACAATCACAATCATACTATCACAATCATACAATCACAATCATACAATCACAATCATACGATCACAATCATACGAAGACAATCATACAATTACTACTATACAATCACAATCATACAAAAGCAATCATACAGTCACAATCATACAATCACAATCGTACAATCGCAATCGAACAATCAGAACCGTACGATCACAATTATACAATCACTATCATACAATCTCAATCATACACACGCCATCTTACAATCACAATCATACAATCACAATCATACAATCACAATCATACAATCACAATCATACAATCACAATCATACAATCACAATCATACGATCACAATCATACGAAAACAATCATACAATTACTACTATACAATCACAATCATACAAAAACAATCATACAATCACAGTCATACGATCACAATCATACAATCACAATCATACATTCACAATCATACAATCACAATCATTCAATCACAATCATGCAATCACAATCATGCAATCACAATCATACAATGGCAATCATACAATCACAATCATACAATCACAATCACACAATCACAATCATACAATCACAATCATACAATCACAATCATACATTCACAATCATACAATCACAATCGTACAATCACAATCATACAATCACAATCATTCAATCACAATCACGCAATCACAATCATACAATCACAATCATGCAATCACAATCATACAATCACAATCATACAATCGCAATCATCGAAACACAATCATACAATCACAATCATGCAATCACAATCATACAATCGCAATAATACAGTCACAATCATATAATCACAATCATACAATCACAATGATACAATCACAATCATACAATCACAATCATACAATCACAATCATACAATCGCAATCATACAATCGCAATCATACAATCACAATCATTCAATCACAATCACGCAATCACAATCATACAATCACAATCATGCAATCACAATCATACAATCACAATCATACAATCACAATCATACAATCGCAATCATCGAAACACAATCATACAATCACAATCATACAATCACAATCATACAATCGCAATAATACAGTAACAATCATATAATCACAATCATACAATCACAATGATACAATCACAATCATACAATCACAATCATATAATCACAATCATACAATCGCAATCATACAGTCACAATCATATAATCACAATCATACAATCACAATGATACAATCACAATCATACAATCACAATCATACAATCACAATTATACAATCGCAATCATACAATCACAATCATACAATCACAATCATACAATCACATTCATACAATCACAATCATACAATCGCAATCATATAATCACAATCATACAATCACAATGATACAATCACAATCATACAATCACAATCATACAATCGCAATCATACAATCGCAATCATACAATCACAATCATACAATCACAATCATACAATCACAATCATACAATCACAATCATACAATCACAATCATACAATCACAATCATACAATCACAATCATACAATCACAATCATACAATCACAATCACACAATCGCAATCATACAATCACAATCATACAATCACAATCGTACAATCACAATCGTACAATCACAATCATACAATAACAATAATACAATCACAATCATACAATCTCAATCATACAATCGCAATCATACAATCACAATCATACAATCACAATCATACAGTCACAATCATACAAACACAATCATACAATCACAATCATACTATCGCAAACATACAATCACAATCGTACAATCACAATCATACAATCACAATCATTCAATCACAATCATGCAATCACAATCATAAAATCACAATCATACAATCACAATCATACAATCACAATCATACAATCACAATCATACAAAAACAATCATACAATCAAAATCATACAATCACAATCATGCAATCACAATCATAAAACCACAATCATACAATCACAATCATACAATCACAATCATACAATCACAATCATACAATCACAATCATACAATCACAATCATACCATCCCAATCATACAATCACAATCATACAATCACAATCACACAATCGCAATCATACAATCACAATCATACTATCGCAATCGTACAGGCACAATCATACAATCACAATCATACAATCACAATCATACAATCACAATCATACAATCACAATCATAGAATCACAATCATACAATCACAATCGTATGATCACAATCATATGATCACAATCATACAATCACAATGATACAATCACAATCATACAATCACAATCATACGATCACAATCATACGAAGACAATCATACAATTACTACTATACAATCACAATCATACAAAAACAATCATACAATCACAATCATACGATGACAATCATACAATTACTACTATACAATCACAATCATACAAAAACAATCATACAGTCACAATCATACAATCACAATCATACGATCACAATCATACGAAGTCAATCATACAATTACTACTATACAATCACAATCATACAAAAACAATCATACAATCACAATCATACGATGACAATCATACAATTACTACTATACAATCACAATCATACAAAAACAATCATACAATCACAATCATACAATCACAATCATATGATCACAATCATACAATCACAATGATACAATCACAATCATACAATCACAATCATACAATCACAATCATACAATCACAATCATACAATCACAATCATACAATCATAATCATATAATCACACTCATAAAATTGCAATCATACAATCGCAATCATACAATCACAATCATACCATCACAATCATACAGGCACAATCATACAATCACAATCATACAATCACAATCATACAATCACAATCATACAAAAACAATGATACAATCGCAATCATACAATCACAATCATACAATCACAATCATACAATCACAATCATACTATCGCAATCATACAATCACAATCGTACAATCACAATCATACAATCACAATCATTCAATCACAATCATGCAATCACAATCATACAAAAACAATGATACAATCGCAATCATACAATTCAAATCATACAATCACAATAATACAATCACAATCATACAATCTCAATCATACAATCGCAATCATACAATCACAATCATACAATCCCAATCATACTATCGCAATCATACAATCACAATCATACAATCACAATCGTACAATCACAATCGTACAATCACAATCATATGATCACAATCATACAATCACAATGATACAATCACAATCATACAATCACAATCATACAATCACAATCATACAATCACAATCATACAATCACAATCATACAATCATAATCATATAATCACACTCATAAAATTGCAATCATACAATCGCAATCATACAATCACAATCATACCATCACAATCATACAGGCACAATCATACAATCACAATCATACAATCACAATCATACAATCACAATCATACAAAAACAATGATACAATCGCAATCATACAATCACAATCATACAATCACAATCATACAATCACAATCATACTATCGCAATCATACAATCACAATCGTACAATCACAATCATACAATCACAATCATTCAATCACAATCATGCAATCACAATCATACAAAAACAATGATACAATCGCAATCATACAATTCAAATCATACAATCACAATAATACAATCACAATCATACAATCTCAATCATACAATCGCAATCATACAATCACAATCATACAATCCCAATCATACTATCGCAATCATACAATCACAATCATACAATCACAATCGTACAATCACAATCGTACAATCACAATTATACAATCACAATCATTCAATCACAATCATGCAATCACAATCATACAATCACAATCATACAATCACAATCATACAAAAACAATCATACAATCACAATCATACAATCACAATTATACAATCATAATCATATAATCACACTCATAAAATTGCAATCATACAATCGCAATCATACAATCGCAATCATACAATCACAATCATACCATCACAATCATACAGGCACAATCATACAATCACAATCATACAATCACAATCATACAAAAACGATCATGCAATCACAATCATACAATCACAATCGTACAATCGCAATCGAACAATCAGAACCATACGATCACAATCATACAATCACAATCATACAATCTCAATCATACACACGCCATCTTACAATCACAGTCATACAATCACAATGATACAATCACAATCATACAATCCCAATCATACGATCACAATCATACGAAGACAATCATACAATTACTACTATACAATCACAATCTTACAAAAACAATCAGACAAACACAATCATACGATGACAATCATACAATTACTACTATACAATCACAATCATACAAAAACAATCATACAATCACAATCATACAACCACAATCATACATTCACAATCATACAATCACAATCGTACAATCACAATCATACAATCACAATAATACAATCACAATCACACAATCTCAATCATACAATCACAATCATACAATCACAATCATACAATCACAATCATACAATCACAATCATACAATCACAATCATACAATCACAATCATACAATCACAATCATACAATCACAATCATACAATCACAATCATACAATCACAATCATACAATCACAATCATACAATCACAATCATACTATCGCAATCGTACAATCACAATCATAATATCGCAATTATACAATCACAATCGTACAATCACAATCATACAATCACAATCATTCAATCACAATCATGCAATCACAATCATACAATCACAATCATACAATCACAATCATACGATCACAATCATACGGAGACAATCATACAATTACTACTATACAATCACAATCACACAAAAACAATCATACAATCACAATCATACGATGACAATCATACAATTACTACTATACAATCACAATCATACAAAAACAATCATACAATCACAATCATACAATCACAATCATACAATCACAATCATACAATCACAATCATACATTCACAATCATACAATCACAATCACACAATCACAATCATACAACCACAATAATACAATCACAATCATACATTCACAATCATACAATCACAATCATACAATCACAATCATAGAATCACAATCATACAATCACAATCGTATGATCACAATCATATAATCACAATCATACAATCACAATGATACAATCACAATCATACAATCACAATCATACAATCACAATCATACGATCACAATCATACGAAGACAATCATACAATTACTACTATACAATCACAATCATACAAAAACAATCATACAATCACAATCATACGATGACAATCATACAATTACTACTATACAATCACAATCATACAAAAACAATCATACAGTCACAATCATACAATCACAATCATACGATCACAATCATACGAAGTCAATCATACAATTACTACTATACAATCACAATCATACAAAAACAATCATACAATCACAATCATACGATGACAATCATACAATTACTACTATACAATCACAATCATACAAAAACAATCATACAATCACAATCATACAATCACAATCATATGATCACAATCATACAATCACAATGATACAATCACAATCATACAATCACAATCATACAATCACAATCATACAATCACAATCATACAATCACAATCATACAATCACAATCATACAATCACAATCATACAATCATAATCATATAATCACACTCATAAAATTGCAATCATACAATCGCAATCATACAATCACAATCATACCATCACAATCATACAGGCACAATCATACAATCACAATCATACAATCACAATCATACAAAAACAATCATGCAATGACAATCATATAATCACAATCATACAATCAGAATCACACAATCACTATCATACAATCACAATCATACATTCACAATCATACAATCACAATCATACAATCACAATCATACAATCACAATAATACAATCACAATCATACAATCTCAATCATACAATCACAATTATACAATCACAATCATACAATCACAATCATACAATCACAATCATACTATCGCAATCATACAATCACAATCATACAATCACAATCATACAATCACAATCATACTATCGCAATCATACAATCACAATCATACAATCACAATCATACAATCACAATAATACAATCACAATCATACAATCACAATCATACAATCACAATCATACAATCACAATCATACAAAAACAATCATACAATCACAATCATACAATCACAATCATATGATCACAATCATACAATCACAATGATACAATCACAATCATACAATCACAATCATACAATCACAATCATACAATCACAATCATACAATCACAATCATACATTCACAATCATACAATCACAATCATACAATCACAATCATACAATCACAATAATACAATCACAATCATACAATCTCAATCATACAATCACAATCATACAATCACAACCATACAATCACAATCATACTATCGCAATCATACAATCACAATCATACTATCGCAATCATACAATCACAATCATACAATCACAATAATACAATCGCAATCATACAATCACAATCATACAATCACAATCATACAATCACAATCATACAATCACAATCGTACAATCACAATCATACAAAAACAATCATACAATCACAATCATACAATCACAATCATATGATCACAATCATACAATCACAATGATACAATCACAATCATACAATCACAATCATACAATCACAATCATACAATCACAATCATACGATCACAATCATACGAAGACAATCATACAATTACTACTATACAATCACAATCATACAAAAACAATCATACAATCACAATCATACGATGACAATCATACAATTACTACTATACAATCACAATCATACAAAAACAATCATACAATCACAAATATACAATCACAATCATACGATCACAATCATACGAAGTCAATCATACAATTACTACTATACAATCACAATCATACAAAAACAATCGTACAATCACAATCATACGATGACAATCATACAATTACTACTATACAATCACAATCATACAAAAACAATCATACAATCACAATCATACAATCACAATCATATGATCACAATCATACAATCACAATGATACAATCACAATCATACAATCACAATCATACAATCACAATCATACAATCACAATCATACAATCACAATCATACGATCACAATCATACGAAGACAATCATACAATTACTACTATACAATCACAATCATACAATCACAATCATACGATGACAATCATACAATTACTACTATACAATCACAATCATACAAAAACAATCATACAATCAGAATCACACAATCACTATCATACAATCACAATCATACATTCACAATCATACAATCACAATCATACAATCACAATCATAGAATCACAATAATACAATCACAATCATACAATCTCAATCATACAATCACAATTATGCAATCACAATCATACAATCACAATCATACAATCATAATCATACTATCGCAATCATACAATCACAATCATACAATCACAATCATACAATCACAATCATACTATCGCAATCATACAATCACAATCATACAATCACAATCATACAATCACAATCATACAATCACAATCATACAAAAACAATCATACAATCACAATCATACAATCACAATCATATGATCACAATCATACAATCACAATGATACAATCACAATCATACAATCACAATCATACAATCACAATCATACAATCACAATCATACAATCACAATCATACGATCACAATCATACGGAGACAATCATACAATTACTACTATACAATCACAATCACACAAAAACAATCATACAATCACAATCATACGATGACAATCATACAATTACTACTATACAATCACAATCATACAAAAACAATCATACAATCACAATCATACAATCACAATCATACAATCACAATCATACAATCACAATCATACATTCACAATCATACAATCACAATCATACAATTACAATCATACAACCACAATAATACAATCACAATCATACAATCTCAATCATACAATCACAATCATACAATCACAATCATACGATGACAATCATACAATTACTACTATACAATCACAATCATACAAAAACAACCATAAAATCACAATCATACAATCACAATCATACAATCACAATCATACAATCACAATCATACATTCACAATCATACAATCACAATCATACAATCACAATCATACAACCACAATAATACAATCACAATCATACAATCTCAATCATACAATCACAATCATACAATCGCAATCATACAATCACAATCATACATCACAATCATACAATCACAATCATACAATCACAATCATTCAATCACAATCATACAATCACAATCATACAATCACAATCATAATATCGCAATCATACAATCACAATCGTACAATCACAATCATACAATCACAATCATTCAATCACAATCATGCAATCACAATCATACAATCACAATCATACAATCACAATCATACAAAAACAATCATACAATCACAATCATACAATCACAATCATACAATCACAATCATACAATCATAATCATATAATCACACTCATAAAATTGCAATCATACAATCGCAATCATACAATCACAATCATACAATCACAATCATACCATCACAATCATGCAGGCACAATCATAAAATCAGAATCATAGAATCACAATCATACAAAAACAATCATGCAATCACAATCATGCAATCACAATCGTACAATCGCAATCGAACAATCAGAACCATATGATCACAATCATACAATCACAATCGTACAATCTCAATCATACACGCGCCATCTTACAATCACAATCATACAATCACAATCATACAATCACAATCATACAATCACAATCATACAATCACAATCATACAATCACAATCATACAATCACAATCATACAATCACAATCATACAATCACAATCATACAATCACAATCATACAATCACAATCATACAATCACAATCATAAAATCGCAATCAAACAATCACAATCATACGATCGCAATCATACAATCGCAATCATACACTCACAATCATTCAATCACAATGATACAATCACAATCATACAATGACAATCATACAATTACTACTATACAATCACAATCATACAAAAACAATCATACAATCACAATCATACAATCACAATCATACAATCACAATCGTACAATCACAATCATACAATCACAATCATACAATCACAATCATACTATCGCAATCATACAATCACAATCATACAATCACAATCATACAATCACAATCATACAATCACAATCATACTATCGCAATCATACAATCACAATCATACAATCACAATCATACAATCACAATCATACAATCACAATCATACAATCACAATCATACAATCACAATCATACAATCACAATCATACGATCGCAATCATACGAAGACAATCATACAATTACTACTATACAATCACAATCATACAATCACAATCATACGATGACAATCATACAATTACTACTATACAATCACAATCATACAAAAACAGTCATACAATCAGAATCACACAATCACTATCATACAATCACAATCATACATTCACAATCATACAATCACAATCATACAATCACAATCATAGAATCACAATAATACAATCACAATCATACAATCTCAATCATACAATCACAATTATACAATCACAATCATACAATCACAATCATACAATCATAATCATACTATCGCAATCATACAATCACAATCATACAATCACAATCATACAATCACAATCATACAATCACAATCATACTATCGCAATCATACAATCACAATCATACAATCACAATCATACAATCACAATCATACAATCACAATCATACAAAAACAATCATACAATCACAATCATACAATCACAATCATATGATCACAATCATACAATCACAATGATACAATCACAATCATACAATCACAATCATACAATCACAATCATACGATCACAATCATACGGAGACAATCATACAATTACTACTATACAATCACAATCACACAAAAACAATCATACAATCACAATCATACGATGACAATCATACAATTACTACTATACAATCACAATCATACAAAAACAATCATACAATCACAATCATACAATCACAATCATACAATCACAATCATACAATCACAATCATACATTCACAATCATACAATCACAATCATACAATTACAATCATACAACCACAATAATACAATCACAATCATACAATCTCAATCATACAATCACAATCATACAATCACAATCATACGATGACAATCATACAATTACTACTATACAATCACAATCATACAAAAACAGTCATACAATCACAATCATACAATCACAATCATATTGTAACATCCCGGGAAAAGTTTTTTTAAAGTGGCAGTCCTATGTTCAATTTCATTACCCGCTGATAGAAATAGTTTAGTTACCGACGATAATAGACTATTACCGACAGTACATTATATACCAATTACCTTATGTATTCAGTTCAGCGGTCGGTAACCAATACATATATATTTATTTTATTTTCAATAATTATTTTATATTTTCAATTTAGAAAGGATAATGTAATTTACAAAGACAATCAAGTTAAGTTAGAACAATTAAAAACAAAATTAATGTATTATTTTATAGTCATTCGAATAAATGTATAATTCTATATGGAAAATTCCGTAATGCGATGTGCCTACGTGCCCCGATGTTCGCCCCGAATTTCCTAGTATTCTCGCGTAATCCTAGAGAAGGATAGCAATACATTTTACAATTCAGACATTATTAATTATTAAAAGCTATTAGTTAAACAAATCAATCAATACAGATCGAGCGTACTAATATTATGTTATCCGGAAATAGAGTCAGATGTTAGTTTATTGCAGTGAATATTGTAAATTATAATATTGCTCAATGGAATGTTCTAGAAACACCGTATGCTTATACATTTAGCTCCAATCCGTATAGAAGTCGTGCGTAGTACATAGAGGAAGACAGAAAATGCAATTTCATTAAAACACTACTAAAATACTACTTTTATATCAACAACATAAACCATTGAGTAGAATGCGATATTGATAATGTAATTAAATCGTTCGTTTTCATAATTAATGCCTAATTGCGAATTTATACGATAATTATATATTTCGACGTTATGGGGGTTTTCCGAGAATTCGCCAGACTGGCGAGTATAAAAGGCCGAGCGGAGCTCGCCTAAATTGCAGAACAGTTTTCGAAGTCGAGCCAGCTAGAAGTCTACAGATAAGTATAACCGGAACAGTTTTCGCTGTGAAGAGCCGCAACGATTCTTAATACTTGACTGGTAAAGCGGGTATACGCCATTTGGATACTTGGTCGTGGGTCGTTCTAGTAGCCAGTGAACAACAGGCTCCCCATTCAAACGGTCTCGTATCTGAAACTCCTTTAGGAGAGTGCTATACTTAGCGCCAAGAAAGGCTAAGATATCGAAACGATAGCTCTCAGCTACTCAAATTTGATTTTTCATCGGATTGCTAACGCGCCGTCAGATTCTCGGAGTTCGCTCTGGGTAGTTTCGTAGCCAGCTAACGCAGGCTCCCCATTTGAGCGGCTTGGTCTCTGAAGCCCGTGTCTTTTGGGTGGCAGTTCAGCAATTACGATTTTATATTAGAATCAATTGATTTGCTACCCTGTTGAACTTATACTGTTCACCCTTTTCCTGTATCGTTGGGTCGTTCTAGTAGCCAGTGAACAACAGGCTCCCCAATTAAGCGATCTGGTTTTGGCTGTCAGTGTTCGTTTTGACAAAAAGGGTCATGGACAATTAGTTGTCGAGACAAATTAAGAAAGAGTAACTGTTCCGAGTAAAGTTCATTAGAATCAAACAAATCTTGGAATTTTGAATTAGTAAAAGAATATTGTTCTGTCATCAGCGTAATCTCAGTAGTCGACTACACCGCGTTAGATATCAGATAAAATCATTAATCTGTCTAACTTTGCGAAAGCGTATTTAGGTACACTTAGAGAATCACACTTAGGTCGTGTTCCTCGCTGCGGTAGACTATCACGCGCTAGTATTAATAATTTCGTAAAAGACTTTTCATTATATAAATTATAAACGTATTAATCAATATAAACTTTGTAATTGCGATAGCGTTCAAGACGAGAACTGAATAATATAGAATATCGAATTCAATTAATTATATAAAAGCGAAGTTAGCTTCATCCGAAAACAGACTTAGGTACGATCTAATATAAAGTATTACCTAGCGAGAGTCATTTAGTTAGATTCATAATTATCTATTACGTATTGCTCAATTTGCCAAGTTCTGTTATTTCTATTATTAATATTATATCAAGTCTATTCTAGTTTCTTTAATCAAACCAGTATACTTTTCATATTTTGTTATTTGTTACTTGTTATTTGTTAAATTCATCATCTTCGTTATTTTATTGAATAAACCCTTATTGTTGAAAGATATTGACCTGTGGATTTCACTCCTTAACCGCACACCACACGAATCCCACAATCTTTAGATTTAGTTATTTTCCAAAACGAGACGTTTAATTGGTAAAAGCCGCTCTTTACCTTCTTAGCGCTAGTAACTATCTGAACTTAGGTTCCAGAGTCGTTACAATATGATCACAATCATACAATCACAATGATACAATCACAATCATACAATCACAATCATACAATCACAATCATACAATCACAATCATACGATCACAATCATACGAAGACAATCATACAATCACAATCATATGATCACAATCATACAATCACAATGATACAATCACAATCATACAATCACAATCATACAATCACAATCATACGATCACAATCATACGGAGACAATCATACAATTACTACTATACAATCACAATCACACAAAAACAATCATACAATCACAATCATACGATGACAATCATACAATTACTACTATACAATCACAATCATACAAAAACAATCATACAGTCACAATCATACAATCACAATCATACGATCACAATCATACGAAGTCAATCATACAATTACTACTATACAATCACAATCATACAAAAACAATCATACAATCACAATCATACGATGACAATCATACAATTACTACTATACAATCACAATCATACAAAAACAATCATACAATCACAATCATACAATCACAATCATATGATCACAATCATACAATCACAATGATACAATCACAATCATACAATCACAATCATACAATCACAATCATACAATCACAATCATACAATCACAATCATACAATCATAATCATATAATCACACTCATAAAATTGCAATCATACAATCGCAATCATACAATCACAATCATACCATCACAATCATACAGGCACAATCATACAATCACAATCATACAATCACAATCATACAATCACAATCATACAAAAACAATGATACAATCGCAATCATACAATCACAATCATACAATCACAATCATACAATCACAATCATACTATCGCAATCATACAATCACAATCGTACAATCACAATCATACAATCACAATCATTCAATCACAATCATGCAATCACAATCATACAAAAACAATGATACAATCGCAATCATACAATTCAAATCATACAATCACAATAATACAATCACAATCATACAATCTCAATCATACAATCGCAATCATACAATCACAATCATACAATCCCAATCATACTATCGCAATCATACAATCACAATCATACAATCACAATCGTACAATCACAATCGTACAATCACAATCATATGATCACAATCATACAATCACAATGATACAATCACAATCATACAATCACAATCATACAATCACAATCATACAATCACAATCATACAATCACAATCATACAATCATAATCATATAATCACACTCATAAAATTGCAATCATACAATCGCAATCATACAATCACAATCATACCATCACAATCATACAGGCACAATCATACAATCACAATCATACAATCACAATCATACAATCACAATCATACAAAAACAATGATACAATCGCAATCATACAATCACAATCATACAATCACAATCATACAATCACAATCATACTATCGCAATCATACAATCACAATCGTACAATCACAATCATACAATCACAATCATTCAATCACAATCATGCAATCACAATCATACAAAAACAATGATACAATCGCAATCATACAATTCAAATCATACAATCACAATAATACAATCACAATCATACAATCTCAATCATACAATCGCAATCATACAATCACAATCATACAATCCCAATCATACTATCGCAATCATACAATCACAATCATACAATCACAATCGTACAATCACAATCGTACAATCACAATTATACAATCACAATCATTCAATCACAATCATGCAATCACAATCATACAATCACAATCATACAATCACAATCATACAAAAACAATCATACAATCACAATCATACAATCACAATTATACAATCATAATCATATAATCACACTCATAAAATTGCAATCATACAATCGCAATCATACAATCGCAATCATACAATCACAATCATACCATCACAATCATACAGGCACAATCATACAATCACAATCATACAATCACAATCATACAAAAACGATCATGCAATCACAATCATACAATCACAATCGTACAATCGCAATCGAACAATCAGAACCATACGATCACAATCATACAATCACAATCATACAATCTCAATCATACACACGCCATCTTACAATCACAGTCATACAATCACAATGATACAATCACAATCATACAATCCCAATCATACGATCACAATCATACGAAGACAATCATACAATTACTACTATACAATCACAATCTTACAAAAACAATCAGACAAACACAATCATACGATGACAATCATACAATTACTACTATACAATCACAATCATACAAAAACAATCATACAATCACAATCATACAACCACAATCATACATTCACAATCATACAATCACAATCGTACAATCACAATCATACAATCACAATAATACAATCACAATCACACAATCTCAATCATACAATCACAATCATACAATCACAATCATACAATCACAATCATACAATCACAATCATACAATCACAATCATACAATCACAATCATACAATCACAATCATACAATCACAATCATACAATCACAATCATACAATCACAATCATACAATCACAATCATACTATCGCAATCGTACAATCACAATCATAATATCGCAATTATACAATCACAATCGTACAATCACAATCATACAATCACAATCATTCAATCACAATCATGCAATCACAATCATACAATCACAATCATACAATCACAATCATACGATCACAATCATACGGAGACAATCATACAATTACTACTATACAATCACAATCACACAAAAACAATCATACAATCACAATCATACGATGACAATCATACAATTACTACTATACAATCACAATCATACAAAAACAATCATACAATCACAATCATACAATCACAATCATACAATCACAATCATACAATCACAATCATACATTCACAATCATACAATCACAATCACACAATCACAATCATACAACCACAATAATACAATCACAATCATACATTCACAATCATACAATCACAATCATACAATCACAATCATAGAATCACAATCATACAATCACAATCGTATGATCACAATCATATGATCACAATCATACAATCACAATGATACAATCACAATCATACAATCACAATCATACAATCACAATCATACGATCACAATCATACGAAGACAATCATACAATTACTACTATACAATCACAATCATACAAAAACAATCATACAATCACAATCATACGATGACAATCATACAATTACTACTATACAATCACAATCATACAAAAACAATCATACAGTCACAATCATACAATCACAATCATACGATCACAATCATACGAAGTCAATCATACAATTACTACTATACAATCACAATCATACAAAAACAATCATACAATCACAATCATACGATGACAATCATACAATTACTACTATACAATCACAATCATACAAAAACAATCATACAATCACAATCATACAATCACAATCATATGATCACAATCATACAATCACAATGATACAATCACAATCATACAATCACAATCATACAATCACAATCATACAATCACAATCATACAATCACAATCATACAATCACAATCATACAATCACAATCATACAATCATAATCATATAATCACACTCATAAAATTGCAATCATACAATCGCAATCATACAATCACAATCATACCATCACAATCATACAGGCACAATCATAAAATCACAATCATACAATCACAATCATACAAAAACAATCATGCAATGACAATCATATAATCACAATCATACAATCAGAATCACACAATCACTATCATACAATCACAATCATACATTCACAATCATACAATCACAATCATACAATCACAATCATACAATCACAATAATACAATCACAATCATACAATCTCAATCATACAATCACAATTATACAATCACAATCATACAATCACAATCATACAATCACAATCATACTATCGCAATCATACAATCACAATCATACAATCACAATCATACAATCACAATCATACAATCACAATCATACAATCACAATCATACAATCACAATCATACATTCACAATCATACAATCACAATCATACAATCACAATCATACAATCACAATAATACAATCACAATCATACAATCTCAATCATACAATCACAATCATACAATCACAACCATACAATCACAATCATACTATCGCAATCATACAATCACAATCATACTATCGCAATCATACAATCACAATCATACAATCACAATAATACAATCGCAATCATACAATCACAATCATACAATCACAATCATACAATCACAATCATACAATCACAATCGTACAATCACAATCATACAAAAACAATCATACAATCACAATCATACAATCACAATCATATGATCACAATCATACAATCACAATGATACAATCACAATCATACAATCACAATCATACAATCACAATCATACAATCACAATCATACGATCACAATCATACGAAGACAATCATACAATTACTACTATACAATCACAATCATACAAAAACAATCATACAATCACAATCATACGATGACAATCATACAATTACTACTATACAATCACAATCATACAAAAACAATCATACAATCACAAATATACAATCACAATCATACGATCACAATCATACGAAGTCAATCATACAATTACTACTATACAATCACAATCATACAAAAACAATCGTACAATCACAATCATACGATGACAATCATACAATTACTACTATACAATCACAATCATACAAAAACAATCATACAATCACAATCATACAATCACAATCATATGATCACAATCATACAATCACAATGATACAATCACAATCATACAATCACAATCATACAATCACAATCATACAATCACAATCATACAATCACAATCATACGATCACAATCATACGAAGACAATCATACAATTACTACTATACAATCACAATCATACAATCACAATCATACGATGACAATCATACAATTACTACTATACAATCACAATCATACAAAAACAATCATACAATCAGAATCACACAATCACTATCATACAATCACAATCATACATTCACAATCATACAATCACAATCATACAATCACAATCATAGAATCACAATAATACAATCACAATCATACAATCTCAATCATACAATCACAATTATGCAATCACAATCATACAATCACAATCATACAATCATAATCATACTATCGCAATCATACAATCACAATCATACAATCACAATCATACAATCACAATCATACTATCGCAATCATACAATCACAATCATACAATCACAATCATACAATCACAATCATACAATCACAATCATACAAAAACAATCATACAATCACAATCATACAATCACAATCATATGATCACAATCATACAATCACAATGATACAATCACAATCATACAATCACAATCATACAATCACAATCATACAATCACAATCATACAATCACAATCATACGATCACAATCATACGGAGACAATCATACAATTACTACTATACAATCACAATCACACAAAAACAATCATACAATCACAATCATACGATGACAATCATACAATTACTACTATACAATCACAATCATACAAAAACAATCATACAATCACAATCATACAATCACAATCATACAATCACAATCATACAATCACAATCATACATTCACAATCATACAATCACAATCATACAATTACAATCATACAACCACAATAATACAATCACAATCATACAATCTCAATCATACAATCACAATCATACAATCACAATCATACGATGACAATCATACAATTACTACTATACAATCACAATCATACAAAAACAACCATAAAATCACAATCATACAATCACAATCATACAATCACAATCATACAATCACAATCATACATTCACAATCATACAATCACAATCATACAATCACAATCATACAACCACAATAATACAATCACAATCATACAATCTCAATCATACAATCACAATCATACAATCGCAATCATACAATCACAATCATACATCACAATCATACAATCACAATCATACAATCACAATCATTCAATCACAATCATACAATCACAATCATACAATCACAATCATAATATCGCAATCATACAATCACAATCGTACAATCACAATCATACAATCACAATCATTCAATCACAATCATGCAATCACAATCATACAATCACAATCATACAATCACAATCATACAAAAACAATCATACAATCACAATCATACAATCACAATCATACAATCACAATCATACAATCATAATCATATAATCACACTCATAAAATTGCAATCATACAATCGCAATCATACAATCACAATCATACAATCACAATCATACCATCACAATCATGCAGGCACAATCATAAAATCAGAATCATAGAATCACAATCATACAAAAACAATCATGCAATCACAATCATGCAATCACAATCGTACAATCGCAATCGAACAATCAGAACCATATGATCACAATCATACAATCACAATCGTACAATCTCAATCATACACGCGCCATCTTACAATCACAATCATACAATCACAATCATACAATCACAATCATACAATCACAATCATACAATCACAATCATACAATCACAATCATACAATCACAATCATACAATCACAATCATACAATCACAATCATACAATCACAATCATACAATCACAATCATACAATCACAATCATACAATCACAATCATACAATCACAATCATACAATCACAATCATAAAATCGCAATCAAACAATCACAATCATACGATCGCAATCATACAATCGCAATCATACACTCACAATCATTCAATCACAATGATACAATCACAATCATACAATGACAATCATACAATTACTACTATACAATCACAATCATACAAAAACAATCATACAATCACAATCATACAATCACAATCATACAATCACAATCGTACAATCACAATCATACAATCACAATCATACAATCACAATCATACTATCGCAATCATACAATCACAATCATACAATCACAATCATACAATCACAATCATACAATCACAATCATACTATCGCAATCATACAATCACAATCATACAACCACTATAATACAATCACAATCATACAATCTCAATCATACAATCACAATCATACAATCGCAATCATACAATCACAATCATACATCACAATCATACAATCACAATCATACAATCACAATCATTCAATCACAATCATACAATCACAATCATACAATCACAATCATAATATCGCAATCATACAATCACAATCGTACAATCACAATCATACAATCACAATCATTCAATCACAATCATGCAATCACAATCATACAATCACAATCATACAATCACAATCATACAAAAACAATCATACAATCACAATCATACAATCACAATCATACAATCATAAACATATAATCACACTCATAAAATTGCAATCATACAATCGCAATCATACAATCACAATCATACCATCACAATCATGCAGGCACAATCATAAAATCAGAATCATAGAATCACAATCATACAAAAACAATCATGCAATCACAATCATGCAATCACAATCGTACAATCGCAATCGAACAATCAGAACCATATGATCACAATCATACAATCACAATCGTACAATCTCAATCATACACGCGCCATCTTACAATCACAATCATACAATCACAATCATACAATCACAATCATACAATCACAATCATACAATCACAATCATACAATCACAATCATACAATCACAATCATACAATCACAATCATACAATCACAATCATACAATCACAATCATACAATCACAATCATACAATCACAATCATACAATCACAATCATAAAATCGCAATCAAACAATCACAATCATACGATCGCAATCATACAATCGCAATCATACACTCACAATCATTCAATCACAATGATACAATCACAATCATACAATGACAATCATACAATTACTACTATACAATCACAATCATACAAAAACAATCATACAATCACAATCATACAATCACAATCATACAATCACAATCGTACAATCACAATCATACAATCACAATCATACAATCACAATCATACTATCGCAATCATACAATCACAATCATACAATCACAATCATACAATCACAATCATACAATCACAATCATACTATCGCAATCATACAATCACAATCATACAATCACAATCATACAATCACAATCATACAATCACAATCATACAATCACAATCATACAATCACAATCATACAATCACAATCATACGATCGCAATCATACGAAGACAATCATACAATTACTACTATACAATCACAATCATACAATCACAATCATACGATGACAATCATACAATTACTACTATACAATCACAATCATACAAAAACAGTCATACAATCAGAATCACACAATCACTATCATACAATCACAATCATACATTCACAATCATACAATCACAATCATACAATCACAATCATAGAATCACAATAATACAATCACAATCATACAATCTCAATCATACAATCACAATTATACAATCACAATCATACAATCACAATCATACAATCATAATCATACTATCGCAATCATACAATCACAATCATACAATCACAATCATACAATCACAATCATACAATCACAATCATACTATCGCAATCATACAATCACAATCATACAATCACAATCATACAATCACAATCATACAATCACAATCATACAAAAACAATCATACAATCACAATCATACAATCACAATCATATGATCACAATCATACAATCACAATGATACAATCACAATCATACAATCACAATCATACAATCACAATCATACGATCACAATCATACGGAGACAATCATACAATTACTACTATACAATCACAATCACACAAAAACAATCATACAATCACAATCATACGATGACAATCATACAATTACTACTATACAATCACAATCATACAAAAACAATCATACAATCACAATCATACAATCACAATCATACAATCACAATCATACAATCACAATCATACATTCACAATCATACAATCACAATCATACAATTACAATCATACAACCACAATAATACAATCACAATCATACAATCTCAATCATACAATCACAATCATACAATCACAATCATACGATGACAATCATACAATTACTACTATACAATCACAATCATACAAAAACAGTCATACAATCACAATCATACAATCACAATCATATTGTAACATCCCGGGAAAAGTTTTTTTAAAGTGGCAGTCCTATGTTCAATTTCATTACCCGCTGATAGAAATAGTTTAGTTACCGACGATAATAGACTATTACCGACAGTACATTATATACCAATTACCTTATGTATTCAGTTCAGCGGTCGGTAACCAATACATATATATTTATTTTATTTTCAATAATTATTTTATATTTTCAATTTAGAAAGGATAATGTAATTTACAAAGACAATCAAGTTAAGTTAGAACAATTAAAAACAAAATTAATGTATTATTTTATAGTCATTCGAATAAATGTATAATTCTATATGGAAAATTCCGTAATGCGATGTGCCTACGTGCCCCGATGTTCGCCCCGAATTTCCTAGTATTCTCGCGTAATCCTAGAGAAGGATAGCAATACATTTTACAATTCAGACATTATTAATTATTAAAAGCTATTAGTTAAACAAATCAATCAATACAGATCGAGCGTACTAATATTATGTTATCCGGAAATAGAGTCAGATGTTAGTTTATTGCAGTGAATATTGTAAATTATAATATTGCTCAATGGAATGTTCTAGAAACACCGTATGCTTATACATTTAGCTCCAATCCGTATAGAAGTCGTGCGTAGTACATAGAGGAAGACAGAAAATGCAATTTCATTAAAACACTACTAAAATACTACTTTTATATCAACAACATAAACCATTGAGTAGAATGCGATATTGATAATGTAATTAAATCGTTCGTTTTCATAATTAATGCCTAATTGCGAATTTATACGATAATTATATATTTCGACGTTATGGGGGTTTTCCGAGAATTCGCCAGACTGGCGAGTATAAAAGGCCGAGCGGAGCTCGCCTAAATTGCAGAACAGTTTTCGAAGTCGAGCCAGCTAGAAGTCTACAGATAAGTATAACCGGAACAGTTTTCGCTGTGAAGAGCCGCAACGATTCTTAATACTTGACTGGTAAAGCGGGTATACGCCATTTGGATACTTGGTCGTGGGTCGTTCTAGTAGCCAGTGAACAACAGGCTCCCCATTCAAACGGTCTCGTATCTGAAACTCCTTTAGGAGAGTGCTATACTTAGCGCCAAGAAAGGCTAAGATATCGAAACGATAGCTCTCAGCTACTCAAATTTGATTTTTCATCGGATTGCTAACGCGCCGTCAGATTCTCGGAGTTCGCTCTGGGTAGTTTCGTAGCCAGCTAACGCAGGCTCCCCATTTGAGCGGCTTGGTCTCTGAAGCCCGTGTCTTTTGGGTGGCAGTTCAGCAATTACGATTTTATATTAGAATCAATTGATTTGCTACCCTGTTGAACTTATACTGTTCACCCTTTTCCTGTATCGTTGGGTCGTTCTAGTAGCCAGTGAACAACAGGCTCCCCAATTAAGCGATCTGGTTTTGGCTGTCAGTGTTCGTTTTGACAAAAAGGGTCATGGACAATTAGTTGTCGAGACAAATTAAGAAAGAGTAACTGTTCCGAGTAAAGTTCATTAGAATCAAACAAATCTTGGAATTTTGAATTAGTAAAAGAATATTGTTCTGTCATCAGCGTAATCTCAGTAGTCGACTACACCGCGTTAGATATCAGATAAAATCATTAATCTGTCTAACTTTGCGAAAGCGTATTTAGGTACACTTAGAGAATCACACTTAGGTCGTGTTCCTCGCTGCGGTAGACTATCACGCGCTAGTATTAATAATTTCGTAAAAGACTTTTCATTATATAAATTATAAACGTATTAATCAATATAAACTTTGTAATTGCGATAGCGTTCAAGACGAGAACTGAATAATATAGAATATCGAATTCAATTAATTATATAAAAGCGAAGTTAGCTTCATCCGAAAACAGACTTAGGTACGATCTAATATAAAGTATTACCTAGCGAGAGTCATTTAGTTAGATTCATAATTATCTATTACGTATTGCTCAATTTGCCAAGTTCTGTTATTTCTATTATTAATATTATATCAAGTCTATTCTAGTTTCTTTAATCAAACCAGTATACTTTTCATATTTTGTTATTTGTTACTTGTTATTTGTTAAATTCATCATCTTCGTTATTTTATTGAATAAACCCTTATTGTTGAAAGATATTGACCTGTGGATTTCACTCCTTAACCGCACACCACACGAATCCCACAATCTTTAGATTTAGTTATTTTCCAAAACGAGACGTTTAATTGGTAAAAGCCGCTCTTTACCTTCTTAGCGCTAGTAACTATCTGAACTTAGGTTCCAGAGTCGTTACAATATGATCACAATCATACAATCACAATGATACAATCACAATCATACAATCACAATCATACAATCACAATCATACAATCACAATCATACGATCACAATCATACGAAGACAATCATACAATCACAATCATATGATCACAATCATACAATCACAATGATACAATCACAATCATACAATCACAATCATACAATCACAATCATACGATCACAATCATACGGAGACAATCATACAATTACTACTATACAATCACAATCACACAAAAACAATCATACAATCACAATCATACGATGACAATCATACAATTACTACTATACAATCACAATCATACAAAAACAATCATACAATCACAATCATACAATCACAATCATACAATCACAATCATACAATCACAATCATACATTCACAATCATACAATCACAATCATACAATTACAATCATACAACCACAATAATACAATCACAATCATACAATCTCAATCATACAATCACAATCATACAATCACAATCATACGATGACAATCATACAATTACTACTATACAATCACAATCATACAAAAACAGTCATACAATCACAATCATACAATCACAATCATATTGTAACATCCCGGGAAAAGTTTTTTTAAAGTGGCAGTCCTATGTTCAATTTCATTACCCGCTGATAGAAATAGTTTAGTTACCGACGATAATAGACTATTACCGACAGTACATTATATACCAATTACCTTATGTATTCAGTTCAGCGGTCGGTAACCAATACATATATATTTATTTTATTTTCAATAATTATTTTATATTTTCAATTTAGAAAGGATAATGTAATTTACAAAGACAATCAAGTTAAGTTAGAACAATTAAAAACAAAATTAATGTATTATTTTATAGTCATTCGAATAAATGTATAATTCTATATGGAAAATTCCGTAATGCGATGTGCCTACGTGCCCCGATGTTCGCCCCGAATTTCCTAGTATTCTCGCGTAATCCTAGAGAAGGATAGCAATACATTTTACAATTCAGACATTATTAATTATTAAAAGCTATTAGTTAAACAAATCAATCAATACAGATCGAGCGTACTAATATTATGTTATCCGGAAATAGAGTCAGATGTTAGTTTATTGCAGTGAATATTGTAAATTATAATATTGCTCAATGGAATGTTCTAGAAACACCGTATGCTTATACATTTAGCTCCAATCCGTATAGAAGTCGTGCGTAGTACATAGAGGAAGACAGAAAATGCAATTTCATTAAAACACTACTAAAATACTACTTTTATATCAACAACATAAACCATTGAGTAGAATGCGATATTGATAATGTAATTAAATCGTTCGTTTTCATAATTAATGCCTAATTGCGAATTTATACGATAATTATATATTTCGACGTTATGGGGGTTTTCCGAGAATTCGCCAGACTGGCGAGTATAAAAGGCCGAGCGGAGCTCGCCTAAATTGCAGAACAGTTTTCGAAGTCGAGCCAGCTAGAAGTCTACAGATAAGTATAACCGGAACAGTTTTCGCTGTGAAGAGCCGCAACGATTCTTAATACTTGACTGGTAAAGCGGGTATACGCCATTTGGATACTTGGTCGTGGGTCGTTCTAGTAGCCAGTGAACAACAGGCTCCCCATTCAAACGGTCTCGTATCTGAAACTCCTTTAGGAGAGTGCTATACTTAGCGCCAAGAAAGGCTAAGATATCGAAACGATAGCTCTCAGCTACTCAAATTTGATTTTTCATCGGATTGCTAACGCGCCGTCAGATTCTCGGAGTTCGCTCTGGGTAGTTTCGTAGCCAGCTAACGCAGGCTCCCCATTTGAGCGGCTTGGTCTCTGAAGCCCGTGTCTTTTGGGTGGCAGTTCAGCAATTACGATTTTATATTAGAATCAATTGATTTGCTACCCTGTTGAACTTATACTGTTCACCCTTTTCCTGTATCGTTGGGTCGTTCTAGTAGCCAGTGAACAACAGGCTCCCCAATTAAGCGATCTGGTTTTGGCTGTCAGTGTTCGTTTTGACAAAAAGGGTCATGGACAATTAGTTGTCGAGACAAATTAAGAAAGAGTAACTGTTCCGAGTAAAGTTCATTAGAATCAAACAAATCTTGGAATTTTGAATTAGTAAAAGAATATTGTTCTGTCATCAGCGTAATCTCAGTAGTCGACTACACCGCGTTAGATATCAGATAAAATCATTAATCTGTCTAACTTTGCGAAAGCGTATTTAGGTACACTTAGAGAATCACACTTAGGTCGTGTTCCTCGCTGCGGTAGACTATCACGCGCTAGTATTAATAATTTCGTAAAAGACTTTTCATTATATAAATTATAAACGTATTAATCAATATAAACTTTGTAATTGCGATAGCGTTCAAGACGAGAACTGAATAATATAGAATATCGAATTCAATTAATTATATAAAAGCGAAGTTAGCTTCATCCGAAAACAGACTTAGGTACGATCTAATATAAAGTATTACCTAGCGAGAGTCATTTAGTTAGATTCATAATTATCTATTACGTATTGCTCAATTTGCCAAGTTCTGTTATTTCTATTATTAATATTATATCAAGTCTATTCTAGTTTCTTTAATCAAACCAGTATACTTTTCATATTTTGTTATTTGTTACTTGTTATTTGTTAAATTCATCATCTTCGTTATTTTATTGAATAAACCCTTATTGTTGAAAGATATTGACCTGTGGATTTCACTCCTTAACCGCACACCACACGAATCCCACAATCTTTAGATTTAGTTATTTTCCAAAACGAGACGTTTAATTGGTAAAAGCCGCTCTTTACCTTCTTAGCGCTAGTAACTATCTGAACTTAGGTTCCAGAGTCGTTACAATATGATCACAATCATACAATCACAATGATACAATCACAATCATACAATCACAATCATACAATCACAATCATACAATCACAATCATACGATCACAATCATACGAAGACAATCATACAATTACTACTATACAATCACAATCATACAATCACAATCATACGATGACATCATACAATTACTACTATACAATCACAATCATACAAGAACAATCATACAATCAGAATCACACAATCATTATCATACAATCACAATCATACATTCACAATCATACAATCACAATCATACAATCACAATCATAGAATCACAATAATACAATCACAATCATACAATCTCAATCATACAATCACAATTATACAATCACAATCATACAATCACAATCATACAATCATAATCATACTATCGCAATCATACAATCACAATCATACAATCACAATCATACAATCACAATCATACAATCACAATCATACTATCGCAATCATACAATCACAATCATACAATCACAATCATACAATCACAATCATACAATCACAATCATACAAAAACAATCATACAATCACAATCATATGATCACAATCATACAATCACAATGATACAATCACAATCATACAATCACAATCATACAATCACAATCATACAATCACAATCATACGATCACAATCATACGGAGACAATCATACAATTACTACTATACAATCACAATCACACAAAAACAATCATACAATCACAATCATACGATGACAATCATACAATTACTACTATACAATCACAATCATACAAAAACAATCATACAATCACAATCATACAAACACAATCATACAATCACAATCATACAATCACAATCATACATTCACAATCATACAATCACAATCATACAATTACAATCATACAACCACAATAATACAATCACAATCATACAATCTCAATCATACAATCACAATCATACAATCACAATCATACGATGACAATCATACAATTACTACTATACAATCACAATCATACAAAAACAACCTTAAAATCACAATCATACAATCACAATCATACAATCACAATCATACAATCACAATCATACATTCACAATCATACAATCACAATCATACAATCACAATCATACAACCACAATAATACAATCACAATCATACAATCTCAATCATACAATCACAATCATACAATCGCAATCATACAATCACAATCATACATCACAATCATACAATCACAATCATACAATCACAATCATACAATCACAATCATAATATCGCAATCATACAATCACAATCGTACAATCACAATCATACAATCACAATGATACAATCACAATCATACAATCACAATCATACAATCACAATCATACAATCACAATCATACGATCACAATCATACGATGACAATCATACAATTACTACTATACAATCACAATCATACAATCACAATCATACAAAAACAATCATACAATCACAATCATACAATCACAATCATATGATCACAATCATACAATCGCAATCATACAATCACAATCATTCAATCACAATAATACAATCACAATCATACAATCTCAATCATACAATCGCAATCATACAATCACAATCATACAATCCCAATCATACTATCGCAATCATACAATCACAATCATACAATCACAATCGTACAATCACAATCGTACAGTCACAATTATACAATCACAATCATTCAATCACAATCATGCAATCACAATCATACAATCACAATCATACAATCACAATCATACAAAAACAATCATACAATCACAATCATACAATCACAATCATACAATCATAATCATATAATCACACTCATAAAATTGCAATCATACAATCGCAATCATACAATCACAATCATACCATCACAATCATACATGCACAATCATACAATCACAATCATACAATCACAATCATACAAAAACAATCATGCAATCACAATCATACAATCACAATCGTACAATCGCAATCGAACAATCAGAACCGTACGATCACAATTATACAATCACTATCATACAATCTCAATCATACACACGCCATCTTACAATCACAATCATACAATCACAATCATACAATCACAATCATACAATCACGATCATACAATCACAATCATACAATCACAATCATACAATCACAATCATACAATCACAATCATACAATCACAATCATACAATCACAATCATACAATCACAATCATACAATCACAATCATACAAAAACAATCATACAATCACAATCATACGATGACAATCCTACAATTACTACTATACAATCACAATCTTACAAAAACAATCATACAATCACAATCATACAATCACAATCATACAATCACAATCATACAAAAACAATCATACAATCACAATCATACGATCACAATCATACGAAGACAATCATACAATTACTACTATACAATCACAATCATACAAAAACAATCATACAATCACAATCATACAATCACAATCATACAATCACAATCATACAATCACAATTATACATTCACAATCATACAATCACAATCATACAATCACAATCATACAATCACAACAATACAATCACAATCATACAATCTCAATCATACAATCCCAATCATACAATCACAATCATACAATCACAATCATACAATCACAATCATACAACCACAATCATACAATCACAATCATACTATCACAATCATACAATCACAATCATACAATCACAATCATACGATCACAATCATACGAAGACAATCATACAATTACTACTATACAATCACAATCATACAGTCACAATCATACAATCACAATCATACAATCACAATCATACGATCACAATCATACGAAAACAATCATACAATTACTACTATACAACCACAATCATACAAAAACAATCATACAATCACAGTCATACGATCTCAATCATACAATCACAATCATACATTCACAATCATACAATCACAATCATTCAATCACAATCATGCAATCACAATCATACAATCGCAATCATACAATCACAATCATACAATCACAATCACACAATCACAATCATACAATCACAATCATACAATCACAATCATACGTTCACAATCATACAATCACAATCGTACAATCACAATCATACAATCACAATCATTCAATCACAATCACGCAATCACAATCATACAATCACAATCATGCAATCACAATCATACAATCACAATCATACAATCGCAATCATCGAAACACAATCATACAATCACAATCATGCAATCACAATCATACAATCGCAATAATACAGTCACAATCATATAATCACAATCATACAATCACAATGATACAATCACAATCATACAATCACAATCATACAATCACAATCATACAATCGCAATCATACAATCGCAATCATACAATCACAATCATTCAATCACAATCACGCAATCACAATCATACAATCACAATCATGCAATCACAATCATACAATCACAATCATACAATCGCAATCATCGAAACACAATCATACAATCACAATCATACAATCACAATCATACAATCGCAATAATACAGTAACAATCATATAATCACAATCATACAATCACAATGATACAATCACAATCATACAATCACAATCATATAATCACAATCATACAATCGCAATCATACAGTCACAATCATATAATCACAATCATATAATCACAATGATACAATCACAATCATACAATCACAGTCATACAATCACAATCATACAATCGCAATCATACAAGCACAATCATACAATCACAATCATACAATCACATTCATACAATCACAATCATACAATCGCAATCATATAATCACAATCATACAATCACAATCATACAATCACAATCATACAATAACAATAATACAATCACAATCATACAATCTCAATCATACAATCGCAATCATACAATCGCAATCATACAATCACAATCATACAATCACAATCATACAAACACAATCATACAATCACAATCATACTATCGCACACATACAATCACAATCGTACAATCACAATCATACAATCACAATCATTCAATCACAATCATGCAATCACAATCATAAAATCACAATCATACAATCACAATCATACAATCACAATCATACAAAAACAATCATACAATCAAAATCATACAATCACAATCATGCAATCACAATCATGCAATCACAATCATACAATCACAATCATACAATCGCAATCATAGAAACACAATCATACAATCACAATCATACAATCGCAATCATACAGTCACAATCATATAATCACAATCATACAATCACAATGATACAATCACAATCATACAATCACAATCATACAATCACAATCATACAATCGCAATCATACAACCACAATCATACAATCACAATCATACTATCACAATCATACAATCACAATCATACAATCACAATCATACAATCACAATCATACCATCCCAATCATACAATCACAATCATACAATCACAATCACACAATCGCAATCATACAATCACAATCATACAAAAACAATGATACAATCACAACCATACAATCACAATCATGCAATCACAATCATACAATCACAGTCATACAATCACAATCATACAATCACAATCATACAAAAACAATCATACAATCAAAATCATACAATCACAATCATACAATCACAATCATGCAATCACATTCATACAATCACAATCATACAATCGCAATCATAGAAACACAATCATACAATCACAATCATACAATCACAATCATACAATCGCAATCATACAGTCACAATCATATAATCACAATCATACAATCACAATGATACAATCACAATCATACAATCACAATCATACAATCACAATCATACAATCGCAATCATACAATCACAATCATAGAATCACAATCATACAATCACAATCATACAATCACAATCATACAATCACAATCATACAATCTCAATCATACAATCGCAATCATACAATCACAATCATACAATCCCAATCATACTATCGCAATCATACAATCACAATCATACAATCACAATCGTACAATCACAATCGTACAGTCACAATTATACAATCACAATCATTCAATCACAATCATGCAATCACAATCATACAATCACAATCATACAATCACAATCATACAAAAACAATCATACAATCACAATCATACAATCACAATCATACAATCATAATCATATAATCACACTCATAAAATTGCAATCATACAATCGCAATCATACAATCACAATCATACCATCACAATCATACATGCACAATCATACAATCACAATCATACAATCACAATCATACAAAAACAATCATGCAATCACAATCATACAATCACAATCGTACAATCGCAATCGAACAATCAGAACCGTACGATCACAATTATACAATCACTATCATACAATCTCAATCATACACACGCCATCTTACAATCACAATCATACAATCACAATCATACAATCACAATCATACAATCACGATCATACAATCACAATCATACAATCACAATCATACAATCACAATCATACAATCACAATCATACAATCACAATCATACAATCACAACCATACAATCACAGTCATACAATCACAATCATACAAAAACAATCATACAATCACAATCATACGATGACAATCCTACAATTACTACTATACAATCACAATCTTACAAAAACAATCATACAATCACAATCATACAATCACAATCATACAATCACAATCATACAAAAACAATCATACAATCACAATCATACGATCACAATCATACGAAGACAATCATACAATTACTACTATACAATCACAATCATACAAAAACAATCATACAATCACAATCATACAATCACAATCATACAATCACAATTATACATTCACAATCATACAATCACAATCATACAATCACAATCATACAATCACAACAATACAGTCACAATCATACAATCTCAATCATACAATCCCAATCATACAATCACAATCATACAATCACAATCATACAATCACAATCATACAACCACAATCATACAATCACAATCATACTATCACAATCATACAATCACAATCATACAATCACAATCATACGATCACAATCATACGAAGACAATCATACAATTACTACTATACAACCACAATCATACAAAAACAATCATACAATCACAGTCATACGATCACAATCATACAATCACAATCATACATTCACAATCATACAATCACAATCATTCAATCACAATCATGCAATCACAATCATACAATCGCAATCATACAATCACAATCATACAATCACAATCACACAATCACAATCATACAATCACAATCATACAATCACAATCATACATTCACAATCATACAATCACAATCGTACAATCACAATCATACAATCACAATCATTCAATCACAATCACGCAAACACAATCATACAATCACAATCATGCAATCACAATCATACAATCACAATCATACAATCGCAATCATCGAAACACAATCATACAATCACAATCATGCAATCACAATCATACAATCGCAATAATACAGTCACAATCATATAATCACAATCATACAATCACAATGATACAATCACAATCATACAATCACAATCATACAATCACAATCATACAATCGCAATCATACAATCGCAATCATACAATCACAATCATTCAATCACAATCACGCAATCACAATCATACAATCACAATCATGCAATCACAATCATACAATCACAATCATACAATCGCAATCATCGAAACACAATCATACAATCACAATCATACAATCACAATCATACAATCGCAATAATACAGTAACAATCATATAATCACAATCATACAATCACAATGATACAATCACAATCATACAATCACAATCATATAATCACAATCATACAATCGCAATCATACAGTCACAATCATATAATCACAATCATACAATTACAATGATACAATCACAATCATACAATCACAGTCATACAATCACAATCATACAATCGCAATCATACAAGCACAATCATACAATCACAATCATACAATCACATTCATACAATCACAATCATACAATCGCAATCATATAATCACAATCATACAATCACAATCATACAATCACAATCATACAATAACAATAATACAATCACAATCATACAATCTCAATCATACAATCGCAATCATACAATCGCAATCATACAATCACAATCATACAATCACAATCATACAAACACAATCATACAATCACAATCATACTATCGCACACATACAATCACAATCGTACAATCACAATCATACAATCACAATCATTCAATCACAATCATGCAATCACAATCATAAAATCACAATCATACAATCACAATCATACAATCACAATCATACAAAAACAATCATACAATCAAAATCATACAATCACAATCATGCAATCACAATCATGCAATCACAATCATACAATCACAATCATACAATCGCAATCATAGAAACACAATCATACAATCACAATCATACAATCGCAATCATACAGTCACAATCATATAATCACAATCATACAATCACAATGATACAATCACAATCATACAATCACAATCATACAATCACAATCATACAATCGCAATCATACAACCACAATCATACAATCACAATCATACTATCACAATCATACAATCACAATCATACAATCACAATCATACCATCCCAATCATACAATCACAATCATACAATCACAATCACACAATCGCAATCATACAATCACAATCATACAAAAACAATGATACAATCACAACCATACAATCACAATCATGCAATCACAATCATACAATCACAATCATACAATCACAATCATACAATCACAATCATACAAAAACAATCATACAATCAAAATCATACAATCACAATCATACAATCACAATCATGCAATCACATTCATACAATCACAATCATACAATCGCAATCATAGAAACACAATCATACAATCACAATCATACAATCACAATCATACAATCGCAATCATACAGTCACAATCATATAATCACAATCATACAATCACAATGATACAATCACAATCATACAATCACAATCATACAATCACAATCATACAATCGCAATCATACAATCACAATCATAGAATCACAATCATACAATCACAATCATACAATCACAATCATACAATCACAATCATACAATCACAATCATACAATCACAATCATACAATCACAATCATACAATCACAATCATATTATCACAATCATACAATCACAATCATACAATCACAATAATACAATCACAATCATACAATCTCAATCATACAATCCCAATCATACAATCACAATCATACAATCACTATCATACAATCACAATCATACAACCACAATCATACAATCACAATCATACTATCACAATCATACAATCACAATCATACAATCACAATCATACAAAAACAATCATTCAATCACAATCATACAATCACAATCATACAATCACAATCATACAATCACAATAGTCCAATCACAATCATACAATCTCAATCATACAATCTCAATCATACAATCACAATCATACAATCACAATCATATTATCACAATCATACAATCACAATCGTACAATCGCAATCGAACAATCAGAACCATACGATCACAATCATACAATCACAATCATGCAATCTCAATCATACACACGCCATCTTACAATCACAGTCATACAATCACAATGATACAATCACAATCATACAATCACAATCATACGATCACAATCATACGAAGACAATCATACAATTACCACTATACAATCACAATCTTACAAAAACAATCAGACAAACACAATCATACGATGACAATCATACAATTACTACTATACAATCACAATCATACAAAAACAATCATACATTCACAATCACACATTCACAATCATACAATCACAATCATACATTCACAATCATACAATCACAATCATACAATCACAATCATACAATCACAATCATACAATCACAATAATACAATCCCAATCATACAATCCCAATCATACAATCACAATCATACAATCACAATCATACAATCACAATCATACAACCACAATCATACAATCACAATCATATTATCACAATCATACAATCACAATCATACAATCACCATAATACAATCACAATCATACAATCTCAATCATACAATCCCAATCATACAATCACAATCATACAATCACTATCATACAATCACAATCATACAACCACAATCATACAATCACAATCATACTATCACAATCATACAATCACAATCATACAATCACAATCATACAAAAACAATCATACAATCACAATCATACAATCACAATCATACAATCACAATCATGCAATCACAATCATACAATCACAATCATACAATCACAATCATACAATCACAATCATACGAAGACAATCATACAATTACTACTATACAATCACAATCATACAAAAACCATCGTACAATCACAATCATACGATGACAATCATACAATTACTACTATACAATCACAATCATACAAAAACAATCATACAATCACAATCATACAACCACAATCATACATTCACAATCATACAATCACAATCATACAATCACAATCATACAATCACAATAATACAATGACAATCATACAATCTCAATCATACAATCACAATCATACAATCACAATCATACCTTCACAATCATACAATCACAATCATACAATCACAATCATACAATCACAATAATACAATCACAATCATACAATCACAATCATACAATCACAATCATACAATCACAATCATACTATCGCAATCGTACAATCACAATCATAATATCGCAATCATACAATCACAATCGCACAATCACAATCATACAATCACAATCATTCAATCACAATCATACAATCACAATCATACATTCACAATCATACAATCACAATCATACAATCACAATCATACAACCACAATAATACAATCACAATCATACAATCTCAATCATACAGTCACAATCATACAATCACAATCATACGATGACAATCATACAATTACTACTATACAATCACAATCATACAAAAACAACCATAAAATCACAATCATACAATCACAATCATACAATCACAATCATACAATCACAATCATACAATCACAATCATATTATCACAATCATACAATCACAATCATACAATCACAATCATACAATCACAATCATACAAAAACCATCATACAATCACAATCATACGATGACAATCATACAATTACTACTATACAATCACAATCATACAAAAACAATCATACAATCACAATCATACGATGACAATCATACAATTACTACTATACAATCACAATCATACAAAAACAATCATACAATCACAATCACACAATCACTATCATACAATCACAATCATACATTCACAATCATACAATCACAATCATTCAATCACAATCATACAATCACAATAGTCCAATCACAATCATACAATCTCAATCATACAATCACAATAATACAATCACAATCATACAATCTCAATCATACAATCACAATCATACAATCACAATCATACGATGACAATCATACAATTACTACTATACAATCACAATCATACAAAAACAATCATACAATCACAATCATACAACCACAATCATACATTCACAATCATACAATCTCAATCATACAATCACAATAATACAATCACAATCATACAATCTCAATCATACAATCACAATCATACAATCACAATCATACGATGACAATCATACAATTACTACTATACAATCACAATCACACAAAAACAATCATACAGTCACAATCATACGATGACAATCATACAATGACTACTATACAATCACAATCACACAAAAACAATCATACAATCACAATCATACAATCACAATCATACGATCACAATCATACAATCACAATCATACAATCACAATCATACATTCACAATCATACAATCACAATCATACAATCACAATCATACAATCACAATCATACAATCTCAATCATACAATCACAATCATACAATCACAATCATACAATCACAATCATACAATCACAATCATACGATCACAATCATACGAAGGCAATCATACAATTACTACTATACAATCACAATCATACAAAAACAATCATACAATCACAATCATACGATGACAATCATACAATTACTACTATACAATCACAATCATACAAAAACAATCATACAATCACAATCATACAATCACAATCATATGATCACAATCATACAATCACAATGATACAATCACAATCATACAATCACAATCATACAACCACAATCATACAATCACAATCATACGATCACAATAATACGAAGACAATCATACAATTACTACTATACAATCACAATCATACAATCACAATCATACGATGACAATCATACAATTACTACTATACAATCACAATCATACAAAAACAATCATACAACCACAATCATACAATCACAATCATACAATCACAATCATACATTCACAATCATACAATCCCAATCATACTATCGCAATCATACAATCACAATCACACAATCACAATCGTACAATCACAATTATACAATCACAATCATTCAATCACAATCATGCAATCACAATCATACAATCACAATCATACAATCACAATCATTCAAAAACAATCATACAATCACAATCATACAATCACAATCATACAATCACAATCATATAATCACACTCATAAAATTGCGGTCATACAATCGTAATCATACAATCACAATCATACCATCACAATCATACAGGCACAATCATACAATCACAATCATACAATCACAATCATACAATCACAATCATACAATCACAATAATACAATCACAATCATACAATCTCAATCATACAATCCCAATCATACAATCCCAATCATACAATCACAATCATACAATCACAATCATACAATCACAATCATACAACCACAATCATACAATCCCAATCATATTATCACAATCATACAATCACAATCATACAATCACAATAATACAATCACAATCATACAATCTCAATCATACAATCCCAATCATACAATCACAATCATACAATCACTATCATACAATCACAATCCTACAACCACAATCATACAATCACAATCATACTATCACAACCATACAATCACAATCATACAATCACAATCATACAAAAACAATCCTTCAATCACAATCATACAATCACAATCATACAATCACAATCATGCAATCACAATCATACAATCACAATCATACAATCACAATCATACAATCACAATCATACGAAGACAATCATACAATTACTACTATACAATCACAATCATACAAAAACAATCACACAATCACAATCATACGATGACAATCATACAATTACTACTATACAATCACAATCATACAAAAACAATCATACAATCACAATCACACAATCACTATCATACAATCACAATCATACATTCACAATCATACAATCACAATCATACCATCACAATCATGCAGGCACAATCATAAAATCAGAATCATAGAATCACAATCATACAAAAACAATCATGCAATCACAATCATGCAATCACAATCGTACAATCGCAATCGAACAATCAGAACCATATGATCACAATCATACAATCACAATCGTACAATCTCAATCATACACGCGCCATCTTACAATCACAATCATACAATCACAATCATACAATCACAATCATACAATCACAATCATACAATCACAATCATACAATCACAATCATACAATCACAATCATACAATCACAATCATACAATCACAATCATACAATCACAATCATAAAATCGCAATCAAACAATCACAATCATACGATCGCAATCATACAATCGCAATCATACACTCACAATCATTCAATCACAATCATACAATCACAATCATACAATCACAATCATACAATCACAATCATACAATCACAATCATACAATCACAATAATACAATCACAATCATACAATCTCAATCATACAATCCCAATCATACAATCCCAATCATACAATCACAATCATACAATCACAATCATACAATCACAATCATACAACCACAATCATACAATCCCAATCATATTATCACAATCATACAATCACAATCATACAATCACAATAATATAATCACAATCATACAATCTCAATCATACAATCCCAATCATACAATCACAATCATACAATCACTATCATACAATCACAATCCTACAACCACAATCATACGATGACAATCATACAATTACTACTATACAATCACAATCATACAAAAACAACCATAAAATCACAATCATACAATCACAATCATACAATCACAATCATACAATCACAATCATATTATCACAATCATACAATCACAATCATACAATCACAATAATACAATCACAATCATACAATCTCAATCATACAATCCCAATCATACAATCACAATCATACAATCACTATCATACAATCACAATCATACAACCACAATCATACAATCACAATCATACTATCACAATCATACAATCACAATCATACAATCACAATCATACAAAAACAATCATTCAATCACAATCATACAATCACAATCATACAATCACAAACATGCAATCACAATCATACAATCACAATCATACAATCACAATCATACAATCACAATCATACGAAGACAATCATACAATTACTACTATACAATCACAATCATACAAAAACAATCATACAATCACAATCATACGATGACAATCATACAATTACTACTATACAATCACAATCATACAAAAACAATCATACAATCACAATCACACAATCACTATCATACAATCACAATCATACATTCACAATCATACAATCACAATCATACAATCACAATCATACAATCACAATAGTCCAATCACAATCATACAATCTCAATCATACAATCACAATAATACAATCACAATCATACAATCTCAATCATACAATCACAATCATACAATCACAATCATACGATGACAATCATACAATTACTACTATACAATCACAATCATACAAAAACAATCATACAATCACAATCATACAACCACAATCATACATTCACAATCATACAATCACAATCATACAATCACAATCATACAATCACAATAATACAATGACAATCATACAATCTCAATCATACAATCACAATCATACAATCACAATCATACAATCACAATCATACAATCACAATCATACAATCACAATCATACAATCACAATAATACAATCACAATCATACAATCACAATCATACTATCGCAATCGTACAATCACAATCATAATATCGCAATCATACAATCACAATCGTACAATCACAATCATACAATCACAATCATTCAATCACAATCATGCAATCACAATCATACAATCACAATCATACAATCACAATCATACGATCACAATCATACGGAGACAATCATACAATTACTACTATACAATCACAATCACACAAAAACAATCATACAATCACAATCATACGATGACAATCATACAATTACTACTATACAATCACAATCACACAAAAACAATCATACAATCACAACCATACAATCACAATCATACAATCACAATCATACAATCACAATCATACAATCACAATCATACAATCACAATCATACAATCACAATCATACAATCACAATCATACAATCACAATAATACAATCACAATCATACAATCACAATCATACAATCACAATCATACTATCGCAATCGTACAATCACAATCATAATATCGCAATCATACAATCACAATCGTACAATCACAATCATACAATCACAATCATTCAATCACAATCATGCAATCACAATCATACAATCACAATCATACAATCACAATCATACGATCACAATCATACGGAGACAATCATACAATTACTACTATACAATCACAATCACACAAAAACAATCATACAATCACAATCATACGATGACAATCATACAATTACTACTATACAATCACAATCACACAAAAACAATCATACAATCACAACCATACAATCACAATCATACAATCACAATCATACAATCACAATCATACAATCACAATCATACAATCACAATCATACATGCACAATCATACAATCACAATCATACAATCACAATCATACAATCACAATAATACAATGACAATCATACAATCTCAATCATACAATCACAATCATACAATCACAATCATACAATCACAATCATACAATCACAATAATACAATCACAATCATACAATCACAATCATACAATCACAATCATACAATCACAATCATACTATCGCAATCGTACAATCACAATCATAATATCGCAATCATACAATCACAATCGTACAATCACAATCATACAATCACAATCATTCAATCACAATCATGCCATCACAATCATACAATCACAATCATACAATCACAATCATACGATCACAATCATACGGAGACAATCATACAATTACTACTATACAATCACAATCACACAAAAACAATCATACAATCACAATCATACGATGACAATCATACAATTACTACTATACAATCACAATCACACAAAAACAATCATACAATCACAATCATACAATCACAATCATACGATCACAATCATACAATCACAATCATACAATCACAATCATACATTCACAATCATACAATCACAATCATACAATCACAATCATACAATCACAATCATACAATCTCAATCATACAATCACAATCATACCATCACAATCATACAATCACAATCATACAATCACAATCATACAATCACAATCATACAATCACAATCATACAATCACAATCATACAAAAACAATCATACAATCACAATCATACAATCACAATCATATGATCACAATCATATGATCACAATCATACAATCACAATGATACAATCACAATGATACAATCACAATCATACAATCACAATCATATAATCACACTCATAAAATTGCAATCATACAATCGCAATCATACAATCACAATCATACCATCACAATCATGCAGGCACAATTATAAAATCAGAATCATAGAATCACAATCATACAAAAACAATCATGCAATCACAATCATGCAATCACAATCGTACAATCGCAATCGAACAATCAGAACCATATGATCACAATCATACAATCACAATCGTACAGTCTCAATCATACACGCGCCATCTTACAATCACAATCATACAATCACAATCATACAATCACAACCATATAATCACAATCATACAATCACAATCATACAATCACAATCATACAATCTCAATCATACAATCACAATAATACAATCACAATCATACAATCTCAATCATACAATCACAATCATACAATCACAATCATACAATCACAATCATACGATCACAATCATACGAAGGCAATCATACAATTACTACTATACAATCACAATCATACAAAAACAATCATACAATCACAATCATACGATGGCAATCATACAATTACTACTATACAATCACAATCATACAAAAACAATCATTCAATCACAATCATACAATCACAATCATACAATCACAAACATGCAATCACAATCATACAATCACAATCATACAATCACAATCATACAATCACAATCATACGAAGACAATCATACAATTACTACTATACAATCACAATCATACAAAAACAATCATACAATCACAATCATACGATGACAATCATACAATTACTACTATACAATCACAATCATACAAAAACAATCATACAATCACAATCACACAATCACTATCATACAATCACAATCATACATTCACAATCATACAATCACAATCATACAATCACAATCATACAATCACAATAGTCCAATCACAATCATACAATCTCAATCATACAATCACAATAATACAATCACAATCATACAATCTCAATCATACAATCACAATCATACAATCACAATCATACGATGACAATCATACAATTACTACTATACAATCACAATCATACAAAAACAATCATACAATCACAATCATACAACCACAATCATACATTCACAATCATACAATCACAATCATACAATCACAATCATACAATCACAATAATACAATGACAATCATACAATCTCAATCATACAATCACAATCATACAATCACAATCATACAATCACAATCATACAATCACAATCATACAATCACAATCATACAATCACAATAATACAATCACAATCATACAATCACAATCATACTATCGCAATCGTACAATCACAATCATAATATCGCAATCATACAATCACAATCGTACAATCACAATCATACAATCACAATCATTCAATCACAATCATGCAATCACAATCATACAATCACAATCATACAATCACAATCATACGATCACAATCATACGGAGACAATCATACAATTACTACTATACAATCACAATCACACAAAAACAATCATACAATCACAATCATACGATGACAATCATACAATTACTACTATACAATCACAATCACACAAAAACAATCATACAATCACAACCATACAATCACAATCATACAATCACAATCATACAATCACAATCATACAATCACAATCATACAATCACAATCATACAATCACAATCATACAATCACAATCATACAATCACAATAATACAATCACAATCATACAATCACAATCATACAATCACAATCATACTATCGCAATCGTACAATCACAATCATAATATCGCAATCATACAATCACAATCGTACAATCACAATCATACAATCACAATCATTCAATCACAATCATGCAATCACAATCATACAATCACAATCATACAATCACAATCATACGATCACAATCATACGGAGACAATCATACAATTACTACTATACAATCACAATCACACAAAAACAATCATACAATCACAATCATACGATGACAATCATACAATTACTACTATACAATCACAATCACACAAAAACAATCATACAATCACAACCATACAATCACAATCATACAATCACAATCATACAATCACAATCATACAATCACAATCATACAATCACAATCATACATGCACAATCATACAATCACAATCATACAATCACAATCATACAATCACAATAATACAATGACAATCATACAATCTCAATCATACAATCACAATCATACAATCACAATCATACAATCACAATCATACAATCACAATAATACAATCACAATCATACAATCACAATCATACAATCACAATCATACAATCACAATCATACTATCGCAATCGTACAATCACAATCATAATATCGCAATCATACAATCACAATCGTACAATCACAATCATACAATCACAATCATTCAATCACAATCATGCCATCACAATCATACAATCACAATCATACAATCACAATCATACGATCACAATCATACGGAGACAATCATACAATTACTACTATACAATCACAATCACACAAAAACAATCATACAATCACAATCATACGATGACAATCATACAATTACTACTATACAATCACAATCACACAAAAACAATCATACAATCACAATCATACAATCACAATCATACGATCACAATCATACAATCACAATCATACAATCACAATCATACATTCACAATCATACAATCACAATCATACAATCACAATCATACAATCACAATCATACAATCTCAATCATACAATCACAATCATACCATCACAATCATACAATCACAATCATACAATCACAATCATACAATCACAATCATACAATCACAATCATACAATCACAATCATACAAAAACAATCATACAATCACAATCATACAATCACAATCATATGATCACAATCATATGATCACAATCATACAATCACAATGATACAATCACAATGATACAATCACAATCATACAATCACAATCATATAATCACACTCATAAAATTGCAATCATACAATCGCAATCATACAATCACAATCATACCATCACAATCATGCAGGCACAATTATAAAATCAGAATCATAGAATCACAATCATACAAAAACAATCATGCAATCACAATCATGCAATCACAATCGTACAATCGCAATCGAACAATCAGAACCATATGATCACAATCATACAATCACAATCGTACAGTCTCAATCATACACGCGCCATCTTACAATCACAATCATACAATCACAATCATACAATCACAACCATATAATCACAATCATACAATCACAATCATACAATCACAATCATACAATCTCAATCATACAATCACAATAATACAATCACAATCATACAATCTCAATCATACAATCACAATCATACAATCACAATCATACAATCACAATCATACGATCACAATCATACGAAGGCAATCATACAATTACTACTATACAATCACAATCATACAAAAACAATCATACAATCACAATCATACGATGGCAATCATACAATTACTACTATACAATCACAATCATACAAAAACAATCATACAATCACAATCATACAATCACAATCATACAATCACAATCATATGATCACAATCATACAATCACAATGATACAATCACAATCATACAATCACAATCATACAACCACAATCATACAATCACAATCATACGATCACAATAATACGAAGACAATCATACAATTACTACTATACAATCACAATCATACAATCACAATCATACGATGACAATCATACAATTACTACTATACAATCACAATCATACAAAAACAATCATACAACCACAATCATACAATCACAATCATACAATCACAATCATACATTCACAATCATACAATCCCAATCATACTATCGCAATCATACAATCACAATCATACAATCACAATCGTACAATCACAATTATACAATCACAATCATTCAATCACAATCATGCAATCACAATCATACAATCACAATCATACAATCACAATCATTCAAAAACAATCATACAATCACAATCATACAATCACAATCATACAATCATAATCATATAATCACACTCATAAAATTGCGGTCATACAATCGCAATCATACAATCACAATCATACCATCACAATCATACAGGCACAATCATACAATCACAATCATACAATCACAATCATACAATCACAATCATACCATCACAATAATACAATCACAATCATACAATCTCAATCATACAATCCCAATCATACAATCCCAATCATACAATCACAATCATACAATCACAATCATACAATCACAATCATACAACCACAATCATACAATCCCAATCATATTATCACAATCATACAATCACAATCATACAATCACAATAATACAATCACAATCATACAATCTCAATCATACAATCCCAATCATACAATCACAATCATACAATCACTATCATACAATCACAATCCTACAACCACAATCATACAATCACAATCATACTATCACAATCATACAATCACAATCATACAATCACAATCATACAAAAACAATCCTTCAATCACAATCATACAATCACAATCATACAATCACAATCATGCAATCACAATCATACAATCACAATCATACAATCACAATCATACAATCACAATCATACGAAGACAATCATACAATTACTACTATACAATCACAATCATACAAAAACAATCACACAATCACAATCATACGATGACAATCATACAATTACTACTATACAATCACAATCATACAAAAACAATCATACAATCACAATCACACAATCACTATCATACAATCACAATCATACATTCACAATCATACAATCACAATCATACCATCACAATCATGCAGGCACAATCATAAAATCAGAATCATAGAATCACAATCATACAAAAACAATCATGCAATCACAATCATGCAATCACAATCGTACAATCGCAATCGAACAATCAGAACCATATGATCACAATCATACAATCACAATCGTACAATCTCAATCATACACGCGCCATCTTACAATCACAATCATACAATCACAATCATACAATCACAATCATACAATCACAATCATACAATCACAATCATACAATCACAATCATACAATCACAATCATACAATCACAATCATACAATCACAATCATAAAATCGCAATCAAACAATCACAATCATACGATCGCAATCATACAATCGCAATCATACACTCACAATCATTCAATCACAATCATACAATCACAATCATACAATCACAATCATACAATCACAATCATACAATCACAATCATACAATCACAATCATACAATCACAATAATACAATCACAATCATACAATCTCAATCATACAATCCCAATCATACAATCCCAATCATACAATCACAATCATACAATCACAATCATACAATAACAATCATACAACCACAATCATACAATCCCAATCATATTATCACAATCATACAATCACAATCATACAATCACAATAATATAATCACAATCATACAATCTCAATCATACAATCCCAATCATACAATCACAATCATACAATCACTATCATACAATCACAATCCTACAACCACAATCATACAATCACAATCATACTATCACAATCATACAATCACAATCATACAATCACAATCATACAAAAACAATCATTCAATCACAATCATACAATCACAATCATACAATCACAATCATGCAATCACAATCATACAATCACAATCATACAATCACAATCATGCAATCACAATCATACAATCACAATCATACAATCACAATCATACAATCACAATCATACGAAGACAATCATACAATTACTACTATACAATCACAATCATACAAAAACAATCATACAATCACAATCATACGATGACAATCATACAATTACTACTATACAATCACAATCATACAAAAACAATCATACAATCACAATCATACAATCACAATCATATGATCACAATCATACAATCACAATGATACAATCACAATCATACAATCACAATCATACAACCACAATCATACAATCACAATCATACATTCACAATCATACAATCCCAATCATACTATCGCAATCATACAATCACAATCATACAATCACAATCGTACAATCACAATTATACAATCACAATCATTCAATCACAATCATGCAATCACAATCATACAATCACAATCATACAATCACAATCATTCAAAAACAATCATACAATCACAATCATACAATCACAATCATACAATCACAATCATACAATCATAATCATATAATCACACTCATAAAATTGCGGTCATACAATCGCAATCATACAATCACAATCATACCATCACAATCATACAGGCACAATCATACAATCACAATCATACAATCACAATCATACAATCACAATCATACAATCACAATAATACAATCACAATCATACAATCTCAATCATACAATCCCAATCATACAATCCCAATCATACAATCACAATCATACAATCACAATCATACAATCACAATCATACAACCACAATCATACAATCCCAATCATATTATCACAATCATACAATCACAATCATACAATCACAATAATACAATCACAATCATACAATCTCAATCATACAATCCCAATCATACAATCACAATCATACGATCACTATCATACAATCACAATCCTACAACCACAATCATACAATCACAATCATACTATCACAATCATACAATCACAATCATACAATCACAATCATACAAAAACAATCCTTCAATCACAATCATACAATCACAATCATACAATCACAATCATGCAATCACAATCATACAATCACAATCATACAATCACAATCATACAATCACAATCATACGAAGACAATCATACAATTACTACTATACAATCACAATCATACAAAAACAATCACACAATCACAATCATACGATGACAATCATACAATTACTACTATACAATCACAATCATACAAAAACAATCATACAATCACAATCACACAATCACTATCATACAATCACAATCATACATTCACAATCATACAATCACAATCATACCATCACAATCATGCAGGCACAATCATAAAATCAGAATCATAGAATCACAATCATACAATCACAATCATACAATCACAATCATACTATCGCAATCATACAATCACAATCGTACAATCACAATCATACAATCACAATCATACAATCACAATCATACTATCGCAATCATACAATCACAATCATACAATCACAATCATACAATCACAATCATACAATCACAATCATACTATCGCAATCATACAATCACAATCATACAATCACAATCATACAATCACAATCATACAATCACAATCATACAATCACAATCGTACAATCACAATCATACAATCACAATCATACAATCACAATCATACTATCGCAATCATACAATCACAATCATACAATCACAATCATACAATCACAATCATACAATCACAATCATGCAATTACAATCATATGATCATAATCATACAAGAACAATCATACAATCACAATAATAGAACCATAATTATACAACCACAATCAAACGATCACAATCATACAATCACAATCATACACTCACAATCATACGCTCACAATCATTCAATCACAATGATACAATCACAATCATACAATCACAATCATACGATCACAATCATACGATCACAATCATACGAAGACAATCATACAATTACTACTATACAATCACAATCATACAAAAACAATCATACAATCACAATCATACGATGACAATCATACAATTACTACTATACAATCACAATCATACAAAAACAATCATACAATCACAATCATACAATCACAATCATTCAATCACAATCATACATTCACAATCATACAATCACAATCATACAATCACAATCATACAATCACAATCATACAATCTCAATCATACAATCACAATCATACAATCACAATCATACAATCACAATCATACAATCACAATCATACAATCACAATCATACAATCACAATCATACAAAAACAATCATACAATCACAATCATACAATCACAATCATATGATCACAATCATATGATCACAATCATACAATCACAATGATACAATCACAATCATACAATCACAATCATACAATCACAATCATACAATCACAATCATACAATCACAATCATACGATCACAATCATACGAAGACAATCATACAATTACTACTATACAATCACAATCATACAAAAACAATCATACAATCACAATCATACGATGACAATCATACAATTACTACTATACAATCACAATCATACAAAAACAATCATACAATCACAATCATACAATCACAATCATACGATCACAATCATACGAAGTCAATCATACAATTACTACTATACAATCACAATCATACAAAAACAATCATACAATCACAATCATACGATGACAATCATACAATTACTACTATACAATCACAATCATACAATCACAATCATACAATCACAATCATACAATCACAATCATGCAATTACAATCATATGATCATAATCATACAAGAACAATCATACAATCACAATAATAGAACCATAATTATACAACCACAATCAAACGATCACAATCATACAATCACAATCATACGATCACAATCATACAATCACAATCATACTATCGCAATCATACAAACACAATCATACAATCACAATCATACAATCACAATCATACAATCACAATCGTACAATCACAATCATACAATCACAATCATACAATCACAATCATACTATCGCAATCATACAATCACAATCATACAATCACAATCATACAATCACAATCATACAATCACAATCATACTATCGCAATCATACAATCACAATCATACAATCACAATCATACAATCACAATCATACAATCACAATCATACAATCACAATCGTACAATCACAATCGTACAATCACAATCATACAATCACAATCATACTATCGCAATCATACAATCACAATCATACAATCACAATCATACAATCACAATCATACAATCACAATCATGCAATTACAATCATATGATCATAATCATACAAGAACAATCATACAATCACAATAATAGAACCATAATTATACAACCACAATCAAACGATCACAATCATACAATCACAATCATACACTCACAATCATACGCTCACAATCATTCAATCACAATGATACAATCACAATCATACAATCACAATCATACGATCACAATCATACGATCACAATCATACGAAGACAATCATACAATTACTACTATACAATCACAATCATACAAAAACAATCATACAATCACAATCATACGATGACAATCATACAATTACTACTATACAATCACAATCATACAAAAACAATCATACAATCACAATCATACAATCACAATCATTCAATCACAATCATACATTCACAATCATACAATCACAATCATACAATCACAATCATACAATCACAATCATACAATCTCAATCATACAATCACAATCATACAATCACAATCATACAATCACAATCATACAATCACAATCATACAATCACAATCATACAATCACAATCATACAAAAACAATCATACAATCACAATCATACAATCACAATCATATGATCACAATCATATGATCACAATCATACAATCACAATGATACAATCACAATCATACAATCACAATCATACAATCACAATCATACAATCACAATCATACAATCACAATCATACGATCACAATCATACGAAGACAATCATACAATTACTACTATACAATCACAATCATACAAAAACAATCATACAATCACAATCATACGATGACAATCATACAATTACTACTATACAATCACAATCATACAAAAACAATCATACAATCACAATCATACAATCACAATCATACGATCACAATCATACGAAGTCAATCATACAATTACTACTATACAATCACAATCATACAAAAACAATCATACAATCACAATCATACGATGACAATCATACAATTACTACTATACAATCACAATCATACAAAAACAATCATACAATCACAATCATACAATCACAATCATATGATCACAATCATACAATCACAATGATACAATCACAATCATACAATCACAATCATACAATCACAATCATACAATCACAATCATACGATCACAATAATACGAAGACAATCATACAATTACTACTATACAATCACAATCATACAATCACAAGCATACGATGACAATCATACAATTACTACTATACAATCACAATCATACAAAAACAATCATACAACCACAATCATACAATCACAATCATACAATCACAATCATACATTCACAATCATACAATCACAGTCATACAATCACAATCATACAATCACAATAATACAATCACAATCATACAATCTCAATCATACAATCACAAACAAATAATCACAATCATACAATCACAATCATACAATCACAATCATACAATCACAATCATACAATCACAATCATACAATCACAATCGTACAATCACAATCATACAATCACAATCATACAATCACAATCATACTATCGCAATCATACAATCACAATCATACAATCACAATCATACAATCACAATCATACAATCACAATCATACAATCACAATCATGCAATTACAATCATATGATCATAATCATACAAGAACAATCATACAATCACAATAATAGAACCATAATTATACAACCACAATCAAACGATCACAATCATACAATCACAATCATACACTCACAATCATACGCTCACAATCATTCAATCACAATGATACAATCACAATCATACAATCACAATCATACGATCACAATCATACGATCACAATCATACGAAGACAATCATACAATTACTACTATACAATCACAATCATACAAAAACAATCATACAATCACAATCATACGATGACAACCATACAATTACTACTATACAATCACAATCATACAATCACAATCATACGATGACAATCATACAATTACTACTATACAATCACAATCATACAAAAACAATCATACAACCACAATCATACAATCACAATCATACAATCACAATCATACATTCACAATCATACAATCACAGTCATACAATCACAATCATACAATCACAATAATACAATCACAATCATACAATCTCAATCATACAATCACAAACAAATAATCACAATCATACAATCACAATCATACAATCACAATCATACAATCACAATCATACAATCACAATCATACAATCACAATCATACAATCACAATCATACAATCACAATCATACATTCACAATCATACAATCACAATCATACAATCACAATCATACAATCACAATGATACAATCACAATCATACAATCACAATCATACAATCACAATCATACAATCACAATCATACAATCACAATCATACATTCACAATCATACAATCACAATCATACAATCACAATAATCCAATCACAATCGTACAATCTCAATCATACAATCGCAATCATACAATCACAATCATACAATCCCAATCATACTATCGCAATCATACAATCACAATCATACAATCACAATCGTACAATCACAATTATACAATCACAATCATTCAATCACAATCATGCAATCACAATCATACAATCACAATCATTCAAAAACAATCATACAATCACAATCATACAATCACAATCATACAATCACAATCATACAATCATAATCATATAATCACACTCATAAAATTGCGGTCATACAATCGCAATCATACAATCACAATCATACCATCACAATCATACAGGCACAATCAGACAATCACAATCATACAATCACAATCATACAATCACAATCATACAATCACAATCATACAATCACAATCATACAATCACAATAATACAATCACAATCATACAATCTCAATCATACAATCCCAATCATACAATCCCAATCATACAATCACAATCATACAATCACAATAATATAATCACAATCATACAATCTCAATCATACAATCACAATCATACAATCACAATCATACAATCACAATCACACGATCACAATCATACGAAGGCAATCATACAATTACTACTATACAATCACAATCATACAAAAACAATCATACAATCACAATCATACAATCCCAATCATACAATCACAATCATACAATCACTATCATACAATCACAATCATACTATCACAATCATACAATCACAATCATACAATCACAATCATACAAAAACAATCATTCAATCACAATCATACAATCACAATCATACAATCACAATCATGCAATCACAATCATACAATCACAATCATACAATCACAATCATGCAATCACAATCATACAATCACAATCACACAATCACAATCATACAATCACAATCATACGAAGACAATCATACAATTACTACTATACAATCACAATCACACAAAAACAATCATACAATCACAATCATACAATCACAATCATACAATCACAATCATACAATCACAATCATACAATCACAATCATACATTCACAATCATACAATCACAATCATACAATCACAATCATACAATCACAATAATACAATGACAATCATACAATCTCAATCATACAATCACAATCATACAATCACAATCATACAATCACAATCATACAATCACAATAATACAATCACAATCATACAATCACAATCATACAATCACAATCATACAATCACAATCATACTATCGCAATCGTACAATCACAATCATAATATCGCAATCATACAATCACAATCGTACAATCACAATCATACAATCACAATCATTCAATCACAATCATGCAATCACAATCATACAATTACAATCATACAATCACAATCATACGATCACAATCATACGGAGACAATCATACATTTACTACTATACAATCACAATCACACAAAAACAATCATACAATCACAATCATACGATGACAATCATACAATTACTACTATACAATCACAATCACACAAAAACAATCATACAATCACAATCATACAATCACAATCATACAATCACAATCATACAATCACAATCATACAATCACAATCATACATTCACAATCATACAATCAAAATCATACAATCACAATCATACAACCACAATAATACAATCACAATCATACAATCTCAATCATACAGTCACAATCATACAATCACAATCATACGAAGGCAATCATACAATTACTACTATACAATCACAATCATACAAAAACAATCATACAATCACAATCATACAATTACTACTATACAATCACAATCATACAAAAACAATCATACAATCACAATCATACAACCACAATCATACATTCACAATCATACAATCACAATCATACAATCACAATCATACAATCACAATAATACAATGACAATCCTACAATCTCAATCATACAATCACAATCATAGAATCACAATCATACAATCACAATCATTCAATCACAATCATGCAATCACAATCATACAATCACAATCATACAATCACAATCATACAATCACAATCATACATTCACAATCATACAATCACAATCATACAATCACAATCATACAATCACAATAATACAATGACAATCATACAATCTCAATCATACAATCACAATCATACAATCACAATCATACAATCACAATCATACAATCACAATCATACAATCACAATAATACAATCACAATCATACAATCACAATCATACAATCACAATCATACTATCGCAATCGTACAATCACAATCATAATATCGCAATCATACAATCACAATCGTACAATCACAATCATACAATCACAATCATTCAATCACAATCATGCAATCACAATCATACAATCACAATCATACAATCACAATCATACGACCACAATCATACGGAGACAATCATACAATTACTACTATACAATCACAATCACACAAAAACAATCATACAATAACAATCATACGATGACAATCATACAATTACTACTATACAATCACAATCACACAAAAACAATCATACAATCACAATCATACAATCACAATCATACAATCACAATCATACAATCACAATCATACAATCACAATCATACAATCACAATCATACATTCACAATCATACAATCACAATCATACAATCACAATCATACAACCACAATAATACAATCACAATCATACAATCTCAATCATACAGTCACAATCATACAATCACAATCATACGAAGGCAATCATACAATTACTACTATACAATCACAATCATACAAAAACAATCATACAATCACAATCATACGATGACAATCATACAATTACTACTATACAATCACAATCATACAAAAACAATCATACAATCACAATCATACAACCACAATCATACATTCACAATCATACAATCACAATCATACAATCACAATCATACAATCACAATAATACAATGACAATCATACAATCTCAATCATACAATCACAATCATACAATCACAATCATACAATCACAATCATACAATCACAATCATACAATCACAATAATACAATCACAATCATACAATCACAATCATACAATCACAATCATACAATCACAATCATACTATCGCAATCGTACAATCACAATCATAATATCGCAATCATACAATCACAATCGTACAATCACAATCATACAATCACAATCATTCAATCACAATCATGCAATCACAATCATACAATCACAATCATACAATCACAATCATACTATCACAATCATACGGAGACAATCATACAATTACTACTATACAATCACAATCACACAAAAACAATCATACAATCACAATCATACGATGACAATCATACAATTACTACTATACAATCACAATCACACAAAAACAATCATACAATCACAATCATACAATCACAATCATACAATCACAATCATACAATCACAATCATACAATCACAATCATACATTCACAATCATACAATCACAATCATACAATCACAATCATACAACCACAATAATACAATCACAATCATACAATCTCAATCATACAGTCACAATCATACAATCACAATCATACGATGACAATCATACAATTACTACTATACAATCACAATCATACAAAAACAACCATAAAATCACAATCATACAATCACAATCATACAATCACAGTCATACAATCACAATCATACATTCACAATCATACAATCACAATCATACAATCACAATCATACAACCACAATAATACAATCACAATCATACAATCTCAATCATACAATCACAATCATACAATCGCAATCATACAATCACAATCATACAATCACAATCATACAATCACAATCATACAATCACAATCATACAATCACAATCATAATATCGCAATCATACAATCACAATCGTACAATCACAATCATACAATCACAATCATTCAATCACAATCATGCAATCACAATCATACAATCACAATCATACAATCACAATCATACAATCACAATCATACAAAAACAATCATGCAATCACAATCATACCATCACAATCATGCAGGCACAATTATAAAATCAGAATCATAGAATCACAATCATACAAAAACAATCATGCAATCACAATCATGCAATCACAATCGTACAATCGCAATCGAACAATCAGAACCATATGATCACAATCATACAATCACAATCGTACAGTCTCAATCATACACGCGCCATCTTACAATCACAATCATACAATCACAATCATACAATCACAACCATATAATCACAATCATACAATCACAATCATACAATCACAATCATACAATCACAATCATACAATCACAATCATACAATCACAATCATACAATCGCAATCAAACAATCACAATCATACGATCGCTATCGTACAATCGCAATCATACACTCACAATCATTCAATCACAATGATACAATCACAATCATACAATGACAATCATACGATGACAATCATACAATTACTACTATACAATCACAATCATACAAAAACAATCATACAATCACAATCATACAATCACAGTCATACAATCACAATCGTACAATCACAATCATACTATCGCAATCATACAATCACAATCATACAATCACAATCATACAATCACAATCATACAATCACAATCATACAATCACAATCATACTATCGCAATTATACAATCACAATCATACAATCACAATCATACAATCACAATCATACAATCACAATCATGCAATTACAATCATATGATCATAATCATACAAGAACAATCATACAATCACAATAATAGAACCATAATTATACAACCACAATCAAACGATCACAATCATACAATCACAATCATACGATCACAATCGTACGATCACAATCATACAATCACAATCATACAAAAACAATCATACAATCACAATCATACACTCACAATCATACGCTCACAATCATTCAATCACAATGATACAATCACAAACATACAATCACAATCATACGATCACAATCATACGATCACAATCATACGAAGACAATCATACAATTACTACTATACAATCACAATCATACAAAAACAATCATACAATCACAATCATACGATGACAATCATACAATTACTACTATACAATCACAATCATACAAAAACAATCATACAATCACAATCATACAATCACAATCATACATTCACAATCATACAATCACAATCATACAATCACAATCATACAATCACAATCATACAATCTCAATCATACAATCACAATCATACAATCTCAATCATACAATCACAATCATACAATCACAGTCATACAATCACAATCATACAATCACAATCATACAATCACAATCATACAATCACAATCATACAATCACAATCATACAATCACAATCATACTATCGCAATCATACAATCACAATCATACAATCACAATCATACAATCACAATAATACAATCACAATCATACAATCACAATCATACAATCACAATCATACAATCACAATCATACAATCACAATCATACAATCACAATCATACAAAAACAATCATACAATCACAATCATACAATCACAATCATATGATCACAATCATATGATCACAATCATACAATCACAATGATACAATCGCAATGATACAATCACAATCATACAATCACAATCATACAATCACAATCATACAATCACAATCATACAATCACAATCATACAATCACAATCATACGATCACAATGATACGAAGACAATCATACAATTACTACTATACAATCACAATCATACAAAAACAATCATACAATCACAATCATACGATGACAATCATACAATTACTACTATACAATGACAATCATACTAAAACAATCATACAATCACAATCATACAATCACAATCATACGATCACAATCATACGAAGTCAATCATACAATTACTACTATACAATCACAATCATACAAAAACAATCATACAATCACAATCATACGATGACAATCATACAATTACTACTATACAATCACAATCATACAAAAACAATCATACAATCACAATCATACTATCACAATCATATGATCACAATCATACAATCACAATGATACAATCACAATCATACAATCACAATCATACAATCACAATCATGCAATCACAATCATACGATCACAATCATACGAAGACAATCATACAATTACTACTATACAATCACAATCATACAATCACAATCATACGATGACAATCATACAATTACTACTATACAATCACAATCATACAAAAACAATCATACAACCACAATCATACAATCACAATCATACAATCACAATCATACATTCACAATCATACAATCACAATCATACAATCACAATCATAATATCACAATAATACAATCACAATCATACAATCTCAATCATACAATCATAATCATATAATCACACTCATAAAATTGCGGTCATACAATCGCAATCATACAATCACAATCATACCATCACAATCATACAGGCACAATCATACAATCACAATCATACAATCACAATCATACAATCACAATCATACAATCACAATAATACAATCACAATCATACAATCTCAACCATACAATCCCAATCATACAATCCCAATCATACAATCACAATCATACAATCACAATCATACAATCACAATCATACAACCACAATCATACAATCCCAATCATATTATCACAATCATACAATCACAATCATACAATCACAATAATACAATCACAATCATACAATCTCAATCATACAATCCCAATCATACAATCACAATCATACAATCACTATCATACAATCACAATCCTACAACCACAATCATACAATCACAATCATACTATCACAATCATACAATCACAATCATACAATCACAATCATACAATCACAATCATACAATCACAATCATACAAAAACAATCCTTCAATCACAATCATACAATCACAATCATACAATCACAATCATGCAATCACAATCATACAATCACAATCATACAATCACAATCATACAATCACAATCATACAATCACAATCATACAATCACAATCATACAATCACAATCATACGAAGACAATCATACAATTACTACTATACAATCACAATCATACAAAAACAATCACACAATCACAATCATACGATGACAATCATACAATTACTACTATACAATCACAATCATACAAAAACAATCATACAATCACAATCACACAATCACTATCATACAATCACAATCATACATTCACAATCATACAATCACAATCATACCATGACAATCATGCAGGCACAATCATAAAATCAGAATCATAGAATCACAATCATACAAAAACAATCATGCAATCACAATCATGCAATCACAATCGTACAATCGCAATCGAACAATCAGAACCATATGATCACAATCATACAATCACAATCGTACAATCTCAATCATACACGCGCCATCTTACAATCACAATCATACAATCACAATCATACAATCACAATCATACAATCACAATCATACAATCACAATCATACAATCACAATCATACAATCACAATCATACAATCACAATCATACAATCACAATCATACAATCACAATCATACAATCACAATCATACAATCACAATCATAAAATCGCAATCAAACAATCACAATCATACGATCGCAATCATACGATCGCAATCATACAATCGCAATCATACACTCACAATCATTCAATCACAATCATACAATCACAATCATACAATCACAATCATACAATCACAATCATACAATCACAATCATACAATCACAATAATACAATCCCAATCATACAATCCCAATCATACAATCACAATCATACAATCACAATCATACAATCACAATCATACAACCACAATCATACAATCCCAATCATATTATCACAATCATACAATCACAATCATACAATCACAATAATATAATCACAATCATACAATCTCAATCATACAATCCCAATCATACAATCACAATCATACAATCACTATCATACAATCACAATCCTACAACCACAATCATACAATCACAATCATACTATCACAATCATACAATCACAATCATACAATCACAATCATACAAAAACAATCATTCAATCACAATCATACAATCACAATCATACAATCACAATCATGCAATCACAATCATACAATCACAATCATACAATCACAATCATGCAATCACAATCATACAATCACAATCATACAATCACAATCATACAATCACAATCATACGAAGACAATCATACAATTACTACTATACAATCACAATCATACAAAAACAATCATACAATCACAATCATACGATGACAATCATACAATTACTACTATACAATCACAATCATACAAAAACAATCATACAATCACAATCATACAATCACAATCATATGATCACAATCATACAATCACAATGGTACAATCACAATCATACAATCACAATCATACAACCACAATCATACAATCACAATCATACGATCACAATAATACGAAGACAATCATACAATTACTACTATGCAATCACAATCATACAATCACAATCATACGATGACAATCATACAATTACTACTATACAATCACAATCATACAAAAACAATCATACAACCACAATCATACAATCACAATCATACATTCACAATCATACAATCCCAATCATACTATCGCAATCATACAATCACAATCATACAATCACAATCGTACAATCACAATTATACAATCACAATCATTCAATCACAATCATGCAATCACAATCATACAATCACAATCATACAATCACAATCATTCAAAAACAATCATACAATCACAATCATACAATCACAATCATACAATCATAATCATATAATCACACTCATAAAATTGCGGTCATACAATCGCAATCATACAATCACAATCATACCATCACAATCATACAGGCACAATCATACAATCACAATCATACAATCACAATCATACAATCACAATCATACAACCACAATCATACAATCCCAATCATATTATCACAATCATACAATCACAATCATACAATCACAATAATACAATCACAATCATACAATCTCAATCATACAATCCCAATCATACAATCACAATCATACGATCACTATCATACAATCACAATCCTACAACCACAATCATACAATCACAATCATACTATCACAATCATACAATCACAATCATACAATCACAATCATACAAAAACAATCCTTCAATCACAATCATACAATCACAATCATACAATCACAATCATGCAATCACAATCATACAATCACAATCATACAATCACAATCATACAATCACAATCATACAATCACAATCATACGAAGACAATCATACAATTACTACTATACAATCACAATTATACAAAAACAATCACACAATCACAATCATACGATGACAATCATACAATTACTACTATACAATCACAATCATACAAAAACAATCATACAATCACAATCACACAATCACTATCATACAATCACAATCATACATTCACAATCATACAATCACAATCATACCATCACAATCATGCAGGCACAATCATAAAATCAGAATCATAGAATCACAATCATACAAAAACAATCATGCAATCACAATCATGCAATCACAATCGTACAATCGCAATCGAACAATCAGAACCATATGATCACAATCATACAATCACAATCGTACAATCTCAATCATACACGCGCCATCTTACAATCACAATCATACAATCACAATCATACAATCACAATCATACAATCACAATCATACAATCACAATCATACAATCACAATCATACAATCACAATCATAAAATCGCAATCAAACAATCACAATCATACGATCGCAATCATACAATCGCAATCATACACTCACAATCATTCAATCACAATGATACAATCACAATCATACAATGACAATCATACAATTACTACTATACAATCACAATCATACAAAAACAATCATACAATCACAATCATACAATCACAATCATACAATCACAATCGTACAATCACAATCATACAATCACAATCATACAATCACAATCATACTATCGCAATCATACAATCACAATCATACAATCACAATAATACAATCACAATCATACAATCACAATCATACTATCGCAATCATACAATCACAATCATACAATCACAATCATACAATCACAATCATACAATCACAATCATACAATCACAATCGTACAATCACAATCATACAATCACAATCATACAATCACAATCATACTATCGCAATCATACAATCACAATCATACAATCACAATCATACAATCACAATCATACGATCACAATCATACTATCGCAATCATACAATCACAATCATACAATCACAATCATACAATCACAATCATACAATCACAATCATGCAATTACAATCATATGATCATAATCATACAAGAACAATCATACAATCACAATAATAGAACCATAATTATACAACCACAATCAAACGATCACAATCATACAATCACAATCATACGATCACAATCATACAATCACAATCATACTATCGCAATCATACAATCACAATCATACAATCACAATCATACAATCACAATCATACAATCACAATCATACAATCACAATCGTACAATCACAATCATACAATCACAATCATACAATCACAATCATACTATCGCAATCATACAATCACAATCATACAATCACAATCATACAATCACAATCATACAATCACAATCATACTATCGCAATCATACAATCACAATCATACAATCACAATCATACAATCACAATCATACAATCACAATCATACAATCACAATCATACCATCACAATCATGCAGGCACAATCATAAAATCAGAATCATAGAATCACAATCATACAAAAACAATCATGCAATCACAATCATACAATCACAATCATACAATCACAATCATACTATCGCAATCATACAATCACAATCATACAATCACAATCATACAATCACAATCATACAATCACAATCATGCAATTACAATCATATGATCATAATCATACAAGAACAATCATACAATCACAATAATAGAACCATAATTATACAACCACAATCAAACGATCACAATCATACAATCACAATCATACACTCACAATCATACGCTCACAATCATTCAATCACAATGATACAATCACAATCATACAATCACAATCATACGATCACAATCATACGATCACAATCATACGAAGACAATCATACAATTACTACTATACAATCACAATCATACAAAAACAATCATACAATCACAATCATACGATGACAATCATACAATTACTACTATACAATCACAATCATACAAAAACAATCATACAATCACAATCATACAATCACAATCATTCAATCACAATCATACATTCACAATCATACAATCACAATCATACAATCACAATCATACAATCACAATCATACAATCTCAATCATACAATCACAATCATACAATCACAATCATACAATCACAATCATACAATCACAATCATACAATCACAATCATACAATCACAATCATACAAAAACAATCATACAATCACAATCATACAATCACAATCATATGATCACAATCATATGATCACAATCATACAATCACAATGATACAATCACAATCATACAATCACAATCATACAATCACAATCATACAATCACAATCATACAATCACAATCATACGATCACAATCATACGAAGACAATCATACAATTACTACTATACAATCACAATCATACAAAAACAATCATACAATCACAATCATACGATGACAATCATACAATTACTACTATACAATCACAATCATACAAAAACAATCATACAATCACAATCATACAATCACAATCATACGATCACAATCATACGAAGTCAATCATACAATTACTACTATACAATCACAATCATACAAAAACAATCATACAATCACAATCATACGATGACAATCATACAATTACTACTATACAATCACAATCATACAAAAACAATCATACAATCACAATCATACAATCACAATCATATGATCACAATCATACAATCACAATGATACAATCACAATCATACAATCACAATCATACAATCACAATCATACAATCACAATCATACGATCACAATAATACGAAGACAATCATACAATTACTACTATACAATCACAATCATACAATCACAATCATACGATGACAATCATACAATTACTACTATACAATCACAATCATACAAAAACAATCATACAACCACAATCATACAATCACAATCATACAATCACAATCATACATTCACAATCATACAATCACAGTCATACAATCACAATCATACAATCACAATAATACAATCACAATCATACAATCTCAATCATACAATCACAAACAAATAATCACAATCATACAATCACAATCATACAATCACAATCATACAATCACAATCATACAATCACAATCATACAATCACAATCATACAATCACAATCATACAATCACAATCATACATTCACAATCATACAATCACAATCATACAATCACAATCATACAATCACAATCATACAATCACAATGATACAATCACAATCATACAATCACAATCATACAATCACAATCATACAATCACAATCATACAATCACAATCATACATTCACAATCATACAATCACAATCATACAATCACAATAATCCAATCACAATCGTACAATCTCAATCATACAATCGCAATCATACAATCACAATCATACAATCCCAATCATACTATCGCAATCATACAATCACAATCATACAATCACAATCGTACAATCACAATTATACAATCACAATCATTCAATCACAATCATGCAATCACAATCATACAATCACAATCATTCAAAAACAATCATACAATCACAATCATACAATCACAATCATACAATCACAATCATACAATCATAATCATATAATCACACTCATAAAATTGCGGTCATACAATCGCAATCATACAATCACAATCATACCATCACAATCATACAGGCACAATCAGACAATCACAATCATACAATCACAATCATACAATCACAATCATACAATCACAATAATACAATCACAATCATACAATCTCAATCATACAATCCCAATCATACAATCCCAATCATACAATCACAATCATACAATCACAATAATATAATCACAATCATACAATCTCAATCATACAATCACAATCATACAATCACAATCATACAATCACAATCATACGATCACAATCATACGAAGGCAATCATACAATTACTACTATACAATCACAATCATACAAAAACAATCATACAATCACAATCATACAATCCCAATCATACAATCACAATCATACAATCACTATCATACAATCACAATCATACTATCACAATCATACAATCACAATCATACAATCACAATCATACAAAAACAATCATTCAATCACAATCATACAATCACAATCATACAATCACAATCATGCAATCACAATCATACAATCACAATCATACAATCACAATCATGCAATCACAATCATACAATCACAATCATACAATCACTATCATACAATCACAATCATACGAAGACAATCATACAATTACTACTATACAATCACAATCACACAAAAACAATCATACAATCACAATCATACAATCACAATCATGCAATCACAATCATACAATCACAATCATACAATCACAATCATACATTCACAATCATACAATCACAATCATACAATCACAATCATACAATGACAATCATACAATGACAATCATACAATCTCAATCATACAATCACAATCATACAATCACAATCATACAATCACAATCATACAATCACAATAATACAATCACAATCATACAATCACAATCATACAATCACAATCATACAATCACAATCATACAATCACAATCATACTATCGCAATCGTACAATCACAATCATAATATCGCAATCATACAATCACAATCGTACAATCACAATCATACAATCACAATCATTCAATCACAATCATGCAATCACAATCATACAATCACAATCATACAATCACAATCATACGATCACAATCATACGGAGACAATCATACATTTACTACTATACAATCACAATCACACAAAAACAATCATACAATCACAATCATACGATGACAATCATACAATTACTACTATACAATCACAATCACACAAAAACAATCATACAATCACAATCATACAATCACAATCATACAATCACAATCATACAATCACAATCATACAATCACAATCATACATTCACAATCATACAATCAAAATCATACAATCACAATCATACAACCACAATAATACAATCACAATCATACAATCTCAATCATACAGTCACAATCATACAATCACAATCATACGAAGGCAATCATACAATTACTACTATACAATCACAATCATACAAAAACAATCATACAATCACAATCATACAATTACTACTATACAATCACAATCATACAAAAACAATCATACAATCACAATCATACAACCACAATCATACATTCACAATCATACAATCACAATCATACAATCACAATCATACAATCACAATAATACAATGACAATCATACAATCTCAATCATACAATCACAATCATACAATCACAATCATACAATCACAATCATACAATCACAATCATACAATCACAATCATACAATCACAATAATACAATCACAATCATACAATCACAATCATACAATCACAATCATACTATCGCAATCGTACAATCACAATCATAATATCGCAATCATACAATCACAATCGTACAATCACAATCATACAATCACAATCATTCAATCACAATCATGCAATCACAATCATACAATCACAATCATACAATCACAATCATACAATCACAATCATACATTCACAATCATACAATCACAATCATACAATCACAATCATACAATCACAATAATACAATGACAATCATACAATCTCAATCATACAATCACAATCATACAATCACAATCATACAATCACAATCATACAATCACAATCATACAATCACAATAATACAATCACAATCATACAATCACAATCATACAATCACAATCATACTATCGCAATCGTACAATCACAATCATAATATCGCAATCATACAATCACAATCGTACAATCACAATCATACAATCACAATCATTCAATCACAATCATGCAATCACAATCATACAATCACAATCATACAATCACAATCATACGATCACAATCATACGGAGACAATCATACAATTACTACTATACAATCACAATCACACAAAAACAATCATACAATCACAATCATACGATGACAATCATACAATTACTACTATACAATCACAATCACACAAAAACAATCATACAATCACAATCATACAATCACAATCATACAATCACAATCATACAATCACAATCATACAATCACAATCATACAATCACAATCATACATTCACAATCATACAATCACAATCATACAATCACAATCATACAACCACAATAATACAATCACAATCATACAATCTCAATCATACAGTCACAATCATACAATCACAATCATACGAAGGCAATCATACAATTACTACTATACAATCACAATCATACAAAAACAATCATACAATCACAATCATACGATGACAATCATACAATTACTACTATACAATCACAATCATACAAAAACAATCATACAATCACAATCATACAACCACAATCATACATTCACAATCATACAATCACAATCATACAATCACAATCATACAATCACAATAATACAATGACAATCATACAATCTCAATCATACAATCACAATCATACAATCACAATCATACAATCACAATCATACAATCACAATCATACAATCACAATAATACAATCACAATCATACAATCACAATCATACAATCACAATCATACAATCACAATCATACTATCGCAATCGTACAATCACAATCATAATATCGCAATCATACAATCACAATCGTACAATCACAATCATACAATCACAATCATTCAATCACAATCATGCAATCACAATCATACAATCACAATCATACAATCACAATCATACTATCACAATCATACGGAGACAATCATACAATTACTACTATACAATCACAATCACACAAAAACAATCATACAATCACAATCATACGATGACAATCATACAATTACTACTATACAATCACAATCACACAAAAACAATCATACAATCACAATCATACAATCACAATCATACAATCACAATCATACAATCACAATCATACAATCACAATCATACATTCACAATCATACAATCACAATCATACAATCACAATCATACAACCACAATAATACAATCACAATCATACAATCTCAATCATACAGTCACAATCATACAATCACAATCATACGATGACAATCATACAATTACTACTATACAATCACAATCATACAAAAACAACCATAAAATCACAATCATACAATCACAATCATACAATCACAATCATACAATCACAATCATACATTCACAATCATACAATCACAATCATACAATCACAATCATACAACCACAATAATACAATCACAATCATACAATCTCAATCATACAATCACAATCATACAATCGCAATCATACAATCACAATCATACAATCACAATCATACAATCACAATCATACAATCACAATCATACAATCACAATCATAATATCGCAATCATACAATCACAATCGTACAATCACAATCATACAATCACAATCATTCAATCACAATCATGCAATCACAATCATACAATCACAATCATACAATCACAATCATACAAAAACAATCATGCAATCACAATCATACCATCACAATCATGCAGGCACAATTATAAAATCAGAATCATAGAATCACAATCATACAAAAACAATCATGCAATCACAATCATGCAATCACAATCGTACAATCGCAATCGAACAATCAGAACCATATGATCACAATCATACAATCACAATCGTACAGTCTCAATCATACACGCGCCATCTTACAATCACAATCATACAATCACAATCATACAATCACAACCATATAATCACAATCATACAATCACAATCATACAATCACAATCATACAATCACAATCATACAATCACAATCATACAATCGCAATCAAACAATCACAATCATACGATCGCTATCGTACAATCGCAATCATACACTCACAATCATTCAATCACAATGATACAATCACAATCATACAATGACAATCATACGATGACAATCATACAATTACTACTATACAATCACAATCATACAAAAACAATCATACAATCACAATCATACAATCACAGTCATACAATCACAATCGTACAATCACAATCATACAATCACAATCATACAATCACAATCATACTATCGCAATAATACAATCACAATCATACAATCACAATCATACAATCACAATCATAACATCGCAATTATACAATCACAATCGTACAATCACAATCATACAATCACAATCATACAATCACAATCATGCAATCACAATCATTCAAAAACAATCATACTATCGCAATCATACAATCACAATCATACAATCACAATCATACAATCACAATCATACAATCACAATCATACAATCACAATCGTACAATCACAATCATACAATCACAATCATACAATCACAATCATACTATCGCAATCATACAATCACAATCATACAATCACAATCATACAATCACAATCATACGATCACAATCATACTATCGCAATCATACAATCACAATCATACAATCACAATCATACAATCACAATCATACAATCACAATCATGCAATTACAATCATATGATCATAATCATACAAGAACAATCATACAATCACAATAATAGAACCATAATTATACAACCACAATCAAACGATCACAATCATACAATCACAATCATACGATCACAATCATACAATCACAATCATACTATCGCAATCATACAATCACAATCATACAATCACAATCATACAATCACAATCATACAATCACAATCATACAATCACAATCGTACAATCACAATCATACAATCACAATCATACAATCACAATCATACTATCGCAATCATACAATCACAATCATACAATCACAATCATACAATCACAATCATACAATCACAATCATACTATCGCAATCATACAATCACAATCATACAATCACAATCATACAATCACAATCATACAATCACAATCATACAATCACAATCATACCATCACAATCATGCAGGCACAATCATAAAATCAGAATCATAGAATCACAATCATACAAAAACAATCATGCAATCACAATCATACAATCACAATCATACAATCACAATCATACTATCGCAATCATACAATCACAATCATACAATCACAATCATACAATCACAATCATACAATCACAATCATGCAATTACAATCATATGATCATAATCATACAAGAACAATCATACAATCACAATAATAGAACCATAATTATACAACCACAATCAAACGATCACAATCATACAATCACAATCATACACTCACAATCATACGCTCACAATCATTCAATCACAATGATACAATCACAATCATACAATCACAATCATACGATCACAATCATACGATCACAATCATACGAAGACAATCATACAATTACTACTATACAATCACAATCATACAAAAACAATCATACAATCACAATCATACGATGACAATCATACAATTACTACTATACAATCACAATCATACAAAAACAATCATACAATCACAATCATACAATCACAATCATTCAATCACAATCATACATTCACAATCATACAATCACAATCATACAATCACAATCATACAATCACAATCATACAATCTCAATCATACAATCACAATCATACAATCACAATCATACAATCACAATCATACAATCACAATCATACAATCACAATCATACAATCACAATCATACAAAAACAATCATACAATCACAATCATACAATCACAATCATATGATCACAATCATATGATCACAATCATACAATCACAATGATACAATCACAATCATACAATCACAATCATACAATCACAATCATACAATCACAATCATACAATCACAATCATACGATCACAATCATACGAAGACAATCATACAATTACTACTATACAATCACAATCATACAAAAACAATCATACAATCACAATCATACGATGACAATCATACAATTACTACTATACAATCACAATCATACAAAAACAATCATACAATCACAATCATACAATCACAATCATACGATCACAATCATACGAAGTCAATCATACAATTACTACTATACAATCACAATCATACAAAAACAATCATACAATCACAATCATACGATGACAATCATACAATTACTACTATACAATCACAATCATACAAAAACAATCATACAATCACAATCATACAATCACAATCATATGATCACAATCATACAATCACAATGATACAATCACAATCATACAATCACAATCATACAATCACAATCATACAATCACAATCATACGATCACAATAATACGAAGACAATCATACAATTACTACTATACAATCACAATCATACAATCACAATCATACGATGACAATCATACAATTACTACTATACAATCACAATCATACAAAAACAATCATACAACCACAATCATACAATCACAATCATACAATCACAATCATACATTCACAATCATACAATCACAGTCATACAATCACAATCATACAATCACAATAATACAATCACAATCATACAATCTCAATCATACAATCACAAACAAATAATCACAATCATACAATCACAATCATACAATCACAATCATACAATCACAATCATACAATCACAATCATACAATCACAATCATACAATCACAATCATACAATCACAATCATACATTCACAATCATACAATCACAATCATACAATCACAATCATACAATCACAATCATACAATCACAATGATACAATCACAATCATACAATCACAATCATACAATCACAATCATACAATCACAATCATACAATCACAATCATACATTCACAATCATACAATCACAATCATACAATCACAATAATCCAATCACAATCGTACAATCTCAATCATACAATCGCAATCATACAATCACAATCATACAATCCCAATCATACTATCGCAATCATACAATCACAATCATACAATCACAATCGTACAATCACAATTATACAATCACAATCATTCAATCACAATCATGCAATCACAATCATACAATCACAATCATTCAAAAACAATCATACAATCACAATCATACAATCACAATCATACAATCACAATCATACAATCATAATCATATAATCACACTCATAAAATTGCGGTCATACAATCGCAATCATACAATCACAATCATACCATCACAATCATACAGGCACAATCAGACAATCACAATCATACAATCACAATCATACAATCACAATCATACAATCACAATAATACAATCACAATCATACAATCTCAATCATACAATCCCAATCATACAATCCCAATCATACAATCACAATCATACAATCACAATAATATAATCACAATCATACAATCTCAATCATACAATCACAATCATACAATCACAATCATACAATCACAATCATACGATCACAATCATACGAAGGCAATCATACAATTACTACTATACAATCACAATCATACAAAAACAATCATACAATCACAATCATACAATCCCAATCATACAATCACAATCATACAATCACTATCATACAATCACAATCATACTATCACAATCATACAATCACAATCATACAATCACAATCATACAAAAACAATCATTCAATCACAATCATACAATCACAATCATACAATCACAATCATGCAATCACAATCATACAATCACAATCATACAATCACAATCATGCAATCACAATCATACAATCACAATCATACAATCACTATCATACAATCACAATCATACGAAGACAATCATACAATTACTACTATACAATCACAATCACACAAAAACAATCATACAATCACAATCATACAATCACAATCATGCAATCACAATCATACAATCACAATCATACAATCACAATCATACATTCACAATCATACAATCACAATCATACAATCACAATCATACAATGACAATCATACAATGACAATCATACAATCTCAATCATACAATCACAATCATACAATCACAATCATACAATCACAATCATACAATCACAATAATACAATCACAATCATACAATCACAATCATACAATCACAATCATACAATCACAATCATACAATCACAATCATACAATCACAATCATACTATCGCAATCGTACAATCACAATCATAATATCGCAATCATACAATCACAATCGTACAATCACAATCATACAATCACAATCATTCAATCACAATCATGCAATCACAATCATACAATCACAATCATACAATCACAATCATACGATCACAATCATACGGAGACAATCATACATTTACTACTATACAATCACAATCACACAAAAACAATCATACAATCACAATCATACGATGACAATCATACAATTACTACTATACAATCACAATCACACAAAAACAATCATACAATCACAATCATACAATCACAATCATACAATCACAATCATACAATCACAATCATACAATCACAATCATACATTCACAATCATACAATCAAAATCATACAATCACAATCATACAACCACAATAATACAATCACAATCATACAATCTCAATCATACAGTCACAATCATACAATCACAATCATACGAAGGCAATCATACAATTACTACTATACAATCACAATCATACAAAAACAATCATACAATCACAATCATACAATTACTACTATACAATCACAATCATACAAAAACAATCATACAATCACAATCATACAACCACAATCATACATTCACAATCATACAATCACAATCATACAATCACAATCATACAATCACAATAATACAATGACAATCATACAATCTCAATCATACAATCACAATCATACAATCACAATCATACAATCACAATCATACAATCACAATCATACAATCACAATCATACAATCACAATAATACAATCACAATCATACAATCACAATCATACAATCACAATCATACTATCGCAATCGTACAATCACAATCATAATATCGCAATCATACAATCACAATCGTACAATCACAATCATACAATCACAATCATTCAATCACAATCATGCAATCACAATCATACAATCACAATCATACAATCACAATCATACAATCACAATCATACATTCACAATCATACAATCACAATCATACAATCACAATCATACAATCACAATAATACAATGACAATCATACAATCTCAATCATACAATCACAATCATACAATCACAATCATACAATCACAATCATACAATCACAATCATACAATCACAATAATACAATCACAATCATACAATCACAATCATACAATCACAATCATACTATCGCAATCGTACAATCACAATCATAATATCGCAATCATACAATCACAATCGTACAATCACAATCATACAATCACAATCATTCAATCACAATCATGCAATCACAATCATACAATCACAATCATACAATCACAATCATACGATCACAATCATACGGAGACAATCATACAATTACTACTATACAATCACAATCACACAAAAACAATCATACAATCACAATCATACGATGACAATCATACAATTACTACTATACAATCACAATCACACAAAAACAATCATACAATCACAATCATACAATCACAATCATACAATCACAATCATACAATCACAATCATACAATCACAATCATACAATCACAATCATACATTCACAATCATACAATCACAATCATACAATCACAATCATACAACCACAATAATACAATCACAATCATACAATCTCAATCATACAGTCACAATCATACAATCACAATCATACGAAGGCAATCATACAATTACTACTATACAATCACAATCATACAAAAACAATCATACAATCACAATCATACGATGACAATCATACAATTACTACTATACAATCACAATCATACAAAAACAATCATACAATCACAATCATACAACCACAATCATACATTCACAATCATACAATCACAATCATACAATCACAATCATACAATCACAATAATACAATGACAATCATACAATCTCAATCATACAATCACAATCATACAATCACAATCATACAATCACAATCATACAATCACAATCATACAATCACAATAATACAATCACAATCATACAATCACAATCATACAATCACAATCATACAATCACAATCATACTATCGCAATCGTACAATCACAATCATAATATCGCAATCATACAATCACAATCGTACAATCACAATCATACAATCACAATCATTCAATCACAATCATGCAATCACAATCATACAATCACAATCATACAATCACAATCATACTATCACAATCATACGGAGACAATCATACAATTACTACTATACAATCACAATCACACAAAAACAATCATACAATCACAATCATACGATGACAATCATACAATTACTACTATACAATCACAATCATACAAAAACAACCATAAAATCACAATCATACAATCACAATCATACAATCACAATCATACAATCACAATCATACATTCACAATCATACAATCACAATCATACAATCACAATCATACAACCACAATAATACAATCACAATCATACAATCTCAATCATACAATCACAATCATACAATCGCAATCATACAATCACAATCATACAATCACAATCATACAATCACAATCATACAATCACAATCATACAATCACAATCATAATATCGCAATCATACAATCACAATCGTACAATCACAATCATACAATCACAATCATTCAATCACAATCATGCAATCACAATCATACAATCACAATCATACAATCACAATCATACAAAAACAATCATGCAATCACAATCATACCATCACAATCATGCAGGCACAATTATAAAATCAGAATCATAGAATCACAATCATACAAAAACAATCATGCAATCACAATCATGCAATCACAATCGTACAATCGCAATCGAACAATCAGAACCATATGATCACAATCATACAATCACAATCGTACAGTCTCAATCATACACGCGCCATCTTACAATCACAATCATACAATCACAATCATACAATCACAACCATATAATCACAATCATACAATCACAATCATACAATCACAATCATACAATCACAATCATACAATCACAATCATACAATCGCAATCAAACAATCACAATCATACGATCGCTATCGTACAATCGCAATCATACACTCACAATCATTCAATCACAATGATACAATCACAATCATACAATGACAATCATACGATGACAATCATACAATTACTACTATACAATCACAATCATACAAAAACAATCATACAATCACAATCATACAATCACAGTCATACAATCACAATCGTACAATCACAATCATACAATCACAATCATACAATCACAATCATACTATCGCAATAATACAATCACAATCATACAATCACAATCATACAATCACAATCATAACATCGCAATTATACAATCACAATCGTACAATCACAATCATACAATCACAATCATTCAATCACAATCATGCAATCACAATCATACAATCACAATCATACAATCACAATCATACAAAAACAATCATACAATCACAATCATACAATCACAATCATACAATCATAATCATATAATCACACTCATAAAATTGCAATCATACAATCGCAATCATACAATCACAATCATACCATCACAATCATGCAGGCACAATCATAAAATCAGAATCATAGAATCACAATCATACAAAAACAATCATGCAATCACAATCATGCAATCACAATCGTACAATCGCAATCGAACAATCAGAACCATATGATCACAATCATACAATCACAATCGTACAATCTCAATCATACACGCGCCATCTTACAATCACAATCATACAATCACAATCATACAATCACAATCATACAATCACAATCATACAATCACAATCATACAATCACAATCATACAATCGCAATCAAACAATCACAAACATACGATCGCAATCATACAATCGCAATCATACACTCACAATCATTCAATCACAATGATACAATCACAATCATACAATGACAATCATACAATTACTACTATACAATCACAATCATACAAAAACAATCATACAATCACAATCATACAATCACAATCATACAATCACAATCGTACAATCACAATCATACAATCACAATCATACAATCACAATCATACTATCGCAATCATACAATCACAATCATACAATCACAATCATACAATCACAATCATACAATCACAATCATACTATCGCAATTATACAATCACAATCATACAATCACAATCATACAATCACAATCATACAATCACAATCATGCAATTACAATCATATGATCATAATCATACAAGAACAATCATACAATCACAATAATAGAACCATAATTATACAACCACAATCAAACGATCACAATCATACAATCACAATCATACGATCACAATCGTACGATCACAATCATACAATCACAATCATACAAAAACAATCATACAATCACAATCATACACTCACAATCATACGCTCACAATCATTCAATCACAATGATACAATCACAAACATACAATCACAATCATACGATCACAATCATACGATCACAATCATACGAAGACAATCATACAATTACTACTATACAATCACAATCATACAAAAACAATCATACAATCACAATCATACGATGACAATCATACAATTACTACTATACAATCACAATCATACAAAAACAATCATACAATCACAATCATACAATCACAATCATACTTTCACAATCATACAATCACAATCATACAATCACAATCATACAATCACAATCATACAATCTCAATCATACAATCACAATCATACAATCTCAATCATACAATCACAATCATACAATCACAGTCATACAATCACAATCATACAATCACAATCATACAATCACAATCATACAATCACAATCATACAATCACAATCATACAATCACAATCATACTATCGCAATCATACAATCACAATCATACAATCACAATCATACAATCACAATAATACAATCACAATCATACAATCACAATCATACAATCACAATCATACAATCACAATCATACAATCACAATCATACAATCACAATCATACAATCACAATCATACAAAAACAATCATACAATCACAATCATACAATCACAATCATATGATCACAATCATATGATCACAATCATACAATCACAATGATACAATCACAATGATACAATCACAATCATACAATCACAATCATACAATCACAATCATACAATCACAATCATACAATCACAATCATACGATCACAATGATACGAAGACAATCATACAATTACTACTATACAATCACAATCATACAAAAACAATCATACAATCACAATCATACGATGACAATCATACAATTACTACTATACAATGACAATCATACTAAAACAATCATACAATCACAATCATACAATCACAATCATACGATCACAATCATACGAAGTCAATCATACAATTACTACTATACAATCACAATCATACAAAAACAATCATACAATCACAATCATACGATGACAATCATACAATTACTACTATACAATCACAATCATACAAAAACAATCATACAATCACAATCATACAATCACAATCATATGATCACAATCATACAATCACAATGATACAATCACAATCATACAATCACAATCATACAATCACAATCATGCAATCACAATCATACGATCACAATCATACGAAGACAATCATACAATTACTACTATACAATCACAATCATACAATCACAATCATACGATGACAATCATACAATTACTACTATACAATCACAATCATACAAAAACAATCATACAACCACAATCATACAATCACAATCATACAATCACAATCATACATTCACAATCATACAATCACAATCATACAATCACAATCATAATATCACAATAATACAATCACAATCATACAATCTCAATCATACAATCACAATCATATAATCACAATCATACAATCACAATCATACAATCACAATCATACAATCACAATCATACAATCACAATCATACAATCACAATCATACAATCACAATAATACAATCACAATCATACAATCACAATCATACAATCACAATCATACAATCACAATCATAAAATCGCAATCAAACAATCACAATCATACGATCGCAATCATACAATCGCAATCATACACTCACAATCATTCAATCACAATGATACAATCACAATCATACAATGACAATCATACAATTACTACTATACAATCACAATCATACAAAAACAATCATACAATCACAATCATACAATCACAATCATACAATCACAATCGTACAATCACAATCATACAATCACAATCATACTATCGCAATCATACAATCACAATCATACAATCACAATCGTACAATCACAATTATACAATCACAATCATTCAATCACAATCATTCAATCACAATCATACAATCACAATCATACAATCACAATCATACAATCACAATCATTCAAAAACAATCATACAATCACAATCATACAATCACAATCATACAATCATAATCATATAATCACACTCATAAAATTGCAATCACACAATCGCAATCATAAAATCACAATCATACCATCACAATCATACAGGCACAATCATAAAATCAGAATCATAGAATCACAATCATACAAAAACAATCATGCAATCACAATCATGCAATCACAATCGTACAATCGCCATCGAACAATCAGAACCATATGATCACAATCATACAATCACAATCGTACAATCTCAATCATACACGCGCCATCTTACAATCACAATCATACAATCACAATCATACAACCACAATCAAACGATCACAATCATACAATCACAATCATACGATCACAATCGTACGATCACAATCATACAATCACAATCATACAAAAACAATCATACAATCACAATCATACACTCACAATCATACACTCACAATAATTCAATCACAATGATACAATCACAATCATACAATCACAATCATACGATCACAATCATACGATCACAATCATACGAAGACAATCATACAATTACTACTATACAATCACAATCATACAAAAACAATCATACAATCACAATCATACGATGACAATCATACAATTACTACTATACAATCACAATCATACTAAAACAATCATACAATCACAATCATACAATCACAATCATACGATCACAATCATACGAAGTCAATCATACAATTACTACTATACAATCACAATCATACAAAAACAATCATACAATCACAATGATACGATGACAATCATACAATTACTACTATACAATCACAATCATACAAAAACAATCATACAATCACAATCATACAATCACAATCATATGATCACAATCATACAATCACAATGATACAATCACAATCATACAATCACAATCATACAATCACAATCATGCAATCACAATCATACGATCACAATCATACGAAGACAATCATACAATTACTACTATACAATCACAATCATACAATCACAATCATACGATGACAATCATACAATTACTACTATACAATCACAATCATACAAAAACAATCATACAACCACAATCATACAATCACAATCATACAATCACAATCATACATTCACAATCATACAATCACAATCATACAATCACAATCATAATATCACAATAATACAATCACAATCATACAATCTCAATCATACAATCACAATCATATAATCACAATCATACAATCACAATCATACAATCACAATCATACAATCACAATCATACAATCACAATCATACAATCACAATCATACAATCACAATAATACAATCACAATCATACAATCACAATCATACAATCACAATCATACAATCACAATCATAAAATCGCAATCAAACAATCACAATCATACGATCGCAATCATACAATCGCAATCATACACTCACAATCATTCAATCACAATGATACAATCACAATCATACAATGACAATCATACAATTACTACTATACAATCACAATCATACAAAAACAATCATACAATCACAATCATACAATCACAATCATACAATCACAATCGTACAATCACAATCATACAATCACAATCATACTATCGCAATCATACAATCACAATCATACAATCACAATCGTACAATCACAATTATACAATCACAATCATTCAATCACAATCATTCAATCACAATCATACAATCACAATCATACAATCACAATCATACAATCACAATCATTCAAAAACAATCATACAATCACAATCATACAATCACAATCATACAATCATAATCATATAATCACACTCATAAAATTGCAATCACACAATCGCAATCATAAAATCACAATCATACCATCACAATCATACAGGCACAATCATAAAATCAGAATCATAGAATCACAATCATACAAAAACAATCATGCAATCACAATCATGCAATCACAATCGTACAATCGCCATCGAACAATCAGAACCATATGATCACAATCATACAATCACAATCGTACAATCTCAATCATACACGCGCCATCTTACAATCACAATCATACAATCACAATCATACAACCACAATCAAACGATCACAATCATACAATCACAATCATACGATCACAATCGTACGATCACAATCATACAATCACAATCATACAAAAACAATCATACAATCACAATCATACACTCACAATCATACACTCACAATCATTCAATCACAATGATACAATCACAATCATACAATCACAATCATACGATCACAATCATACGATCACAATCATACGAAGACAATCATACAATTACTACTATACAATCACAATCATACAAAAACAATCATACAATCACAATCATACGATGACAATCATACAATTACTACTATACAATCACAATCATACAAAAACAATCATACAATCACAATCATACAATCACAATCATACAATCACAATCATACATTCACAATCATACAATCACAATCATACAATCACAATCATACAATCACAATCATACAATCTCAATCATACAATCACAATCATACAATCACAATCATACAATCACAATCATACAATCACAATCATACAATCACAATCATACAATCACAATCATTCAAAAACAATCATACAATCACAATCATACAATCACAATCATACAATCATAATCATATAATCACACTCATAAAATTGCAATCACACAATCGCAATCATAAAATCACAATCATACCATCACAATCATACAGGCACAATCATAAAATCAGAATCATAGAATCACAATCATACAAAAACAATCATGCAATCACAATCATGCAATCACAATCGTACAATCGCCATCGAACAATCAGAACCATATGATCACAATCATACAATCACAATCGTACAATCTCAATCATACACGCGCCATCTTACAATCACAATCATACAATCACAATCATACAACCACAATCAAACGATCACAATCATACAATCACAATCATACGATCACAATCGTACGATCACAATCATACAATCACAATCATACAAAAACAATCATACAATCACAATCATACACTCACAATCATACACTCACAATCATTCAATCACAATGATACAATCACAATCATACAATCACAATCATACGATCACAATCATACGATCACAATCATACGAAGACAATCATACAATTACTACTATACAATCACAATCATACAAAAACAATCATACAATCACAATCATACGATGACAATCATACAATTACTACTATACAATCACAATCATACAAAAACAATCATACAATCACAATCATACAATCACAATCATACAATCACAATCATACATTCACAATCATACAATCACAATCATACAATCACAATCATACAATCACAATCATACAATCTCAATCATACAATCACAATCATACAATCACAATCATACAATCACAATCATACAATCACAATCATACAATCACAATCATACAATCACAATCATACAATCACAATCATACAAAAACAATCATACAATCACAATCATACAATCACAATCATACAATCACAATCATATGATCACAATCATATGATCACAATCATACAATCACAATGATACAATCACAATGATACAATCACAATGATACAATCACAATCATACAATCACAATCATACAATCACAATCATACAATCACAATCATACAATCACAATCATACGATCACAATCATACGAAGACAATCATACAATTACTACTATACAATCACAATCATACAATCACAATCATACGATCACAATAATACGAAGACAATCATACAATTACTACTATACAATCACAATCATACAATCACAATCATACGATGACAATCATACAATTACTACTATACAATCACAATCATACAAAAACAATCATACAACCACAATCATACAATCACAATCATACAATCACAATCATACATTCACAATCATACAATCACAGTCATACAATCACAATCATACAATCACAATAATACAATCACAATCATACAATCTCAATCATACAATCACAAACATATAATCACAATCATACAATCACAATCATACAATCACAATCATACAATCACAATCATACAATCACAATCATACAATCACAATCATACAATCACAATAATACAATCACAATCATACAATCACAATCATACAATCACAATCATACAATCACAATCATACAATCACAATCATACAATCACAATCATACAATCACAATCATATGATCACAATCATACAATCACAATGATACAATCACAATCATATGATCACAATCATACAATCACAATGATACAATCACAATCATACAATCACAATCATACAATCACAATCATACATTCACAATCATACAATCACAATCATACAATCACAATCATACAATCACAATGATACAATCACAATCATACAATCACAATCATACAATCACAATCATACATTCACAATCATACAATCACAATCATACATTCACAATCATACAATCTCAATCATACAATCACAATAATCCAATCACAATCGTACAATCTCAATCATACAATCGCAATCATACAATCACAATCATACAATCCCAATCATACTATCGCAATCATACAATCACAATCATACAATCACAATCGTACAATCACAATTATACAATCACAATCATTCAATCACAATCATGCAATCACAATCATACAATCACAATCATACAATCACAATCATTCAAAAACAATCATACAATCACAATCATACAATCACAATCATACAATCATAATCATATAATCACACTCATAAGATTGCGGTCATACAATCGCAATCATACAATCACAATCATACCATCACAATCATACAGGCACAATCATACAATCACAATCATACAATCACAATCATACAATCACAATCATACAATCACAATAATACAATCACAATCATACAATCTCAATCATACAATCCCAATCATACAATCCCAATCATACAATCACAATCATACAATCACAATCATACAATCACAATCATACAACCACAATCATACAATCCCAATCATATTATCACAATCATACAATCACAATCATACAATCACAATAATACAATCACAATCATACAATCTCAATCATACAATCCCAATCATACAATCACAATCATACAATCACTATCATACAATCACAATCCTACAACCACAATCATACAATCACAATCATACAATCACAATCATACTATCACAATCATACAATCACAATCATACAATCACAATCATACAAAAACAATCATTCAATCACAATCATACAATCACAATCATACAATCACAATCATGCAATCACAATCATACAATCACAATCATACAATCACAATCATACAATCACAATCATACAATCACAATCATACAATCACAATCATACAATCACAATCATATGATCACAATCATACAATCACAATGATACAATCACAATCATATGATCACAATCATACAATCACAATGATACAATCACAATCATACAATCACAATCATACAATCACAATCATACATTCACAATCATACAATCACAATCATACAATCACAATCATACAATCACAATGATACAATCACAATCATACAATCACAATCATACAATCACAATCATACATTCACAATCATACAATCACAATCATACATTCACAATCATACAATCTCAATCATACAATCACAATAATCCAATCACAATCGTACAATCTCAATCATACAATCGCAATCATACAATCACAATCATACAATCCCAATCATACTATCGCAATCATACAATCACAATCATACAATCACAATCGTACAATCACAATTATACAATCACAATCATTCAATCACAATCATGCAATCACAATCATACAATCACAATCATACAATCACAATCATTCAAAAACAATCATACAATCACAATCATACAATCACAATCATACAATCATAATCATATAATCACACTCATAAGATTGCGGTCATACAATCGCAATCATACAATCACAATCATACCATCACAATCATACAGGCACAATCATACAATCACAATCATACAATCACAATCATACAATCACAATCATACAATCACAATAATACAATCACAATCATACAATCTCAATCATACAATCCCAATCATACAATCCCAATCATACAATCACAATCATACAATCACAATCATACAATCACAATCATACAACCACAATCATACAATCCCAATCATATTATCACAATCATACAATCACAATCATACAATCACAATAATACAATCACAATCATACAATCTCAATCATACAATCCCAATCATACAATCACAATCATACAATCACTATCATACAATCACAATCCTACAACCACAATCATACAATCACAATCATACAATCACAATCATACTATCACAATCATACAATCACAATCATACAATCACAATCATACAAAAACAATCATTCAATCACAATCATACAATCACAATCATACAATCACAATCATGCAATCACAATCATACAATCACAATCATACAATCACAATCATACAATCACAATCATACAATCACAATCATACAATCACAATCATACGAAGACAATCATACAATTACTACTATACAATCACAATCATACAAAAACAATCATACAATTACTACTATACAATCACAGTCATACAAAAACAATCATACAATCACAATCACACAATCACTATCATACAATCACAATCATACATTCACAATCATACAATCACAATCATACAATCGCAATCATACAATCACAATCATACAATCACAATCATACAATCTCAATCATACAATCACAATAATACAATCACAATCATACAATCTCAATCATACAATCACAATCATACAATCACAATCATACAATCACAATCATACGATCACAATCATACGAAGGCAATCATACAATTACTACTATACAATCACAATCATACAAAAACAATCATACAATCACAATCATACGATGACAATCATACAATTACTACTATACAATCACAATCATACAAAAACAATCATACAATCACAATCATACAACCACAATCATACATTCACAATCATACAATCACAATCATACAATCACAATCATACAATCACAATAATGCAATGACAATCATACAATCTCAATCATACAATCACAATCATACAATCACAATCATACAATCACAATCATACAATCACAATCATACAATCACAATCATACAATCACAATAATACAATCACAATCATACAATCACAATCATACAATCACAATCATACTATCGCAATCGTACAATCACAATCATAATATCGCAATCATACAATCACAATCGTACAATCACAATCATACAATCACAATCATTCAATCACAATCATGCAATCACAATCATACAATCACAATCATACAATCACAATCATACGATCACAATCATACGGAGACAATCATACAATTACTACTATACAATCACAATCACACAAAAACAATCATACAATCACAATCATACGATGACAATCATACAATTACTACTATACAATCACAATCACACAAAAACAATCATACAATCACAATCATACAATCACAATCATACAATCACAATCATACAATCACAATCATACATTCACAATCATACAATCACAATCATACAATCACAATCATACAACCACAATAATACAATCACAATCATGCAATCACAATCATACAATCACAATCATACAATCACAATCATACAATCACAATCATACGAAGACAATCATACAATTACTACTATACAATCACAATCATACAAAAACAATCATACAATCACAATCATACGATGACAATCATACAATTACTACTATACAATCACAATCACACAAAAACAATCATACAATCACAATCATACGATGACAATCATACAATTACTACTATACAATCACAATCACACAAAAACAATCATACAATCACAATCATACAACCACAATCATACATTCACAATCATACAATCACAATCATACAATCACAATCATACGATCACAATCATACAATCTCAATCATACAATCACAATCATACAATCACAATCATACAATCACAATCATACGATCACAATCATACGAAGGCAATCATACAATTACTACTATACAATCACAATCATACAAAAACAATCATACAATCACAATCATACGATGACAATCATACAATTACTACTATACAATCACAATCATACAAAAACAATCATACAATCACAATCATACAACCACAATCATACATTCACAATCATACAATCACAATCATACAATCACAATCATACGATCACAATCATACAATCACAATCATACGATCACAATAATACAATCACAATCATACAATCACAATCATACAATCACAATCATACTATCGCAATCGTACAATCACAATCATAATATCGCAATCATACAATCACAATTGTACAATCACAATCATACAATCACAATCATTCAATCACAATCATGCAATCACAATCATACAATCACAATCATACAATCACAATCATACGATCACAATCATACGGAGACAATCATACAATTACTACTATACAATCACAATCACACAAAAACAATCATACAATCACAATCATACGATGACAATCATACAATTACTACTATACAATCACAATCACACAAAAACAATCATACAATCACAATCATACAATCACAATCATACAATCACAATCATACAATCACAATCATACAATCACAATCATACATTCACAATCATACAATCACAATCATACAATCACAATCATACAACCACAATAATACAATCACAATCATACAATCTCAATCATACAGTCACAATCATACAATCACAATCATACGAAGGCAATCATACAATTACTACTATACAATCACAATCATACAAAAACAATCATACAATCACAATCATACAATTACTACTATACAATCACAATCATACAAAAACAATCTTACAATCACAATCATACAACCACAATCATACATTCACAATCATACAATCACAATCATACAATCACAATCATACAATCACAATCATACAATCACAATCATACAATCACAATAATACAATGACAATCATACAATCTCAATCATACAAACACAATCATACAATCACAATCATACAATCACAATCATACAATCACAATCATACAATCACAATCATACAATCACAATAATACAATCACAATCATACAATCACAATCATACTATCGCAATCGTACAATCACAATCATAATATCGCAATCATACAATCACAATCGTACAATCACAATCATACAATCACAATCATTCAATCACAATCATGCAATCACAATCATACAATCCCAATCATACAATCACAATCATACGATCACAATCATACGGAGACAATCATACAATTACTACTATACAATCACAATCACACAAAAACAATCATACAATCACAATCATACGATGACAATCATACAATTACTACTATACAATCACAATCACACAAAAACAATCATACAATCGCAATCATACAATCGCAATCATACAATCACAATCATACCATCACAATCATACAATCACAATCATACATTCACAATCATACAATCACAATCATACAATCACAATCATACAATCACAATCATACAATCACAATAATACAATGACAATCATACAATCTCAATCATACAATCACAATCATACAATCACAATCATACAATCACAATCATACAATCACAATCATACAATCACAATCATACAATCACAATAATACAATCACAATCATACAATCACAATCATACAATCACAATCATACAACCACAATCATACAACCACAATAATACAATCACAATCATACAATCTCAATCATACAGTCACAATCATACAATCACAATCATACGAAGGCAATCATACAATTACTACTATACAATCACAATCATACAAAAACAATCATACAATCACAATCATACAATTACTACTATACAATCACAATCATACAAAAACAATCATACAATCACAATCATACAACCACAATCATACATTCACAATCATACAATCACAATCATACAATCACAATCATACAATCACAATCATACAATCACAATCATACAATCACAATAATACAATGACAATCATACAATCTCAATCATACAAACACAATCATACAATCACAATCATACAATCACAATCATACAATCACAATCATACAATCACAATCATACAATCACAATAATACAATCACAATCATACAATCACAATCATACTATCGCAATCGTACAATCACAATCATAATATCGCAATCATACAATCACAATCGTACAATCACAATCATACAATCACAATCATTCAATCACAATCATGCAATCACAATCATACAATCCCAATCATACAATCACAATCATACGATCACAATCATACGGAGACAATCATACAATTACTACTATACAATCACAATCACACAAAAACAATCATACAATCACAATCATACGATGACAATCATACAATTACTACTATACAATCACAATCACACAAAAACAATCATACAATCGCAATCATACAATCGCAATCATACAGTCACAATCATACCATCACAATCATACAATCACAATCATACATTCACAATCATACAATCACAATCATACAATCACAATCATACAATCACAATCATACAATCACAATCATACAATCACAATCATACATTCACAATCATACAATCACAATCATACAATCACAATCATACAACCACAATAATACAATCACAATCATACAATCTCAATCATACAGTCACAATCATACAATCACAATCATACGAAGGCAATCATACAATTACTACTATACAATCACAATCATACAAAAACAATCATACAATCACAATCATACAATTACTACTATACAATCACAATCATACAAAAACAATCATACAATCACAATCATACAACCAGAATCATACATTCACAATCATACAATCACAATCATACAATCACAATCATACAATCACAATCATACAACCACAATCATACAATCACAATAATACAATGACAATCATACAATCTCAATCATACAAACACAATCATACAATCACAATCATACAATCACAATCATACAATCACAATCATACAATCACAATCATACAATCACAATCATACAATCACAATAATACAATCACAATCATACAATCACAATCATACTATCGCAATCGTACAATCACAATCATAATATCGCAATCATACAATCACAATCGTACAATCACAATCATACAATCACAATCATTCAATCACAATCATGCAATCACAATCATACAATCCCAATCATACAATCACAATCATACGATCACAATCATACGGAGACAATCATACAATTACTACTATACAATCACAATCACACAAAAACAATCATACAATCACAATCATACGATGACAATCATACAATTACTACTATACAATCACAATCACACAAAAACAATCATACAATCGCAATCATACAATCGCAATCATACAATCACAATCATACCATCACAATCATACAATCACAATCATACATTCACAATCATACAATCACAATCATACAATCACAATCATACAATCACAATAATACAATGACAATCATACAATCTCAATCATACAATGACAATCATACAATCACAATCATACAATCACAATCATACAATCACAATCATACAATCACAATCATACAATCACAATCATACAATCACAATAATACAATCACAATCATACAATCACAATCATACTATCGCAATCGTACAATCACAATCATAATATCGCAATCATACAATCACAATCGTACAATCACAATCATACAATCACAATCATTCAATCACAATCATGCAATCACAATCATACAATCACAATCATACAATCACAATCATACGATCACAATCATACGGAGACAATCATACAATTACTACTATACAATCACAATCACACAAAAACAATCATACAATCACAATCATACAATCACAATCATACAATCACAATCATACATTCACAATCATACAATCACAATCATACAACCACAATCATACAACCACAATAATACAATCACAATCATACAATCTCAATCATACAATCACAATCATACAATCGCAATCATACAATCACAATCATACAATCACAATCATACAATCACAATCATACAATCACAATCATACAATCACAATCATACAATCACAATCATACAATCACAATCATAACATCGCAATCATACAATCACAATCGTACAATCACAATCATACAATCACAATCATTCAATCACAATCATGCAATCACAATCATACAATCACAATCATACAATCACAATCATACAAAAACAATCATACAATCACAATCATACAATCACAATCATACAATCATAATCATATAATCACACTCATAAAATTGCAATCATACAATCGCAATCATACAATCACAATCATACCATCACAATCATGCAGGCACAATCATAAAATCAGAATCATAGAATCACAATCATACAAAAACAATCATGCAATCACAATCATGCAATCACAATCGTACAATCGCAATCGAACAATCAGAACCATATGATCACAATCATACAATCACAATCGTACAATCTCAATCATACACGCGCCATCTTACAATCACAATCATACAATCACAATCATACAATCACAATCATACAATCACAATCATACAATCACAATCATACAATCACAATCATATGATCACAATCATACAATCACAATGATACAATCACAATCATACAATCACAATCATACAATCACAATCATGCAATCACAATCATACGATCACAATCATACGAAGACAATCATACAATTACTACTATACAATCACAATCATACAATCACAATCATACGATGACAATCATACAATTACTACTATACAATCACAATCATACAAAAACAATCATACAACCACAATCATACAATCACAATCATACAATCACAATCATACATTCACAATCATACAATCACAATCATACAATCACAATCATAATATCACAATAATACAATCACAATCATACAATCTCAATCATACAATCACAATCATATAATCACAATCATACAATCACAATGATACAATCACAATCATACAATGACAATCATACAATTACTACTATACAATCACAATCATACAAAAACAATCATACAATCACAATCATACAATCACAATCATACAATCACAGTCGTACAATCACAATCATACAATCACAATCATACTATCGCAATCATACAATCACAATCATACAATCACAATCGTACAATCACAATTATACAATCACAATCATTCAATCACAATCATTCAATCACAATCATACAATCACAATCATACAATCACAATCATACAATCACAATCATTCAAAAACAATCATACAATCACTATCATACAATCACAATCATACAATCATAATCATATAATCACACTCATAAAATTGCAATCACACAATCGCAATCATACAATCACAATCATACCATCACAATCATACAGGCACAATCATAAAATCAGAATCATAGAATCACAATCATACAAAAACAATCATGCAATCACAATCATGCAATCACAATCGTACAATCGCCATCGAACAATCAGAACCATATGATCACAATCATACAATCACAATCGTACAATCTCAATCATACACGCGCCATCTTACAATCACAATCATACAATCACAATCATACAACCACAATCAAACGATCACAATCATACAATCACAATCATACGATCACAATCGTACGATCACAATCATACAATCACAATCATACAAAAACAATCATACAATCACAATCATACACTCACAATCATACACTCACAATCATTCAATCACAATGATACAATCACAATCATACAATCACAATCATACGATCACAATCATACGATCACAATCATACGAAGACAATCATACAATTACTACTATACAATCACAATCATACAAAAACAATCATACAATCACAATCATACGATGACAATCATACAATTACTACTATACAATCACAATCATACAAAAACAATCATACAATCACAATCATACAATCACAATCATACAATCACAATCATACATTCACAATCATACAATCACAATCATACAATCACAATCATACAATCACAATCATACAATCACAATCATACATTCACAATCATACAATTACAATCATACAATCACAATCATACAATCACAATCATACAATCTCAATCATACAATCACAATCATACAATCACAATCATACAATCACAATCATACAATCACAATCATACAATCACAATCATACAATCACAATCATACAATCACAATCATACAAAAACAATCATACAATCACAATCATACAATCACAATCATATGATCACAATCATATGATCACAATCATACAATCACAATGATACAATCACAATGATACAATCACAATCATACAATCACAATCATACAATCACAATCATACAATCACAATCATACAATCACAATCATACGATCACAATCATACGAAGACAATCATACAATTACTACTATACAATCACAATCATACAAAAACAATCATACAATCACAATCATACGATGACAATCATACAATTACTACTATACAATCACAATCATACAAAAACAATCATACAATCACAATCATACAATCACAATCATATGATCACAATCATACAATCACAATGATACAATCACAATCATACAATCACAATCATACAATCACAATCATACAATCACAATCATACAATCACAATCATACGATCACAATAATACGAAGACAATCATACAATTACTACTATACAATCACAATCATACAATCACAATCATACGATGACAATCATACAATTACTACTATACAATCACAATCATACAAAAACAATCATACAACCACAATCATACAATCACAATCATACAATCACAATCATACATTCACAATCATACAATCACAGTCATACAATCACAATCATACAATCACAATAATACAATCACAATCATACAATCTCAATCATACAATCACAAACATATAATCACAATCATACAATCACAATCATACAATCACAATCATACAATCACAATCATACAATCACAATCATACAATCACAATAATACAATCACAATCATACAATCACAATCATACAATCACAATCATACAATCACAATCATACAATCACAATCATACAATCACAATCATACAATCACAATCATACAATCACAATCATATGATCACAATCATACAATCACAATGATACAATCACAATCATATGATCACAATCATACAATCACAATGATACAATCACAATCATACAATCACAATCATACAATCACAATCATACATTCACAATCATACAATCACAATCAATCAATCACAATCATACAATCACAATGATACAATCACAATCATACAATCACAATCATACAATCACAATCATACAATCACAATCATACAATCACAATCATACATTCACAATCATACAATCACAATCATACAATCACAATAATCCAATCACAATCGTACAATCTCAATCATACAATCGCAATCATACAATCACAATCATACAATCCCAATCATACTATCGCAATCATACAATCACAATCATACAATCACAATCGTACAATCACAATTATACAATCACAATCATTCAATCACAATCATGCAATCACAATCATACAATCACAATCATACAATCACAATCATTCAAAAACAATCATACAATCACAATCATACAATCACAATCATACAATCATAATCATATAATCACACTCATAAAATTGCGGTCATACAATCGCAATCATACAATCACAATCATACCATCACAATCATACAGGCACAATCATACAATCACAATCATACAATCACAATCATACAATCACAATCATACAATCACAATAATACAATCACAATCATACAATCTCAATCATACAATCCCAATCATACAATCCCAATCATACAATCACAATCATACAATCACAATCATACAATCACAATCATACAACCACAATCATACAATCCCAATCATATTATCACAATCATACAATCACAATCATACAATCACAATAATACAATCACAATCATACAATCTCAATCATACAATCCCAATCATACAATCACAATCATACAATCACTATCATACAATCACAATCCTACAACCACAATCATACAATCACAATCATACTATCACAATCATACAATCACAATCATACAATCACAATCATACAAAAACAATCATTCAATCACAATCATACAATCACAATCATACAATCACAATCATGCAATCACAATCACACAATCACAATCATACAATCACAATCATACAATCACAATCATACAATCACAATCATACGAAGACAATCATACAATTACTACTATACAATCACAATCATACAAAAACAATCATACAATCACAATCATACGATGACAATCATACAATTACTACTATACAATCACAATCATACAAAAACAATCATACAATCACAATCACACAATCACTATCATACAATCACAATCATACATTCACAATCATACAATCACAATCATACAATCACAATCATACAATCACAATCATACAATCACAATCATACAATCTCAATCATACAATCACAATAATACAATCACAATCATACAATCTCAATCATACAATCACAATCATACAATCACAATCATACAATCACAATCATACGATCACAATCATACGAAGGCAATCATACAATTACTACTATACAATCACAATCATACAAAAACAATCATACAATCACAATCATACGATGACAATCATACAATTACTACTATACAATCACAATCATACAAAAACAATCATACAATCACAATCATACGATGACAATCATACAATTACTACTATACAATCACAATCACACAAAAACAATCATACAATCACAATCATACGATGACAATCATACAATTACTACTATACAATCACAATCACACAAAAACAATCATACAATCACAATCATACAACCACAATCATACATTCACAATCATACAATCACAATCATACAATCACAATCATACGATCACAATCATACAATCTCAATCATACAATCACAATCATACAATCACAATCATACAATCACAATCATACGATCACAATCATACAGTCACAATCATACAATCACAATCATACGAAGGCAATCATACAATTACTACTATACAATCACAATCATACAAAAACAATCATACAATCACAATCATACAATTACTACTATACAATCACAATCATACAAAAACAATCATACAATCAGAATCATACAACCACAATCATACATTCACAATCATACAATCACAATCATACAATCACAATCATACAATCACAATCATACAATCACAATCATACAATCACAATAATACAATGACAATCATACAATCTCAATCATACAAACACAATCATACAATCACAATCATACAATCACAATCATACAATCACAATCATACAATCACAATCATACAATCACAATAATACAATCACAATCATACAATCACAATCATACAATCACAATCATACAACCACAATCATACAACCACAATAATACAATCACAATCATACAATCTCAATCATACAGTCACAATCATACAATCACAATCATACGAAGGCAATCATACAATTACTACTATACAATCACAATCATACAAAAACAATCATACAATCACAATCATACAATTACTACTATACAATCACAATCATACAAAAACAATCATACAATCACAATCATACAACCACAATCATACATTCACAATCATACAATCACAATCATACAATCACAATCATACAATCACAATCATACAATCACAATCATACAATCACAATCATACAATCACAATAATACAATGACAATCATACAATCTCAATCATACAAACACAATCATACAATCACAATCATACAATCACAATCATACAATCACAATCATACAATCACAATCATACAATCACAATCATACAATCACAATAATACAATCACAATCATACAATCACAATCATACTATCGCAATCGTACAATCACAATCATAATATCGCAATCATACAATCACAATCGTACAATCACAATCATACAATCACAATCATTCAATCACAATCATGCAATCACAATCATACAATCACAATCATACAATCCCAATCATACAATCACAATCATACGATCACAATCATACGGAGACAATCATACAATTACTACTATACAATCACAATCACACAAAAACAATCATACAATCACAATCATACGATGACAATCATACAATTACTACTATACAATCACAATCACACAAAAACTATCATACAATCGCAATCATACAATCGCAATCATACAATCACAATCATACCATCACAATCATACAATCACAATCATACATTCACAATCATACAATCACAATCATACAATCACAATCATACAATCACAATCATACAATCACAATCATACAATCACAATCATACAATCACAATCATACATTCACAATCATACAATCACAATCATACAATCACAATCATACAACCACAATAATACAATCACAATCATACAATCTCAATCATACAGTCACAATCATACAATCACAATCATACGAAGGCAATCATACAATTACTACTATACAATCACAATCATACAAAAACAATCATACAATCACAATCATACAATTACTACTATACAATCACAATCATACAAAAACAATCATACAATCACAATCATACAACCACAATCATACATTCACAATCATACAATCACAATCATACAATCACAATCATACAATCACAATCATACAATCACAATCATACAATCACAATAATACAATGACAATCATACAATCTCAATCATACAAACACAATCATACAATCACAATCATACAATCACAATCATACAATCACAATCATACAATCACAATCATACAATCACAATAATACAATCACAATCATACAATCACAATCATACTATCGCAATCGTACAATCACAATCATAATATCGCAATCATACAATCACAATCGTACAATCACAATCATACAATCACAATCATTCAATCACAATCATGCAATCACAATCATACAATCCCAATCATACAATCACAATCATACGATCACAATCATACGGAGACAATCATACAATTACTACTATACAATCACAATCACACAAAAACAATCATACAATCACAATCATACGATGACAATCATACAATTACTACTATACAATCACAATCACACAAAAACAATCATACAATCGCAATCATACAATCGCAATCATACAATCACAATCATACCATCACAATCATACAATCACAATCATACATTCACAATCATACAATCACAATCATACAATCACAATCATACAATCACAATCATACAATCACAATAATACAATGACAATCATACAATCTCAATCATACAATCACAATCATACAATCACAATCATACAATCACAATCATACAATCACAATCATACAATCACAATCATACAATCACAATCATACAATCACAATCATACAATCACAATAATACAATCACAATCATACAATCACAATCATACTATCGCAATCGTACAATCACAATCATAATATCGCAATCATACAATCACAATCGTACAATCACAATCATACAATCACAATCATTCAATCACAATCATGCAATCACAATCATACAATCACAATCATACAATCACAATCATACGATCACAATCATACGGAGACAATCATACAATTACTACTATACAATCACAATCACACAAAAACAATCATACAATCACAATCATACAATCACAATCATACAATCACAATCATACATTCACAATCATACAATCACAATCATACAACCACAATCATTCAACCACAATAATACAATCACAATCATACAATCTCAATCATACAATCACAATCATACAATCGCAATCATACAATCACAATCATACAATCACAATCATACAATCACAATCATACAATCACAATCATACAATCACAATCATACAATCACAATCATACAATCACAATCATACGATCACAATCATACGAAGACAATCATACAATTACTACTATACAATCACAATCATACAATCACAATCATACGATGACAATCATACAATTACTACTATACAATCACAATCATACAAAAACAATCATACAACCACAATCATACAATCACAATCATACAATCACAATCATACATTCACAATCATACAATCACAATCATACAATCACAATCATAATATCACAATAATACAATCACAATCATACAATCTCAATCATACAATCACAATCATATAATCACAATCATACAATCACAATGATACAATCACAATCATACAATGACAATCATACAATTACTACTATACAATCACAATCATACAAAAACAATCATACAATCACAATCATACAATCACAATCATACAATCACAGTCGTACAATCACAATCATACAATCACAATCATACTATCGCAATCATACAATCACAATCATACAATCACAATCGTACAATCACAATTATACAATCACAATCATTCAATCACAATCATTCAATCACAATCATACAATCACAATCATACAATCACAATCATACAATCACAATCATACAATCACAATCATTCAAAAACAATCATACAATCACTATCATACAATCACAATCATACAATCATAATCATATAATCACACTCATAAAATTGCAATCACACAATCGCAATCATACAATCACAATCATACCATCACAATCATACAGGCACAATCATAAAATCAGAATCATAGAATCACAATCATACAAAAACAATCATGCAATCACAATCATGCAATCACAATCGTACAATCGCCATCGAACAATCAGAACCATATGATCACAATCATACAATCACAATCGTACAATCTCAATCATACACGCGCCATCTTACAATCACAATCATACAATCACAATCATACAACCACAATCAAACGATCACAATCATACAATCACAATCATACGATCACAATCGTACGATCACAATCATACAATCACAATCATACAAAAACAATCATACAATCACAATCATACACTCACAATCATACACTCACAATCATTCAATCACAATGATACAATCACAATCATACAATCACAATCATACGATCACAATCATACGATCACAATCATACGAAGACAATCATACAATTACTACTATACAATCACAATCATACAAAAACAATCATACAATCACAATCATACGATGACAATCATACAATTACTACTATACAATCACAATCATACAAAAACAATCATACAATCACAATCATACAATCACAATCATACAATCACAATCATACATTCACAATCATACAATCACAATCATACAATCACAATCATACAATCACAATCATACAATCACAATCATACATTCACAATCATACAATCACAATCATACAATCACAATCATACAATCACAATCATACAATCTCAATCATACAATCACAATCATACAATCACAATCATACAATCACAATCATACAATCACAATCATACAATCACAATCATACAATCACAATCATACAAAAACAATCATACAATCACAATCATACAATCACAATCATATGATCACAATCATATGATCACAATCATACAATCACAATGATACAATCACAATGATACAATCACAATCATACAATCACAATCATACAATCACAATCATACAATCACAATCATACAATCACAATCATACGATCACAATCATACGAAGACAATCATACAATTACTACTATACAATCACAATCATACAAAAACAATCATACAATCACAATCATACGATGACAATCATACAATTACTACTATACAATCACAATCATACAAAAACAATCATACAATCACAATCATACAATCACAATCATACAATCACAATCATACATTCACAATCATACAATCACAATCATACAATCACAATCATACAATCACAATCATACAATCACAATCATACATTCACAATCATACAATCACAATCATACAATCACAATCATACAATCACAATCATACAATCTCAATCATACAATCACAATGATACAATCACAATCATACAATCACAATCATACAATCACAATCATACAATCACAATCATAATATCACAATAATACAATCACAATCATACAATCTCAATCATACAATCACAATCATATAATCACAATCATACAATCACAATAATACAATCACAATCATACAATCACAATCATACTATCGCAATCGTACAATCACAATCATAATATCGCAATCATACAATCACAATCGTACAATCACAATCATACAATCACAATCATTCAATCACAATCATGCAATCACAATCATACAATCCCAATCATACAATCACAATCATACGATCACAATCATACGGAGACAATCATACAATTACTACTATACAATCACAATCACACAAAAACAATCATACAATCACAATCATACGATGACAATCATACAATTACTACTATACAATCACAATCACACAAAAACAATCATACAATCGCAATCATACAATCGCAATCATACAATCACAATCATACCATCACAATCATACAATCACAATCATACATTCACAATCATACAATCACAATCATACAATCACAATCATACAATCACAATCATACAATCACAATAATACAATGACAATCATACAATCTCAATCATACAATCACAATCATACAATCACAATCATACAATCACAATCATACAATCACAATCATACAATCACAATCATACAATCACAATCATACAATCACAATCATACAATCACAATAATACAATCACAATCATACAATCACAATCATACTATCGCAATCGTACAATCACAATCATAATATCGCAATCATACAATCACAATCGTACAATCACAATCATACAATCACAATCATTCAATCACAATCATGCAATTACAATCATACAATCACAATCATACAATCACAATCATACGATCACAATCATACGGAGACAATCATACAATTACTACTATACAATCACAATCACACAAAAACAATCATACAATCACAATCATACAATCACAATCATACAATCACAATCATACATTCACAATCATACAATCACAATCATACAACCACAATCATACAACCACAATAATACAATCACAATCATACAATCTCAATCATACAATCACAATCATACAATCGCAATCATACAATCACAATCATACAATCACAATCATACAATCACAATCATACAATCACAATCATACAATCACAATCATACAATCACAATCATACAATCACAATCATACAATCACAATCATAACATCGCAATCATACAATCACAATCGTACAATCACAATCATACAATCACAATCATTCAATCACAATCATGCAATCACAATCATACAATCACAATCATACAATCACAATCATACAAAAACAATCATACAATCACAATCATACAATCACAATCATACAATCATAATCATATAATCACACTCATAAAATTGCAATCATACAATCGCAATCATACAATCACAATCATACCATCACAATCATGCAGGCACAATCATAAAATCAGAATCATAGAATCACAATCATACAAAAACAATCATGCAATCACAATCATGCAATCACAATCGTACAATCGCAATCGAACAATCAGAACCATATGATCACAATCATACAATCACAATCGTACAATCTCAATCATACACGCGCCATCTTACAATCACAATCATACAATCACAATCATACAATCACAATCATACAATCACAATCATACAATCACAATCATACAATCACAATCATATGATCACAATCATACAATCACAATGATACAATCACAATCATACAATCACAATCATACAATCACAATCATGCAATCACAATCATACGATCACAATCATACGAAGACAATCATACAATTACTACTATACAATCACAATCATACAATCACAATCATACGATGACAATCATACAATTACTACTATACAATCACAATCATACAAAAACAATCATACAACCACAATCATACAATCACAATCATACAATCACAATCATACATTCACAATCATACAATCACAATCATACAATCACAATCATAATATCACAATAATACAATCACAATCATACAATCTCAATCATACAATCACAATCATATAATCACAATCATACAATCACAATGATACAATCACAATCATACAATGACAATCATACAATTACTACTATACAATCACAATCATACAAAAACAATCATACAATCACAATCATACAATCACAATCATACAATCACAGTCGTACAATCACAATCATACAATCACAATCATACTATCGCAATCATACAATCACAATCATACAATCACAATCGTACAATCACAATTATACAATCACAATCATTCAATCACAATCATTCAATCACAATCATACAATCACAATCATACAATCACAATCATACAATCACAATCATACAATCACAATCATTCAAAAACAATCATACAATCACTATCATACAATCACAATCATACAATCATAATCATATAATCACACTCATAAAATTGCAATCACACAATCGCAATCATACAATCACAATCATACCATCACAATCATACAGGCACAATCATAAAATCAGAATCATAGAATCACAATCATACAAAAACAATCATGCAATCACAATCATGCAATCACAATCGTACAATCGCCATCGAACAATCAGAACCATATGATCACAATCATACAATCACAATCGTACAATCTCAATCATACACGCGCCATCTTACAATCACAATCATACAATCACAATCATACAACCACAATCAAACGATCACAATCATACAATCACAATCATACGATCACAATCGTACGATCACAATCATACAATCACAATCATACAAAAACAATCATACAATCACAATCATACACTCACAATCATACACTCACAATCATTCAATCACAATGATACAATCACAATCATACAATCTGAATCATACGATCACAATCATACGATCACAATCATACGAAGACAATCATACAATTACTACTATACAATCACAATCATACAAAAACAATCATACAATCACAATCATACGATGACAATCATACAATTACTACTATACAATCACAATCATACAAAAACAATCATACAATCACAATCATACAATCACAATCATACAATCACAATCATACATTCACAATCATACAATCACAATCATACAATCACAATCATACAATCACAATCATACAATCACAATCATACATTCACAATCATACAATCACAATCATACAATCACAATCATACAATCACAATCATACAATCTCAATCATACAATCACAATCATACAATCACAATCATACAATCACAATCATACAATCACAATCATACAATCACAATCATACAATCACAATCATACAAAAACAATCATACAATCACAATCATACAATCACAATCATATGATCACAATCATATGATCACAATCATACAATCACAATGATACAATCACAATGATACAATCACAATCATACAATCACAATCATACGATCACAATCATACGAAGACAATCATACAATTACTACTATACAATCACAATCATACAAAAACAATCATACAATCACAATCATACGATGACAATCATACAATTACTACTATACAATCACAATCATACAAAAACAATCATACAATCACAATCATACAATCACAATCATATGATCACAATCATACAATCACAATGATACAATCACAATCATACAATCACAATCATACAATCACAATCATACAATCACAATCATACAATCACAATCATACGATCACAATAATACGAAGACAATCATACAATTACTACTATACAATCACAATCATACAATCACAATCATACGATGACAATCATACAATTACTACTATACAATCACAATCATACAAAAACAATCATACAACCACAATCATACAATCACAATCATACAATCACAATCATACATTCACAATCATACAATCACAGTCATACAATCACAATCATACAATCACAATAATACAATCACAATCATACAATCTCAATCATACAATCACAAACATATAATCACAATCATACAATCACAATCATACAATCACAATCATACAATCACAATCATACAATCACAATCATACAATCACAATAATACAATCACAATCATACAATCACAATCATACAATCACAATCATACAATCACAATCATACAATCACAATCATACAATCACAATCATACAATCACAATCATACAATCACAATCATATGATCACAATCATACAATCACAATGATACAATCACAATCATATGATCACAATCATACAATCACAATGATACAATCACAATCATACAATCACAATCATACAATCACAATCATACATTCACAATCATACAATCACAATCAATCAATCACAATCATACAATCACAATGATACAATCACAATCATACAATCACAATCATACAATCACAATCATACAATCACAATCATACAATCACAATCATACAATCACAATCATACATTCACAATCATACAATCACAATCATACAATCACAATAATCCAATCACAATCGTACAATCTCAATCATACAATCGCAATCATACAATCACAATCATACAATCCCAATCATACTATCGCAATCATACAATCACAATCATACAATCACAATCGTACAATCACAATTATACAATCACAATCATACCATCACAATCATACAGGCACAATCATACAATCACAATCATACAATCACAATCATACAATCACAATCATACAATCACAATAATACAATCACAATCATACAATCTCAATCATACAATCCCAATCATACAATCCCAATCATACAATCACAATCATACAATCACAATCATACAACCACAATCATACAATCCCAATCATATTATCACAATCATACAATCACAATCATACAATCACAATAATACAATCACAATCATACAATCTCAATCATACAATCCCAATCATACAATCACAATCATACAATCACTATCATACAATCACAATCCTACAACCACAATCATACAATCACAATCATACAATCACAATCATACTATCACAATCATACAATCACAATCATACAATCACAATCATACAAAAACAATCATTCAATCACAATCATACAATCACAATCATACAATCACAATCATACAATCACAATAATACAATCACAATCATACAATCTCAATCATACAATCCCAATCATACAATCCCAATCATACAATCACAATCATACAATCACAATCATACAATCACAATCATACAACCACAATCATACAATCCCAATCATATTATCACAATCATACAATCACAATCATACAATCACAATAATACAATCACAATCATACAATCTCAATCATACAATCCCAATCATACAATCACAATCATACAATCACTATCATACAATCACAATCCTACAACCACAATCATACAATCACAATCATACAATCACAATCATACTATCACAATCATACAATCACAATCATACAATCACAATCATACAAAAACAATCATTCAATCACAATCATACAATCACAATCATACAATCACAATCATGCAATCACAATCACACAATCACAATCATACAATCACAATCATACAATCACAATCATACAATCACAATCATACAATCACAATCATACGAAGACAATCATACAATTACTACTATACAATCACAATCATACAAAAACAATCATACAATCACAATCATACGATGACAATCATACAATTACTACTATACAATCACAATCATACAAAAACAATCATACAATCACAATCACACAATCACTATCATACAATCACAATCATACATTCACAATCATACAATCACAATCATACAATCACAATCATACAATCACAATCATACAATCACAATCATACAATCTCAATCATACAATCACAATAATACAATCACAATCATACAATCTCAATCATACAATCACAATCATACAATCACAATCATACAATCACAATCATACGATCACAATCATACGAAGGCAATCATACAATTACTACTATACAATCACAATCATACAAAAACAATCATACAATCACAATCATACGATGACAATCATACAATTACTACTATACAATCACAATCATACAAAAACAATCATACAATCACAATCATACAACCACAATCATACATTCACAATCATACAATCACAATCATACAATCACAATCATACAATCACAATAATACAATGACAATCATACAATCTCAATCATACAATCACAATCATACAATCACAATCATACAATCACAATCATACAATCACAATCATACAATCACAATCATACAATCACAATAATACAATCACAATCATACAATCACAATCATACAATCACAATCATACTATCGCAATCGTACAATCACAATCATAATATCGCAATCATACAATCACAATCGTACAATCACAATCATACAATCACAATCATTCAATCACAATCATGCAATCACAATCATACAATCACAATCATACAATCACAATCATACGATCACAATCATACGGAGACAATCATACAATTACTACTATACAATCACAATCACACAAAAACAATCATACAATCACAATCATACGATGACAATCATACAATTACTACTATACAATCACAATCACACAAAAACAATCATACAATCACAATCATACAATCACAATCATACAATCACAATCATACAATCACAATCATACATTCACAATCATACAATCACAATCATACAATCACAATCATACAACCACAATAGTCCAATCACAATCATACAATCTCAATCATACAGTCACAATAATACAATCACAATCATACAATCTCAATCATACAATCACAATCATACAATCACAATCATACAATCACAATCATACGATCACAATCATACGAAGGCAATCATACAATTACTACTATACAATCACAATCATACAAAAACAATCATACAATCACAATCATACAATGACAATCATACAATTACTACTATACAGTCACAATCATACAAAAACAATCATACAATCACAATCATACAACCACAATCATACATTCACAATCATACAATCACAATCATACAATCACAATCATACGATCACAATCATACAATCACAATCATACGATCACAATAATACAATCACAATCATACAATCACAATCATACAATCACAATCATACTATCGCAATCGTACAATCACAATCATAATATCGCAATCATACAATCACAATCGTACAATCACAATCATACAATCACAATCATTCAATCACAATCATGCAATCACAATCATACAATCACAATCATACAATCACAATCATACGATCACAATCATACGGAGACAATCATACAATTACTACTATACAATCACAATCACACAAAAACAATCATACAATCACAATTATACGATGACAATCATACAATTACTACTATACAATCACAATCACACAAAAACAATCATACAATCACAATCATACAATCACAATCATACAATCACAATCATACAATCACAATCATACAATCACAATCATACATTCACAATCATACAATCACAATCATACAATCACAATCATACAACCACAATAATACAATCACAATCATACAATCTCAATCATACAGTCACAATCATACAATCACAATCATACGAAGGCAATCATACAATTACTACTATACAATCACAATCATACAAAAACAATCATACAATCACAATCATACAATTACTACTATACAATCACAATCATACAAAAACAATCATACAATCACAATCATACAACCACAATCATACATTCACAATCATACAATCACAATCATACAATCACAATCATACAATCACAATAATACAATGACAATCATACAATCTCAATCATACAAACACAATCATACAATCACAATCATACAATCACAATCATACAATCACAATCATACAATCACAATCATACAATCACAATAATACAATCACAATCATACAATCACAATCATACTATCGCAATCGTACAATCACAATCATAATATCGCAATCATACAATCACAATCGTACAATCACAATCATACAATCACAATCATTCAATCACAATCATGCAATCACAATCATACAATCCCAATCATACAATCACAATCATACGATCACAATCATACGGAGACAATCATACAATTACTACTATACAATCACAATCACACAAAAACAATCATACAATCACAATCATACGATGACAATCATACAATTACTACTATACAATCACAATCACACAAAAACAATCATACAATCACAATCATACAATCGCAATCATACAATCACAATCATACTATCGCAATCATACAATCACAATCATACAATCACAATCATACAATCACAATCATACAATCACAATCATGCAATTACAATCATATGATCATAATCATACAAGAACAATCATACAATCACAATAATAGAACCATAATTATACAACCACAATCAAACGATCACAATCATACAATCACAATCATACGATCACAATCGTACGATCACAATCATAGAATCACAATCATACAAAAACAATCATACAATCACAATCATACACTCACAATCATACGCTCACAATCATTCAATCACAATGATACAATCACAATCATACAATCACAATCATACGATCACAAACATACGATCACAATCATACGAAGACAATCATACAATTACTACTATACAATCACAATCATACAAAAACAATCATACAATCACAATCATACGATGACAATCATACAATTACTACTATACAATCACAATCATACAAAAACAATCATACAATCACAATCATACAATCACAATCATACATTCACAATCATACAATCACAATCATACAATCACAATCATACAATCACAATAACACAATCACAATCATACAATCTCAATCATACGATCACAATCATACGAAGACAATCATACAATTACTACTATACAATCACAATCATACAATCACAATCATACGATGACAATCATACAATTACTACTATACAATCACAATCATACAAAAACAATCATACAATCAGAATCACACAATCACTATCATACAATCACAATCATACATTCACAATCATACAATCACAATCATACAATCACAATCATACAATCACAATAATACAATCACAATCATACAATCACAATAATACAATCACAATCATACAATCTCAATCATACAATCACAATTATACAATCACAATCATACAATCACAATCATACAATCACAATCATACTATCGCAATCATACAATCACAATCATACAATCACAATCATACAATCACAATCATACTATCACAATAATACAATCACAATCATACAATCTCAATCATTCAAAAACAATCATACAATCACAATCATACAATCACAATCATACAATCATAATCATATAATCACAATCATGCAGGCACAATTATAAAATCAGAATCATAGAATCACAATCATACAAAAACAATCATGCAATCACAATCATGCAATCACAATCGTACAATCGCAATCGAACAATCAGAACCATATGATCACAATCATACAATCACAATCGTACAGTCTCAATCATACACGCGCCATCTTACAATCACAATCATACAATCACAATCATACAATCACAACCATACAATTACAATCATACAATCACAATCATACAATCACAATCATACAATCACAATCATACAATCACAATAATACAATGACAATCATACAATCTCAATCATACAATCACAATCATACAATCACAATCATACAATCACAATCATACAATCACAATCATACAATCACAATCATACAATCACAATAATACAATCACAATCATACAATCACAATCATACAATCACAATCATACTATCGCAATCGTACAATCACAATCATAATATCGCAATCATACAATCACAATCGTACAATCACAATCATACAATCACAATCATTCAATCACAATCATGCAATCACAATCATACAATCACAATCATACAATCACAATCATACGATCACAATCATACGGAGACAATCATACAATTACTACTATACAATCACAATCACACAAAAACAATCATACAATCACAATCATACGATGACAATCATACAATTACTACTATACAATCACAATCACACAAAAACAATCATACAATCACAATCATACAATCACAATCATACAATCACAATCATACAATCACAATCATACAATCACAATCATACAATCACATTCATACAATCACAATCATACAATCACAATCATACATTCACAATCATACAATCACAATCATACAATCACAATCATACAACCACAATAATACAATCACAATCATACAATCTCAATCATACAGTCACAATCATACAATCACAATCATACGAAGGCAATCATACAATTACTACTATACAATCACAATCATACAAAAACAATCATACAATCACAATCATACGATGACAATCATACAATTACTACTATACAATCACAATCATACAAAAACAATCATACAATCACAATCATACAACCACAATCATACATTCACAATCATACAATCACAATCATACAATCACAATCATACAATCACAATAATACAATGACAATCATACAATCTCAATCATACAATCACAATCATACAATCACAATCATACAATCACAATCATACAATCACAATCATACAATCACAATCATACAATCACAATAATACAATCACAATCATACAATCACAATCATACAATCACAATCATACAATCACAATCATACTATCGCAATCGTACAATCACAATCATAATATCGCAATCATACAATCACAATCGTACAATCACAATCATACAATCACAATCATTCAATCACAATCATGCAATCACAATCATACAATCACAATCATACAATCACAATCATACGATCACAATCATACGGAGACAATCATACAATTACTACTATACAATCACAATCACACAAAAACAATCATACAATCACAATCATACGATGACAATCATACAATTACTACTATACAATCACAATCACACAAAAACAATCATACAATCACAATCATACAATCACAATCATACAATCACAATCATACATTCACAATCATACAATCACAATCATACAATCACAATCATACAATCACAATAACACAATCACAATCATACAATCTCAATCATACGATCACAATCATACGAAGACAATCATACAATTACTACTATACAATCACAATCATACAATCACAATCATACGATGACAATCATACAATTACTACTATACAATCACAATCATACAAAAACAATCATACAATCAGAATCACACAATCACTATCATACAATCACAATCATACATTCACAATCATACAATCACAATCATACAATCACAATCATACAATCACAATAATACAATCACAATCATACAATCACAATAATACAATCACAATCATACAATCTCAATCATACAATCACAATTATACAATCACAATCATACAATCACAATCATACAATCACAATCATACTATCGCAATCATACAATCACAATCATACAATCACAATCATACAATCACAATCATACTATCACAATAATACAATCACAATCATACAATCTCAATCATTCAAAAACAATCATACAATCACAATCATACAAACACAATCATACAATCATAATCATATAATCACAATCATGCAGGCACAATTATAAAATCAGAATCATAGAATCACAATCATACAAAAACAATCATGCAATCACAATCATGCAATCACAATCGTACAATCGCAATCGAACAATCAGAACCATATGATCACAATCATACAATCGCAATCGTACAGTCTCAATCATACACGCGCCATCTTACAATCACCATCATACAATCACAATCATACAATCACAACCATACAATCACAATCATACAATCTCAATCATACAATCACAATCATACAATCACAATCATACAATCACAATCATACAATCACAATCATACAATCACAATCATACAATCACAATAATACAATCACAATCATACAATCACAATCATACAATCACAATCATACAATCACAATCATACTATCGCAATCGTACAATCACAATCATAATATCGCAATCATACAATCACAATCGTACAATCACAATCATACAATCACAATCATTCAATCACAATCATGCAATCACAATCATACAATCACAATCATACAATCACAATCATACGATCACAATCATACGGAGACAATCATACAATTACTACTATACAATCACAATCACACAAAAACAATCATACAATCACAATCATACGATGACAATCATACAATTACTACTATACAATCACAATCACACAAAAACAATCATACAATCACAATCATACAATCACAATCATACAATCACAATCATACATTCACAATCATACAATCACAATCATACAATCACAATCATACAATCACAATAACACAATCACAATCATACAATCTCAATCATACGATCACAATCATACGAAGACAATCATACAATTACTACTATACAATCACAATCATACAATCACAATCATACGATGACAATCATACAATTACTACTATACAATCACAATCATACAAAAACAATCATACAATCAGAATCACACAATCACTATCATACAATCACAATCATACATTCACAATCATACAATCACAATCATACAATCACAATCATACAATCACAATAATACAATCACAATCATACAATCACAATAATACAATCACAATCATACAATCTCAATCATACAATCACAATTATACAATCACAATCATACAATCACAATCATACAATCACAATCATACTATCGCAATCATACAATCACAATCATACAATCACAATCATACAATCACAATCATACTATCACAATAATACAATCACAATCATACAATCTCAATCATTCAAAAACAATCATACAATCACAATCATACAAACACAATCATACAATCATAATCATATAATCACAATCATGCAGGCACAATTATAAAATCAGAATCATAGAATCACAATCATACAAAAACAATCATGCAATCACAATCATGCAATCACAATCGTACAATCGCAATCGAACAATCAGAACCATATGATCACAATCATACAATCGCAATCGTACAGTCTCAATCATACACGCGCCATCTTACAATCACCATCATACAATCACAATCATACAATCACAACCATACAATCACAATCATACAATCACAATCATACAATCACAATCATACAATCACAATCATACAATCACAATCATACAATCGCAATCAAACAATCACAATCATACGATCGCTATCGTACAATCGCAATCATACACTCACAATCATTCAATCAAAATGATACAATCACAATCATACAATGACAATCATACGATGACAATCATACAATTACTACTATACAATCACAATCATACAAAAACAATCATACAATCACAATCATACAATCACAGTCATACAATCACAATCGTACAATCACAATCATACAATCACAATCATACAATCACAATCATACTATCGCAATCATACAATCACAATCATACAATCACAATAATACAATCACAATCATGCAATTACAATCATATGATCATAATCATACAAGAACAATCATACAATCACAATAATAGAACCATAATTATACAACCACAATCAAACGATCACAATCATACAATCACAATCATACGATCACAATCATACATTCACAATCATACAATCCCAATCATACAATCACAATCATACGATCACAATCATACGGAGACAATCATACAATTACTACTATACAATCACAATCACACAAAAACAATCATACAATCACAATCATACGATGACAATCATACAATTACTACTATACAATCACAATCACACAAAAACAATCATACAATCACAATCATACAATCGCAATCATACAATCACAATCATACCATCACAATCATACAATCACAATCATACATTCACAATCATACAATCACAATCATACAATCACAATCGTACAATCACAATCATACAATCACAATAATACAATGACAATCATACAATCTCAATCATACAATCACAATCATACAATCACAATCATACAATCACAATCATACAATCACAATCATACAATCACAATCATACAATCACAATAATACAATCACAATCATACAATCACAATCATACAATCACAATCATACTATCGCAATCGTACAATCACAATCATAATATCGCAATCATACAATCACAATCGTACAATCACAATCATACAATCACAATCATTCAATCACAATCATGCAATCACAATCATACAATCACAATCATACAATCACAATCATACGATCACAATCATACGGAGACAATCATACAATTACTACTATACAATCACAATCACACAAAAACAATCATACAATCACAATCATACGATGACAATCATACAATTACTACTATACAATCACAATCACACAAAAACAATCATACAATCACAATCATACAATCACAATTATACAATCACAATCATACAATCACAATCATACAATCACAATCATACAATCACAATCATACGATCACAATCATACGATCACAATCATACGGAGACAATCATACAATTACTACTATACAATCACAATCACACAAAAACAATCATACAATCACAATCATACGATGACAATCGTACAATTACTACTATACAATCACAATCACACAAAAACAATCATACAATCACAATCATACAATCACAATCATACAATCACAATCATACAATCACAACCATACAATCACAATCATACATTCACAATCATACAATCACAATCATACAATCACAATCATACAACCACAATAATACAATCACAATCATACAATCTCAATCATACAGTCACAATCATACAATCACAATCATACGATGACAATCATACAATTACTACTATACAATCACAATCATACAAAAACAACCATAAAATCACAATCATACAATCACAATCATACAATCACAATCATACAATCACAATCATACATTCACAATCATACAATCACAATCATACAATCACAATCATACAACCACAATAATACAATCACAATCATACAATCTCAATCATACAATCACAATCATACAATCGCAATCATACAATCGCAATCATACAATCACAATCATACAATCACAATCATACAATCACAATCATACAATCACAATCATACAATCACAATCATACAATCACAATCATACAATCACAATCATACAATCACAATCATAATATCGCAATCATACAATCACAATCGTACAATCACAATCATACAATCACAATCATTCAATCACAATCATGCAATCACAATCATACAATCACAATCATACAATCACAATCATACAAAAACAATCATACAATCACAATCATACAATCACAGTCATACAATCACAATCGTACAATCACAATCATACAATCACAATCATACAATCACAATCATACTATCGCAATCATACAATCACAATCATACAATCACAATAATACAATCACAATCATGCAATTACAATCATATGATCATAATCATACAAGAACAATCATACAATCACAATAATAGAACCATAATTATACAACCACAATCAAACGATCACAATCATACAATCACAATCATACGATCACAATCATACATTCACAATCATACAATCCCAATCATACAATCACAATCATACGATCACAATCATACGGAGACAATCATACAATTACTACTATACAATCACAATCACACAAAAACAATCATACAATCACAATCATACGATGACAATCATACAATTACTACTATACAATCACAATCACACAAAAACAATCATACAATCACAATCATACAATCGCAATCATACAATCACAATCATACCATCACAATCATACAATCACAATCATACATTCACAATCATACAATCACAATCATACAATCACAATCGTACAATCACAATCATACAATCACAATAATACAATGACAATCATACAATCTCAATCATACAATCACAATCATACAATCACAATCATACAATCACAATCATACAATCACAATCATACAATCACAATCATACAATCACAATAATACAATCACAATCATACAATCACAATCATACAATCACAATCATACTATCGCAATCGTACAATCACAATCATAATATCGCAATCATACAATCACAATCGTACAATCACAATCATACAATCACAATCATTCAATCACAATCATGCAATCACAATCATACAATCACAATCATACAATCACAATCATACGATCACAATCATACGGAGACAATCATACAATTACTACTATACAAACACAATCACACAAAAACAATCATACAATCACAATCATACGATGACAATCATACAATTACTACTATACAATCACAATCACACAAAAACAATCATACAATCACAATCATACAATCACAATTATACAATCACAATCATACAATCACAATCATACAATCACAATCATACAATCACAATCATACGATCACAATCATACGATCACAATCATACGGAGACAATCATACAATTACTACTATACAATCACAATCACACAAAAACAATCATACAATCACAATCATACGATGACAATCGTACAATTACTACTATACAATCACAATCACACAAAAACAATCATACAATCACAATCATACAATCACAATCATACAATCACAATCATACAATCACAACCATACAATCACAATCATACATTCACAATCATACAATCACAATCATACAATCACAATCATACAACCACAATAATACAATCGCAATCATACAATCACAATCATACAATCACAATCATACAATCACAATCATACAATCACAATCATACAATCACAATCATACAATCACAATCATACAATCACAATCATACAATCACAATCATAATATCGCAATCATACAATCACAATCGTACAATCACAATCATACAATCACAATCATTCAATCACAATCATGCAATCACAATCATACAATCACAATCATACAATCACAATCATACAAAAACAATCATACAATCACAATCATACAATCACAATCATACAATCATAATCATATAATCACACTCATAAAATTGCAATCATACAATCGCAATCATACAATCACAATCATACCATCACAATCATGCAGGCACAATTATAAAATCAGAATCATAGAATCACAATCATACAAAAACAATCATGCAATCACAATCATGCAATCACAATCGTACAATCGCAATCGTACAATCAGAACCATATGATCACAATCATACAATCACAATCGTACAGTCTCAATCATACACGCGCCATCTTACAATCACAATCATACAATCACAATCATACAATCACAACCATACAATCACAATCATACAATCACAATCATACAATCACAATCATACAATCACAATCATACAATCACAATCATACAATCGCAATCAAACAATCACAATCATACGATCGCTATCGTACAATCGCAATCATACACTCACAATCATTCAATCACAATGATACAATCACAATCATACAATGACAATCATACGATGACAATCATACAATTACTACTATACAATCACAATCATACAAAAACAATCATACAATCACAATCATACAATCACAGTCATACAATCACAATCGTACAATCACAATCATACAATTACAATCATACAATCACAATCATACTATCGCAATCATACAATAACAATCATACAATCACAATCATACAATCACAATCATACAATCACAATCATACTATCGCAATCATACAATCACAATCATACAATCACAATCATACAATCACAATCATACAATCACAATCATACAATCACAATCATGCAATTACAATCATATGATCATAATCATACAAGAACAATCATACAATCACAATAATAGAACCATAATTATACAACCACAATCAAACGATCACAATCATACAATCACAATCATACGATCACAATCGTACGATCACAATCATAGAATCACAATCATACAAAAACAATCATACAATCACAATCATACACTCACAATCATACGCTCACAATCATTCAATCACAATGATACAATCACAATCAGACAATCACAATCATACGATCACAATCATACGATCACAATCATACGATGACAATCATACAATTACTACTATACAATCACAATCATACAAAAACAATCATACAATCACAATCATACGATGACAATCATACAATTACTACTATACAATCACAATCATACAAAAACAATCATACAATCACAATCATACAATCACAATCATACATTCACAATCATACAATCACAATCATACAATCACAATCATACAATCACAATAATACAATCACAATCATACAATCTCAATCATACGATCACAATCATACGAAGACAATCATACAATTACTACTATACAATCACAGTCATACAATCACAATCATACGATGACAATCATACAATTACTACTATACAATCACAATCATACAAAAACAATCATACAATCAGAATCACACAATCACTATCATACAATCACAATCATACATTCACAATCATACAATCACAATCATACAATCACAATCATACAATCACAATAATACAATCACAATCATACAATCACAATAATACAATCACAATCATACAATCTCAATCATACAATCACAATTATACAATCACAATCATACAATCACAATCATACAATCACAATCATACTATCGCAACCATACAATCACAATCATACAATCACAATCATACAATCACAATCATACTATCACAATAATACAATCACAATCATACAATCTCAATCATTCAAAAACAATCATACAATCACAATCATACAATCACAATCATACAATCATAATCATATAATCACAATCATGCAGGCACAATTATAAAATCAGAATCATAGGATCACAATCATACAAAAACAATCATGCAATCACAATCATGCAATCACAATCGTACAATCGCAATCGAACAATCAGAACCATATGATCACAATCATACAATCACAATCGTACAGTCTCAATCATACACGCGCCATCTTACAATCACAATCATACAATCACAATCATACAATAACAACCATACAATCACAATCATACAATCACAATCATACAATCACAATCATACAATCACAATCATACAATCACAATCATACAATCGCAATCAAACAATCACAATCATACGATCGCTATCGTACAATCGCAATCATACACTCACAATCATTCAATCACAATGATACAATCACAATCATACAATGACAATCATACGATGACAATCATACAATTACTACTATACAATCACAATCATACAAAAACAATCATACAATCACAATCATACAATCACAGTCATACAATCACAATCGTACAATCACAATCATACAATCACAATCATACAATCACAATCATAATATCGCAATCATACAATCACAATCATACAATCACAATCATACAATCACAATCATACAATCACAATCATACTATCGCAATCATACAATCACAATCATACAATCACAATCATACAATCACAATCATACAATCACAATCATGCAATTACAATCATATGATCATAATCATACAAGAACAATCATACAATCACAATAATAGAACCATAATTATACAACCACAATCAAACGATCACAATCATACAATCACAATCATACGATCACAATCATACATTCACAATCATACAATCCCAATCATACAATCACAATCATACGATCACAATCATACGGAGACAATCATACAATTACTACTATACAATCACAATCACACAAAAACAATCATACAATCACAATCATACGATGACAATCATACAATTACTACTATACAATCACAATCACACAAAAACAATCATACAACCACAATCAAACGATCACAATCATACAATCACAATCATACGATCACAATCATACATTCACAATCATACAATCCCAATCATACAATCACAATCATACGATCACAATCATACGGAGACAATCATACAATTACTACTATACAATCACAATCACACAAAAACAATCATACAATCACAATCATACGATGACAATCATACAATTACTACTATACAATCACAATCACACAAAAACAATCATACAATCACAATCATACAATCACAATAATACAATCACAATCATACAATCTCAATCATACAATCCCAATCATACAATCCCAATCATACAATCACAATCATACAATCACAATCATACAATCACAATCATACAACCACAATCATACAATCCCAATCATATTATCACAATCATACAATCACAATCATACAATCACAATAATACAATCACAATCATACAATCTCAATCATACAATCCCAATCATACAATCACAATCATACAATCACTATCATACAATCACAATCCTACAACCACAATCATACAATCACAATCATACAATCACAATCATACTATCACAATCATACAATCACAATCATACAATCACAATCATACAAAAACAATCATTCAATCACAATCATACAATCACAATCATACAATCACAATCATGCAATCACAATCACACAATCACAATCATACAATCACAATCATACAATCACAATCATACAATCACAATCATACGAAGACAATCATACAATTACTACTATACAATCACAATCATACAAAAACAATCATACAATCACAATCATACGATGACAATCATACAATTACTACTATACAATCACAATCATACAAAAACAATCATACAATCACAATCACACAATCACTATCATACAATCACAATCATACATTCACAATCATACAATCACAATCATACAATCACAATCATACAATCACAATCATACAATCACAATCATACAATCTCAATCATACAATCACAATAATACAATCACAATCATACAATCTCAATCATACAATCACAATCATACAATCACAATCATACAATCACAATCATACGATCACAATCATACGAAGGCAATCATACAATTACTACTATACAATCACAATCATACAAAAACAATCATACAATCACAATCATACGATGACAATCATACAATTACTACTATACAATCACAATCATACAAAAACAATCATACAATCACAATCATACAACCACAATCATACATTCACAATCATACAATCACAATCATACAATCACAATCATACAATCACAATAATACAATGACAATCATACAATCTCAATCATACAATCACAATCATACAATCACAATCATACAATCACAATCATACAATCACAATCATACAATCACAATCATACAATCACAATAATACAATCACAATCATACAATCACAATCATACAATCACAATCATACTATCGCAATCGTACAATCACAATCATAATATCGCAATCATACAATCACAATCGTACAATCACAATCATACAATCACAATCATTCAATCACAATCATGCAATCACAATCATACAATCACAATCATACAATCACAATCATACGATCACAATCATACGGAGACAATCATACAATTACTACTATACAATCACAATCACACAAAAACAATCATACAATCACAATCATACGATGACAATCATACAATTACTACTATACAATCACAATCACACAAAAACAATCATACAATCACAATCATACAATCACAATCATACAATCACAATCATACAATCACAATCATACATTCACAATCATACAATCACAATCATACAATCACAATCATACAACCACAATAATACAATCACAATCATGCAATCACAATCATACAATCACAATCATACAATCACAATCATACAATCACAATCATACGAAGACAATCATACAATTACTACTATACAATCACAATCATACAAAAACAATCATACAATCACAATCATACGATGACAATCATACAATTACTACTATACAATCACAATCATACAAAAACAATCATACAATCACAATCACACAATCACTATCATACAATCCCAATCATACAATCACAATCATACGATCACAATCATACGGAGACAATCATACAATTACTACTATACAATCACAATCACACAAAAACAATCATACAATCACAATCATACGATGACAATCATACAATTACTACTATACAATCACAATCACACAAAAACAATCATACAATCACAATCATACAATCGCAATCATACAATCACAATCATACCATCACAATCATACAATCACAATCATACATTCACAATCATACAATCACAATCATACAATCACAATCATACAATCACAATCATACAATCACAATAATACAATCACAATCATACAATCTCAATCATACAATCACAATCATACAATCACAATCATACAATCACAATCATACAATCACAATCATACAATCACAATCATACAATCACAATAATACAATCACAATCATACAATCACAATCATACAATCACAATCATACTATCGCAATCGTACAATCACAATCATAATATCGCAATCATACAATCACAATCGTACAATCACAATCATACAATCACAATCATTCAATCACAATCATGCAATCACAATCATACAATCACAATCATACAATCACAATCATACGATCACAATCATACGGAGACAATCATACAATTACTACTATACAATCACAATCACACAAAAACAATCATACAATCACAATCATACGATGACAATCATACAATTACTACTACACAATCACAATCACACAAAAACAATCATACAATCACAATCATACAATCACAATCATACAATCACAATCATACAATCACAATCATACAAAAACAATCATTCAATCACAATCATACAATCACAATCATACAATCACAATCATGCAATCACAATCATACAATCACAATCATACAATCACAATCATACGAAGACAATCATACAATTACTACTATACAATCACAATCATACAAAAACAATCATACAATCACAATCATACAATTACTACTATACAATCACAATCATACAAAAACAATCATACAATCACAATCACACAATCACTATCATACAATCACAATCATACAATCACGATCATACAATCATAATCATATAATCACACTCATAAAATTGCAATCATACAATCGCAATTATACAATCACAATCATACCATCACAATCATGCAGGCACAATTATAAAATCAGAATCATAGAATCACAATCATACAAAAACAATCATGCAATCACAATCATGCAATCACAATCGTACAATCGCAATCGAACAATCAGAACCATATGATCACAATCATACAATCACAATCGTACAGTCTCAATCATACACGCGCCATCTTACAATCACAATCATACAATCACAATCATACAATCACAACCATACAATCACAATCATACAATCACAATCATACAATCACAATCATACAATCACAATCATACAATCACAATCATACAATCGCAATCAAACAATCACAATCATACGATCGCTATCGTACAATCGCAATCATACACTCACAATCATTCAATCACAATGATACAATCACAATCATACAATGACAATCATACGATGACAATCATACAATTACTACTATACAATCACAATCACACAAAAACAATCATACAATCACAATCATACAATCACAGTCATACAATCACAATCGTACAATCACAATCATACAATCACAATCATACAATCACAATCATACTATCGCAATCATACAATCACAATCATACAATCACAATCATACAATCACAATCATACAATCACAATCATACTATCGCAATCATACAATCACAATCATACAATCACAATCATACAATCACAATCATACAATCACAATCATGCAATTACAATCATATGATCATTATCATACAAGAACAATCATACAATCACAATAATAGAACCATAATTATACAACCACAATCAAACGATCACAATCATACAATCACAATCATACGATCACAATCGTACGATCACAATCATAGAATCACAATCATACAAAAACAATCATACAATCACAATCATACACTCACAATCATACGCTCACAATCATTCAATCACAATGATACAATCACAATCATACAATCACAATCATACGATCACAAACATACGATCACAATCATACGAAGACAATCATACAATTACTACTATACAATCACAATCATACAAAAACAATCATACAATCACAATCATACGATGACAATCATACAATTACTACTATACAATCACAATCATACAAAAACAATCATACAATCACAATCATACAATCACAATCATACATTCACAATCATACAATCACAATCATACAATCACAATCATACAATCACAATAACACAATCACAATCATACAATCTCAATCATACGATCACAATCATACGAAGACAATCATACAATTACTACTATACAATCACAATCATACAATCACAATCATACGATGACAATCATACAATTACTACTATACAATCACAATCATACAAAAACAATCATACAATCAGAATCACACAATCACTATCATACAATCACAATCATACATTCACAATCATACAATCACAATCATACAATCACAATCATACAATCACAATAATACAATCACAATCATACAATCACAATAATACAATCACAATCATACAATCTCAATCATACAATCACAATTATACAATCACAATCATACAATCACAATCATACAATCACAATCATACTATCGCAATCATACAATCACAATCATACAATCACAATCATACAATCACAATCATACTATCACAATAATACAATCACAATCATACAATCTCAATCATTCAAAAACAATCATACAATCACAATCATACAATCACAATCATACAATCATAATCATATAATCACAATCATGCAGGCACAATTATAAAATCAGAATCATAGAATCACAATCATACAAAAACAATCATGCAATCACAATCATGCAATCACAATCGTACAATCGCAATCGAACAATCAGAACCATATGATCACAATCATACAATCACAATCGTACAGTCTCAATCATACACGCGCCATCTTACAATCACAATCATACAATCACAATCATACAATCACAACCATACAATTACAATCATACAATCACAATCATACAATCACAATCATACAATCACAATCATACAATCACAATAATACAATGACAATCATACAATCTCAATCATACAATCACAATCATACAATCACAATCATACAATCACAATCATACAATCACAATCATACAATCACAATCATACAATCACAATAATACAATCACAATCATACAATCACAATCATACAATCACAATCATACTATCGCAATCGTACAATCACAATCATAATATCGCAATCATACAATCACAATCGTACAATCACAATCATACAATCACAATCATTCAATCACAATCATGCAATCACAATCATACAATCACAATCATACAATCACAATCATACGATCACAATCATACGGAGACAATCATACAATTACTACTATACAATCACAATCACACAAAAACAATCATACAATCACAATCATACGATGACAATCATACAATTACTACTATACAATCACAATCACACAAAAACAATCATACAATCACAATCATACAATCACAATCATACAATCACAATCATACAATCACAATCATACAATCACAATCATACAATCACAATCATACAATCACAATCATACAATCACAATCATACATTCACAATCATACAATCACAATCATACAATCACAATCATACAACCACAATAATACAATCACAATCATACAATCTCAATCATACAGTCACAATCATACAATCACAATCATACGAAGGCAATCATACAATTACTACTATACAATCACAATCATACAAAAACAATCATACAATCACAATCATACGATGACAATCATACAATTACTACTATACAATCACAATCATACAAAAACAATCATACAATCACAATCATACAACCACAATCATACATTCACAATCATACAATCACAATCATACAATCACAATCATACAATCACAATAATACAATGACAATCATACAATCTCAATCATACAATCACAATCATACAATCACAATCATACAATCACAATCATACAATCACAATCATACAATCACAATCATACAATCACAATAATACAATCACAATCATACAATCACAATCATACAATCACAATCATACAATCACAATCATACTATCGCAATCGTACAATCACAATCATAATATCGCAATCATACAATCACAATCGTACAATCACAATCATACAATCACAATCATTCAATCACAATCATGCAATCACAATCATACAATCACAATCATACAATCACAATCATACGATCACAATCATACGGAGACAATCATACAATTACTACTATACAATCACAATCACACAAAAACAATCATACAATCACAATCATACGATGACAATCATACAATTACTACTATACAATCACAATCACACAAAAACAATCATACAATCACAATCATACAATCACAATCATACAATCACAATCATACATTCACAATCATACAATCACAATCATACAATCACAATCATACAATCACAATAACACAATCACAATCATACAATCTCAATCATACGATCACAATCATACGAAGACAATCATACAATTACTACTATACAATCACAATCATACAATCACAATCATACGATGACAATCATACAATTACTACTATACAATCACAATCATACAAAAACAATCATACAATCAGAATCACACAATCACTATCATACAATCACAATCATACATTCACAATCATACAATCACAATCATACAATCACAATCATACAATCACAATAATACAATCACAATCATACAATCACAATAATACAATCACAATCATACAATCTCAATCATACAATCACAATCATACATTCACAATCATACAATCACAATCATACAATCACAATCATACTATCGCAATCATACAATCACAATCATACAATCACAATCATACAATCACAATCATACTATCACAATAATACAATCACAATCATACAATCTCAATCATTCAAAAACAATCATACAATCACAATCATACAATCACAATCATACAATCATAATCATATAATCACAATCATGCAGGCACAATTATAAAATCAGAATCATAGAATCACAATCATACAAAAACAATCATGCAATCACAATCATGCAATCACAATCGTACAATCGCAATCGAACAATCAGAACCATATGATCACAATCATACAATCGCAATCATACAATCGCAATCAAACAATCACAATCATACGATCGCTATCGTACAATCGCAATCATACACTCACAATCATTCAATCAAAATGATACAATCACAATCATACAATGACAATCATACGATGACAATCATACAATTACTACTATACAATCACAATCATACAAAAACAATCATACAATCACAATCATACAATCACAGTCATACAATCACAATCGTACAATCACAATCATACAATCACAATCATACAATCACAATCATACTATCGCAATCATACAATCACAATCATACAATCACAATAATACAATCACAATCATGCAATTACAATCATATGATCATAATCATACAAGAACAATCATACAATCACAATAATAGAACCATAATTATACAACCACAATCAAACGATCACAATCATACAATCACAATCATACGATCACAATCATACATTCACAATCATACAATCCCAATCATACAATCACAATCATACAATCACAATCATACGATCACAATCATACGGAGACAATCATACAATTACTACTATACAATCACAATCACACAAAAACAATCATACAATCACAATCATACAATGACAATCATACGATGACAATCATACAATTACTACTATACAATCACAATCATACAAAAACAATCATACAATCACAATCATACAATCACAGTCATACAATCACAATCGTACAATCACAATCATACAATCACAATCATACAATCACAATAATACAATCACAATCATACAATCACAATCATACAATCACAATCATACTATCGCAATCGTACAATCACAATCATAATATCGCAATCATACAATCACAATCGTACAATCACAATCATACAATCACAATCATTCAATCACAATCATGCAATCACAATCATACAATCACAATCATACAATCACAATCATACGATCACAATCATACGGAGACAATCATACAATTACTACTATACAATCACAATCACACAAAAACAATCATACAATCACAATCATACGATGACAATCATACAATTACTACTATACAATCACAATCACACAAAAACAATCATACAATCACAATCATACAATCACAATCATACAATCACAATCATACAATCACAATCATACATTCACAATCATACAATCACAATCATACAATCACAATCATACAACCACAATAATACAATCACAATCATGCAATCACAATCATACAATCACAATCATACAATCACAATCATACAATCACAATCATACGAAGACAATCATACAATTACTACTATACAATCACAATCATACAAAAACAATCATACAATCACAATCATACGATGACAATCATACAATTACTACTATACAATCACAATCATACAAAAACAATCATACAATCACAATCACACAATCACTATCATACAATCACAATCATACATTCACAATCATACAATCACAATCATACAATCACAATCATACAATCACAATCATACAATCACAATAGTCCAATCACAATCATACAATCTCAATCATACAATCACAATAATACAATCACAATCATACAATCTCAATCATACAATCACAATCATACAATCACAATCATACAATCACAATCATACGATCACAATCATACGAAGGCAATCATACAATTACTACTATACAATCACAATCATACAAAAACAATCATACAATCACAATCATACGATGACAATCATACAATTACTACTATACAGTCACAATCATACAAAAACAATCATACAATCACAATCATACAACCACAATCATACATTCACAATCATACAATCACAATCATACAATCACAATCATACGATCACAATCATACAATCACAATCATACGATCACAATAATACAATCACAATCATACAATCACAATCATACAATCACAATCATACTATCGCAATCGTACAATCACAATCATAATATCGCAATCATACAATCACAATCGTACAATCACAATCATACAATCACAATCATTCAATCACAATCATGCAATCACAATCATACAATCACAATCATACAATCACAATCATACGATCACAATCATACGGAGACAATCATACAATTACTACTATACAATCACAATCACACAAAAACAATCATACAATCACAATTATACGATGACAATCATACAATTACTACTATACAATCACAATCACACAAAAACAATCATACAATCACAATCATACAATCACAATCATACAATCACAATCATACAATCACAATCATACAATCACAATCATACATTCACAATCATACAATCACAATCATACAATCACAATCATACAACCACAATAATACAATCACAATCATACAATCTCAATCATACAGTCACAATCATACAATCACAATCATACGAAGGCAATCATACAATTACTACTATACAATCACAATCATACAAAAACAATCATACAATCACAATCATACAATTACTACTATACAATCACAATCATACAAAAACAATCATACAATCACAATCATACAACCACAATCATACATTCACAATCATACAATCACAATCATACAATCACAATCATACAATCACAATAATACAATGACAATCATACAATCTCAATCATACAAACACAATCATACAATCACAATCATACAATCACAATCATACAATCACAATCATACAATCACAATCATACAATCACAATAATACAATCACAATCATACAATCACAATCATACTATCGCAATCGTACAATCACAATCATAATATCGCAATCATACAATCACAATCGTACAATCACAATCATACAATCACAATCATTCAATCACAATCATGCAATCACAATCATACAATCACAATCATACAATCACAATCATACGATCACAATCATACGGAGACAATCATACAATTACTACTATACAATCACAATCACACAAAAACAATCATACAATCACAATCATACGATGACAATCATACAATTACTACTACACAATCACAATCACACAAAAACAATCATACAATCACAATCATACAATCACAATCATACAATCACAATCATACAATCACAATCATACAATCACAATCATACTATCGCAATCATACAATCACAATCATACAATCACAATCATACAATCACAATCATACAATCACAATCATGCAATTACAATCATATGATCATAATCATACAAGAACAATCATACAATCACAATAATAGAACCATAATTATACAACCACAATCAAACGATCACAATCATACAATCACAATCATACGATCACAATCGTACGATCACAATCATAGAATCACAATCATACAAAAACAATCATACAATCACAATCATACACTCACAATCATACGCTCACAATCATTCAATCACAATGATACAATCACAATCATACAATCACAATCATACGATCACAAACATACGATCACAATCATACGAAGACAATCATACAATTACTACTATACAATCACAATCATACAAAAACAATCATACAATCACAATCATACGATGACAATCATACAATTACTACTATACAATCACAATCATACAAAAACAATCATACAATCACAATCATACAATCACAATCATACAATCATAATCATATAATCACAATCATGCAGGCACAATTATAAAATCAGAATCATAGAATCACAATCATACAAAAACAATCATGCAATCACAATCATGCAATCACAATCGTACAATCGCAATCGAACAATCAGAACCATATGATCACAATCATACAATCACAATCGTACAGTCTCAATCATACACGCGCCATCTTACAATCACAATCATACAATCACAATAACACAATCACAATCATACAATCTCAATCATACGATCACAATCATACGAAGACAATCATACAATTACTACTATACAATCACAATCATACAATCACAATCATACGATGACAATCATACAATTACTACTATACAATCACAATCATACAAAAACAATCATACAATCAGAATCACACAATCACTATCATACAATCACAATCATACATTCACAATCATACAATCACAATCATACAATCACAATCATACAATCACAATAATACAATCACAATCATACAATCACAATAATACAATCACAATCATACAATCTCAATCATACAATCACAATTATACAATCACAATCATACAATCACAATCATACAATCACAATCATACTATCGCAATCATACAATCACAATCATACAATCACAATCATACAATCACAATCATACTATCACAATAATACAATCACAATCATACAATCTCAATCATTCAAAAACAATCATACAATCACAATCATACAATCACAATCATACAATCATAATCATATAATCACAATCATGCAGGCACAATTATAAAATCAGAATCATAGAATCACAATCATACAAAAACAATCATGCAATCACAATCATGCAATCACAATCGTACAATCGCAATCGAACAATCAGAACCATATGATCACAATCATACAATCACAATCGTACAGTCTCAATCATACACGCGCCATCTTACAATCACAATCATACAATCACAATCATACAATCACAACCATACAATTACAATCATACAATCACAATCATACAATCACAATCATACAATCACAATCATACAATCACAATAATACAATGACAATCATACAATCTCAATCATACAATCACAATCATACAATCACAATCATACAATCACAATCATACAATCACAATCATACAATCACAATCATACAATCACAATAATACAATCACAATCATACAATCACAATCATACAATCACAATCATACTATCGCAATCGTACAATCACAATCATAATATCGCAATCATACAATCACAATCGTACAATCACAATCATACAATCACAATCATTCAATCACAATCATGCAATCACAATCATACAATCACAATCATACAATCACAATCATACGATCACAATCATACGGAGACAATCATACAATTACTACTATACAATCACAATCACACAAAAACAATCATACAATCACAATCATACGATGACAATCATACAATTACTACTATACAATCACAATCACACAAAAACAATCATACAATCACAATCATACAATCACAATCATACAATCACAATCATACAATCACAATCATACAATCACAATCATACAATCACAATCATACAATCACAATCATACAATCACAATCATACATTCACAATCATACAATCACAATCATACAATCACAATCATACAACCACAATAATACAATCACAATCATACAATCTCAATCATACAGTCACAATCATACAATCACAATCATACGAAGGCAATCATACAATTACTACTATACAATCACAATCATACAAAAACAATCATACAATCACAATCATACGATGACAATCATACAATTACTACTATACAATCACAATCATACAAAAACAATCATACAATCACAATCATACAACCACAATCATACATTCACAATCATACAATCACAATCATACAATCACAATCATACAATCACAATAATACAATGACAATCATACAATCTCAATCATACAATCACAATCATACAATCACAATCATACAATCACAATCATACAATCACAATCATACAATCACAATCATACAATCACAATAATACAATCACAATCATACAATCACAATCATACAATCACAATCATACAATCACAATCATACTATCGCAATCGTACAATCACAATCATAATATCGCAATCATACAATCACAATCGTACAATCACAATCATACAATCACAATCATTCAATCACAATCATGCAATCACAATCATACAATCACAATCATACAATCACAATCATACGATCACAATCATACGGAGACAATCATACAATTACTACTATACAATCACAATCACACAAAAACAATCATACAATCACAATCATACGATGACAATCATACAATTACTACTATACAATCACAATCACACAAAAACAATCATACAATCACAATCATACAATCACAATCATACAATCACAATCATACATTCACAATCATACAATCACAATCATACAATCACAATCATACAATCACAATAACACAATCACAATCATACAATCTCAATCATACGATCACAATCATACGAAGACAATCATACAATTACTACTATACAATCACAATCATACAATCACAATCATACGATGACAATCATACAATTACTACTATACAATCACAATCATACAAAAACAATCATACAATCAGAATCACACAATCACTATCATACAATCACAATCATACATTCACAATCATACAATCACAATCATACAATCACAATCATACAATCACAATAATACAATCACAATCATACAATCACAATAATACAATCACAATCATACAATCTCAATCATACAATCACAATCATACATTCACAATCATACAATCACAATCATACAATCACAATCATACTATCGCAATCATACAATCACAATCATACAATCACAATCATACAATCACAATCATACTATCACAATAATACAATCACAATCATACAATCTCAATCATTCAAAAACAATCATACAATCACAATCATACAATCACAATCATACAATCATAATCATATAATCACAATCATGCAGGCACAATTATAAAATCAGAATCATAGAATCACAATCATACAAAAACAATCATGCAATCACAATCATGCAATCACAATCGTACAATCGCAATCGAACAATCAGAACCATATGATCACAATCATACAATCGCAATCATACAATCGCAATCAAACAATCACAATCATACGATCGCTATCGTACAATCGCAATCATACACTCACAATCATTCAATCAAAATGATACAATCACAATCATACAATGACAATCATACGATGACAATCATACAATTACTACTATACAATCACAATCATACAAAAACAATCATACAATCACAATCATACAATCACAGTCATACAATCACAATCGTACAATCACAATCATACAATCACAATCATACAATCACAATCATACTATCGCAATCATACAATCACAATCATACAATCACAATAATACAATCACAATCATGCAATTACAATCATATGATCATAATCATACAAGAACAATCATACAATCACAATAATAGAACCATAATTATACAACCACAATCAAACGATCACAATCATACAATCACAATCATACGATCACAATCATACATTCACAATCATACAATCCCAATCATACAATCACAATCATACGATCACAATCATACGGAGACAATCATACAATTACTACTATACAATCACAATCACACAAAAACAATCATACAATCACAATCATACGATGACAATCATACAATTACTACTATACAATCACAATCACACAAAAACAATCATACAATCACAATCATACAATCGCAATCATACAATCACAATCATACCATCACAATCATACAATCACAATCATACATTCACAATCATACAATCACAATCATACAATCACAATCGTACAATCACAATCATACAATCACAATAATACAATGACAATCATACAATCACAATCATACAATCACAATCATACTATCGCAATCGTACAATCACAATCATAATATCGCAATCATACAATCACAATCGTACAATCACAATCATACAATCACAATCATTCAATCACAATCATGCAATCACAATCATACAATCACAATCATACAATCACAATCATACGATCACAATCATACGGAGACAATCATACAATTACTACTATACAATCACAATCACACAAAAACAATCATACAATCACAATCATACGATGACAATCATACAATTACTACTATACAATCACAATCACACAAAAACAATCATACAATCACAATCATACAATCACAATTATACAATCACAATCATACAATCACAATCATACAATCACAATCATACAATCACAATCATACAATCACAATCATACATTCACAATCATACAATCACAATCATACAATCACAATCATACGATCACAATCATACGATCACAATCATACGGAGACAATCATACAATTACTACTATACAATCACAATCACACAAAAACAATCATACAATCACAATCATACGATGACAATCGTACAATTACTACTATACAATCACAATCACACAAAAACAATCATACAATCACAATCATACAATCACAATCATACAATCACAATCATACAATCACAATCATACAATCACAATCATACATTCACAATCATACAATCACAATCATACAATCACAATCATACAACCACAATAATACAATCACAATCATACAATCTCAATCATACAGTCACAATCATACAATCACAATCATACGATGACAATCATACAATTACTACTATACAATCACAATCATACAAAAACAACCATAAAATCACAATCATACAATCACAATCATACAATCACAATCATACAATCACAATCATACATTCACAATCATACAATCACAATCATACAATCACAATCATGCAGGCACAATTATAAAATCAGAATCATAGAATCACAATCATACAAAAACAATCATGCAATCACAATCATGCAATCACAATCGTACAATCGCAATCGAACAATCAGAACCATATGATCACAATCATACAATCGCAATCATACAATCGCAATCAAACAATCACAATCATACGATCGCTATCGTACAATCGCAATCATACACTCACAATCATTCAATCAAAATGATACAATCACAATCATACAATGACAATCATACGATGACAATCATACAATTACTACTATACAATCACAATCATACAAAAACAATCATACAATCACAATCATACAATCACAGTCATACAATCACAATCGTACAATCACAATCATACAATCACAATCATACAATCACAATCATACTATCGCAATCATACAATCACAATCATACAATCACAATAATACAATCACAATCATGCAATTACAATCATATGATCATAATCATACAAGAACAATCATACAATCACAATAATAGAACCATAATTATACAACCACAATCAAACGATCACAATCATACAATCACAATCATACGATCACAATCATACATTCACAATCATACAATCCCAATCATACAATCACAATCATACGATCACAATCATACGGAGACAATCATACAATTACTACTATACAATCACAATCACACAAAAACAATCATACAATCACAATCATACGATGACAATCATACAATTACTACTATACAATCACAATCACACAAAAACAATCATACAATCACAATCATACAATCGCAATCATACAATCACAATCATACCATCACAATCATACAATCACAATCATACATTCACAATCATACAATCACAATCATACAATCACAATCGTACAATCACAATCATACAATCACAATAATACAATGACAATCATACAATCACAATCATACAATCACAATCATACTATCGCAATCGTACAATCACAATCATAATATCGCAATCATACAATCACAATCGTACAATCACAATCATACAATCACAATCATTCAATCACAATCATGCAATCACAATCATACAATCACAATCATACAATCACAATCATACGATCACAATCATACGGAGACAATCATACAATTACTACTATACAATCACAATCACACAAAAACAATCATACAATCACAATCATACGATGACAATCATACAATTACTACTATACAATCACAATCACACAAAAACAATCATACAATCACAATCATACAATCACAATTATACAATCACAATCATACAATCACAATCATACAATCACAATCATACAATCACAATCATACAATCACAATCATACATTCACAATCATACAATCACAATCATACAATCACAATCATACGATCACAATCATACGATCACAATCATACGGAGACAATCATACAATTACTACTATACAATCACAATCACACAAAAACAATCATACAATCACAATCATACGATGACAATCGTACAATTACTACTATACAATCACAATCACACAAAAACAATCATACAATCACAATCATACAATCACAATCATACAATCACAATCATACAATCACAATCATACAATCACAATCATACATTCACAATCATACAATCACAATCATACAATCACAATCATACAACCACAATAATACAATCACAATCATACAATCTCAATCATACAGTCACAATCATACAATCACAATCATACGATGACAATCATACAATTACTACTATACAATCACAATCATACAAAAACAACCATAAAATCACAATCATACAATCACAATCATACAATCACAATCATACAATCACAATCATACATTCACAATCATACAATCACAATCATACAATCACAATCATACAACCACAATAATACAATCACAATCATACAATCTCAATCATACAATCACAATCATACAATCGCAATCATACAATCGCAATCATACAATCACAATCATACAATCACAATCATACAATCACAATCATACAATCACAATCATACAATCACAATCATACAATCACAATCATACAATCACAATCATACAATCACAATCATAATATCGCAATCATACAATCACAATCGTACAATCACAATCATACAATCACAATCATTCAATCACAATCATGCAATCACAATCATACAATCACAATCATACAATCACAATCATACAAAAACAATCATACAATCACAATCATACAATCACAATCATACAATCACAATCATACTATCGCAACCATACAATCACAATCATACAATCACAATCATACAATCACAATCATACTATCACAATAATACAATCACAATCATACAATCTCAATCATTCAAAAACAATCATACAATCACAATCATACAATCACAATCATACAATCATAATCATATAATCACAATCATGCAGGCACAATTATAAAATCATAATCATAGGATCACAATCATACAAAAACAATCATGCAATCACAATCATGCAATCACAATCGTACAATCGCAATCGAACAATCAGAACCATATGATCACAATCATACAATCACAATCGTACAGTCTCAATCATACACGCGCCATCTTACAATCACAATCATACAATCACAATCATACAATCACAACCATACAATCACAATCATACAATCACAATCATACAATCACAATCATACAATCACAATCATACAATCACAATCATACAATCGCAATCAAACAATCACAATCATACGATCGCTATCGTACAATCGCAATCATACACTCACAATCATTCAATCACAATGATACAATCACAATCATACAATGACAATCATACGATGACAATCATACAATTACTACTATACAATCACAATCATACAAAAACAATCATACAATCACAATCATACAATCACAGTCATACGATCACAATCGTACAATCACAATCATACAATCACAATCATACAATCACAATCATAATATCGCAATCATACAATCACAATCATACAATCACAATCATACAATCACAATCATACAATCACAATCATACTATCGCAATCATACAATCACAATCATACAATCACAATCATACAATCACAATCATGCAATTACAATCATATGATCATAATCATACAAGAACAATCATACAATCACAATAATAGAACCATAATTATACAACCACAATCAAACGATCACAATCATACAATCACAATCATACGATCACAATCATACATTCACAATCATACAATCCCAATCATACAATCACAATCATACGATCACAATCATACGGAGACAATCATACAATTACTACTATACAATCACAATCACACAAAAACAATCATACAATCACAATCATACGATGACAATCATACAATTACTACTATACAATCACAATCACACAAAAACAATCATACAATCACAATCATACAATCGCAATCATACAATCACAATCATACCATCACAATCATACAATCACAATCATACATTCACAATCATACAATCACAATCATACAATCACAATCATACAATCACAATCATACAATCACAATCATACTATCGCAATCGTACAATCACAATCATAATATCGCAATCATACAATCACAATCGTACAATCACAATCATACAATCACAATCATTCAATCACAATCATGCAATCACAATCATACAATCACAATCATACAATCACAATCATACGATCACAATCATACGGAGACAATCATACAATTACTACTATACAATCACAATCACACAAAAACAATCATACAATCACAATCATACGATGACAATCATACAATTACTACTATACAATCACAATCACACAAAAACAATCATACAATCACAATCATACAATCACAATCATACAATCACAATCATACAATCACAATCATACAATCACAATCATACATTCACAATCATACAATCACAATCATACAATCACAATCATACAACCACAATAATACAATCACAATCATACAATCTCAATCATACAGTCACAATCATACAATCACAATCATACGAAGGCAATCATACAATTACTACTATACAATCACAATCATACAAAACCAATCATACAATCACAATCATACGATGACAATCATACAATTACTACTATACAATCACAATCATACAAAAACAATCATACAATCACAATCATACAACCACAATCATACATTCACAATCATACAATCACAATCATACAATCACAATCATACAATCACAATAATACAATGACAATCATACAATCTCAATCATACAATCACAATCATACAATCACAATCATACAATCACAATCATACAATCACAATCATACAATCACAATCATACAATCACAGTAATACAATCACAATCATACAATCACAATCATACAATCACAATCATACAATCACAATCATACTATCGCAATCGTACAATCACAATCATAATATCGCAATCATACAATCACAATCGTACAATCACAATCATACAATCACAATCATTCAATCACAATCATGCAATCACAATCATACAATCACAATCATACAATCACAATCATACGATCACAATCATACGGAGACAATCATACAATTACTACTATACAATCACAATCACACAAAAACAATCATACAATCACAATCATACGATGACAATCATACAATTACTACTATACAATCACAATCACACAAAAACAATCATACAATCACAATCATACAATCACAATCATACAATCACAATCATACAATCACAATCATACAATCACAATCATACAATCACAATCATACAATCACAATCATACATTCAAAATCATACAATCACAATCATACAATCACAACCATACAACCACAATAATACAATCACAATCATACAATCTCAATCATACAGTCACAATCATACAATCACAATCATACGATGACAATCATACAATTACTACTATACAATCACAATCATACAAAAACAACCATAAAATCACAATCATACAATCACAATCATACAATCACAATCATACAATCACAATCATACAATCACAATCATACATTCACAATCATACAATCACAATCATACAATCACAATCATACAACCACAATAATACAATCACAATCATACAATCTCAATCATACAATCACAATCATACAATCGCAATCATACAATCACAATCATACAATCACAATCATACAATCACAATCATACAATCACAATCATACAATCACAATCATACAATCACAATCATACAATCACAATCATACAATCACAATCATAATATCGCAATCATACAATCACAATCGTACAATCACAATCATACAATCACAATCATTCAATCACAATCATGCAATCACAATCATACAATCACAATCATACAATCACAATCATACAAAAACAATCATACAATCACAATCATACAATCACAATCATACAATCATAATCATATAATCACACTCATAAAATTGCAATCATACAATCGCAATCATACAATCACAATCATACCATCACAATCATGCAGGCACAATTATAAAATCAGAATCATAGAATCACAATCATACAAAAACAATCATGCAATCACAATCATGCAATCACAATCGTACAATCGCAATCGTACAATCAGAACCATATGATCACAATCATACAATCACAATCGTACAGTCTCAATCATACACGCGCCATCTTACAATCACAATCATACAATCACAATCATACAATCACAACCATACAATCACAATCATACAATCACAATCATACAATCACAATCATACAATCACAATCATACAATCACAATCATACAATCGCAATCAAACAATCACAATCATACGATCGCTATCGTACAATCGCAATCATACACTCACAATCATTCAATCACAATGATACAATCACAATCATACAATGACAATCATACGATGACAATCATACAATTACTACTATACAATCACAATCATACAAAAACAATCATACAATCACAATCATACAATCACAGTCATACAATCACAATCGTACAATCACAATCATACAATCACAATCATACAATCACAATCATACTATCGCAATCATACAATCACAATCATACAATCACAATCATACAATCACAATCATACAATCACAATCATACTATCGCAATCATACAATCACAATCATACAATCACAATCATACAATCACAATCATACAATCACAATCATGCAATTACAATCATATGATCACAATCATACAAGAACAATCATACAATCACAATAATAGAACCATAATTATACAACCACAATCAAACGATCACAATCATACAATCACAATCATACGCTCACAATCATTCAATCACAATGATACAATCACAATCATACAATCACAATCATACAATCTCAACCATACGATCACAATCATACGAAGACAATCATACAATTACTACTATACAATCACAATCATACAATCACAATCATACGATGACAATCATACAATTACTACTATACAATCACAATCATATAAAAACAATCATACAATCACAATCATACAATCACAATCATACAATCATAATCATATAATCACACTCATAAAATTGCGGTCATACAATCGCAATCATACAATCACAATCATACCATCACAATCATGCAATCACAATCATACAATCGCAATCATACAATCACAATCATTCAAAAACAATCATACAATCACAATCATACAATCACAATCATACAATCATAATCATATAATCACACTCATAAAATTGCGGTCATACAATCGCAATCATACAATCACAATCATACCATCACAATCATACAGGCACAATCATACAATCACAATCATACAATCACAATCATACAATCACAATCATACAATCACAATAATACAATCACAATCATACAATCTCAATCATACAATCCCAATTATACAATCCCAATCATACAATCACAATCATACAATCACAATCATACAATCACAATCATACAACCACAATCATACAATCCCAATCATATTATCACAATCATACAATCACAATCATACAATCACAATAATACAATCACAATCATACAATCTCAATCATACAATCCCAATCATACAATCACAATCATACAATCACTATCATACAATCACAATCCTACAACCACAATCATACAATCACAATCATACTATCACAATCATACAATCACAATCATACAATCACAATCATACAAAAACAATCATTCAATCACAATCATACAATCACAATCATACAATCACAATCATGCAATCACAATCATACAATCACAATCATACAATCACAATCATACAATCACAATCATACGAAGACAATCATACAATTACTACTATACAATCACAATCATACAAAAACAATCATACAATCACAATCATGACAATCATACAATTACTACTATACAATCACAATCATACAAAAACAATCATACAATCACAATCACACAATCACTATCATACAATCACAATCATACATTCACAATCATACAATCACAATCATACAATCACAATCATACAATCACAATCATACAATCTCAATCATACAATCACAATAATACAATCACAATCATACAATCTCAATCATACAATCACAATCATACAATCACAATCATACAATCACAATCATACGATCACAATCATACGAAGGCAATCATACAATTACTACTATACAATCACAATCATACAAAAACAATCATACAATCACAATCATACGATGACAATCATACAATTACTACTATACAATCACAATCATACAAAAACAATCATACAATCACAATCATACAACCACAATCATACATTCACAATCATACAATCACAATCATACAATCACAATAATACAATGACAATCATACAATCTCAATCATACAATCACAATCATACAATCACAATCATACAATCACAATCATACAATCACAATCATACAATCACAATCATACAATCACAATAATACAATCACAATCATACAATCACAATCATACAATCACAATCATACTATCGCAATCGTACAATCACAATCATAATATCGCAATCATACAATCACAATCGTACAATCACAATCATACAATCACAATCATTCAATCACAATCATGCAATCACAATCATACAATCACAATCATACAATCACAATCATACGATCACAATCATACGGAGACAATCATACAATTACTACTATACAATCACAATCACACAAAAACAATCATACAATCACAATCATACGATGACAATCATACAATTACTACTATACAATCACAATCACACAAAAACAATCATACAATCACAATCATACAATCACAATCATACAATCACAATCATACAATCACAATCATACATTCACAATCATACAATCACAATCATACAATCACAATCATACAACCACAATAATACAATCACAATCATACAATCTCAATCATACAGTCACAATCATACAATCACAATCATACGATGACAATCATACAATTACTACTATACAATCACAATCATACAAAAACAACCATAAAATCACAATCATACAATCACAATCATACAATCACAATCATACAATCACAATCATATTATCACAATCATACAATCACAATCATACAATCACAATAATACAATCACAATCATACAATCTCAATCATACAATCCCAATCATACAATCCCAATCATACAATCACAATCATACAATCACTATCATACAATCACAATCATACAACCACAATCATACAATCACAATCATACTATCACAATCATACAATCACAATCATACAATCACAATCATACAAAAACAATCATTCAATCACAATCATACAATCACAATCATACAATCACAATCATGCAATCACAATCATACAATCACAATCATACAATCACAATCATACAATCACAATCATACGAAGACAATCATACAATTACTACTATACAATCACAATCATACAAAAACAATCATACAATCACAATCATACGATGACAATCATACAATTACTACTATACAATCACAATCATACAAAAACAATCATACAATCACAATCACACAATCACTATCATACAATCACAATCATACATTCACAATCATACAATCACAATCATACAATCACAATCATACAATCACAATAGTCCAATCACAATCATACAATCTCAATCATACAATCACAATAATACAATCACAATCATACAATCTCAATCATACAATCACAATCATACAATCACAATCATACAATCACAATCATACGATCACAATCATACGAAGGCAATCATACAATTACTACTATACAATCACAATCATACAGAAAGAATCATACAATCACAATCATACGATGACAATCATACAATTACTACTATACAATCACAATCATACAAAAACAATCATACAATCACAATCATACAACCACAATCATACTATCGCAATCATACAATCACAATCATACAATCTCAATCATACGATCACAATCATACGAAGACAATCATACAATTACTACTATACAATCACAATCATACAATCACAATCATACGATGACAATCATACAATTACTACTATACAATCACAATCATACAAAAACAATCATACAATCAGAATCACACAATCACTATCATACAATCACAATCATACATTCACAATCATACAATCACAATCATACAATCACAATCATACGATGACAATCATACAATTACTACTATACAATCACAATCACACAAAAACAATCATACAATCACAATCATACAATCACAATCATACAATCACAATCATACAATCACAATCATACAATCACAATAATACAATCACAATCATACAATCTCAATCATACAATCACAATTATACAATCACAATCATACAATCACAATCATACAATCACAATCATACTATCGCAATCATACAATCACAATCATACAATCACAATCATACAATCACAATCATACTATCACAATAATACAATCACAATCATACAATCTCAATCATTCAAAAACAATCATACAATCACAATCATACAATCACAATCATACAATCATAATCATATAATCACACTCATAAAATTGCGGTCATACAATCGCAATCATACAATCACAATCATACCATCACAATCATGCAATCACAATCATACAATCGCAATCATACAATCACAATCATTCAAAAACAATCATACAATCACAATCATACAATCACAATCATACAATCATAATCATATAATCACACTCATAAAATTGCGGTCATACAATCGCAATCATACAATCACAATCATACCATCACAATCATACAGGCACAATCATACAATCACAATCATACAATCACAATCATACAATCACAATCATACAATCACAATAATACAATCACAATCATACAATCTCAATCATACAATCCCAATTATACAATCCCAATCATACAATCACAATCATACAATCACAATCATACAATCACAATCATACAACCACAATCATACAATCCCAATCATATTATCACAATCATACAATCACAATCATACAATCACAATAATACAATCACAATCATACAATCTCAATCATACAATCCCAATCATACAATCACAATCATACAATCACTATCATACAATCACAATCCTACAACCACAATCATACAATCACAATCATACTATCACAATCATACAATCACAATCATACAATCACAATCATACAAAAACAATCATTCAATCACAATCATACAATCACAATCATACAATCACAATCATGCAATCACAATCATACAATCACAATCATACAATCACAATCATACAATCACAATCATACGAAGACAATCATACAATTACTACTATACAATCACAATCATACAAAAACAATCATACAATCACAATCATGACAATCATACAATTACTACTATACAATCACAATCATACAAAAACAATCATACAATCACAATCACACAATCACTATCATACAATCACAATCATACATTCACAATCATACAATCACAATCATACAATCACAATCATACAATCACAATCATACAATCACAATCATACAATCTCAATCATACAATCACAATAATACAATCACAATCATACAATCTCAATCATACAATCACAATCATACAATCACAATCATACAATCACAATCATACGATCACAATCATACGAAGGCAATCATACAATTACTACTATACAATCACAATCATACAAAAACAATCATACAATCACAATCATACGATGACAATCATACAATTACTACTATACAATCACAATCATACAAAAACAATCATACAATCACAATCATACAACCACAATCATACATTCACAATCATACAATCACAATCATACAATCACAATCATACAATCACAATAATACAATGACAATCATACAATCTCAATCATACAATCACAATCATACAATCACAATCATACAATCACAATCATACAATCACAATCATACAATCACAATCATACAATCACAATAATACAATCACAATCATACAATCACAATCATACAATCACAATCATACTATCGCAATCGTACAATCACAATCATAATATCGCAATCATACAATCACAATCGTACAATCACAATCATACAATCACAATCATTCAATCACAATCATGCAATCACAATCATACAATCACAATCATACAATCACAATCATACGATCACAATCATACGGAGACAATCATACAATTACTACTATACAATCACAATCACACAAAAACAATCATACAATCACAATCATACGATGACAATCATACAATTACTACTATACAATCACAATCACACAAAAACAATCATACAATCACAATCATACAATCACAATCATACAATCACAATCATACAATCACAATCATACATTCACAATCATACAATCACAATCATACAATCACAATCATACAACCACAATAATACAATCACAATCATACAATCTCAATCATACAGTCACAATCATACAATCACAATCATACGATGACAATCATACAATTACTACTATACAATCACAATCATACAAAAACAACCATAAAATCACAATCATACAATCACAATCATACAATCACAATCATACAATCACAATCATATTATCACAATCATACAATCACAATCATACAATCACAATAATACAATCACAATCATACAATCTCAATCATACAATCCCAATCATACAATCCCAATCATACAATCACAATCATACAATCACTATCATACAATCACAATCATACAACCACAATCATACAATCACAATCATACTATCACAATCATACAATCACAATCATACAATCACAATCATACAAAAACAATCATTCAATCACAATCATACAATCACAATCATACAATCACAATCATGCAATCACAATCATACAATCACAATCATACAATCACAATCATACAATCACAATCATACGATGACAATCATACAATTACTACTATACAATCACAATCATACAAAAACAATCATACAATCACAATCATACGATGACAATCATACAATTACTACTATACAATCACAATCATACAAAAACAATCATACAATCACAATCACACAATCACTATCATACAATCACAATCATACATTCACAATCATACAATCACAATCATACAATCACAATCATACAATCACAATAGTCCAATCACAATCATACAATCTCAATCATACAATCACAATAATACAATCACAATCATACAATCTCAATCATACAATCACAATCATACAATCACAATCATACAATCACAATCATACGATCACAATCATACGAAGGCAATCATACAATTACTACTATACAATCACAATCATACAGAAAGAATCATACAATCACAATCATACGATGACAATCATACAATTACTACTATACAATCACAATCATACAAAAACAATCATACAATCACAATCATACAACCACAATCATACTATCGCAATCATACAATCACAATCATACAATCTCAATCATACGATCACAATCATACGAAGACAATCATACAATTACTACTATACAATCACAATCATACAATCACAATCATACGATGACAATCATACAATTACTACTATACAATCACAATCATACAAAAACAATCATACAATCAGAATCACACAATCACTATCATACAATCACAATCATACATTCACAATCATACAATCACAATCATACAATCACAATCATACGATGACAATCATACAATTACTACTATACAATCACAATCACACAAAAACAATCATACAATCACAATCATACAATCACAATCATACAATCACAATCATACAATCACAATCATACAATCACAATCATACATTCACAATCATACAATCACAATCATACAATCACAATCATACAACCACAATAATACAATCACAATCATACAATCTCAATCATACAGTCACAATCATACAATCACAATCATACGATGACAATCATACAATTACTACTATACAATCACAATCATACAAAAACAACCATAAAATCACAATCATACAATCACAATCATACAATCACAATCATACAATCACAATCATATTATCACAATCATACAATCACAATCATACAATCACAATAATACAATCACAATCATACAATCACAATCATACAATCACAATCATACAATCACAATCATATTATCACAATCATACAATCACAATCATACAATCACAATAATACAATCACAATCATACAATCTCAATCATACAATCCCAATCATACAATCACAATCATACAATCACTATCATACAATCACAATCATACAACCACAATCATACAATCACAATCATACTATCACAATCATACAATCACAATCATACAATCACAATCATACAAAAACAATCATTCAATCACAATCATACAATCACAATCATACAATCACAATCATGCAATCACAATCATACAATCACAATCATACAATCACAATCATACAATCACAATCATACGAAGACAATCATACAATTACTACTATACAATCACAATCATACAAAAACAATCATACAATCACAATCATACGATGACAATCATACAATTACTACTATACAATCACAATCATACAAAAACAATCATACAATCACAATCACACAATCACTATCATACAATCACAATCATACATTCACAATCATACAATCACAATCATACAATCACAATCATACAATCACAATAGTCCAATCACAATCATACAATCTCAATCATACAATCACAATAATACAATCACAATCATACAATCACAATCATACGATGACAATCATACAATTACTACTATACAATCACAATCATACAAAAACAATCATACAATCAGAATCACACAATCACTATCATACAATCACAATCATACATTCACAATCATACAATCACAATCATACAATCACAATCATACGATGACAATCATACAATTACTACTATACAATCACAATCACACAAAAACAATCATACAATCACAATCATACAATCACAATCATACAATCACAATCATACAATCACAATCATACAATCACAATCATACATTCACAATCATACAATCACAATCATACAATCACAATCATACAACCACAATAATACAATCACAATCATACAATCTCAATCATACAGTCACAATTATACAATCACAATCATACGATGACAATCATACAATTACTACTATACAATCACAATCATACAAAAACAACCATAAAATCACAATCATACAATCACAATCATACAATCACAATCATACAACCACAATCATACTATCGCAATCATACAATCACAATCATACAATCTCAATCATACGATCACAATCATACGAAGACAATCATACAATTACTACTATACAATCACAATCATACAATCACAATCATACGATGACAATCATACAATTACTACTATACAATCACAATCATACAAAAACAATCATACAATCAGAATCACACAATCACTATCATACAATCACAATCATACATTCACAATCATACAATCACAATCATACAATCACAATCATACGATGACAATCATACAATTACTACTATACAATCACAATCACACAAAAACAATCATACAATCACAATCATACAATCACAATCATACAATCACAATCATACAATCACAATCATACAATCACAATCATACATTCACAATCATACAATCACAATCATACAATCACAATCATACAACCACAATAATACAATCACAATCATACAATCTCAATCATACAGTCACAATCATACAATCACAATCATACGATGACAATCATACAATTACTACTATACAATCACAATCATACAAAAACAACCATAAAATCACAATCATACAATCACAATCATACAATCACAATCATACAATCACAATCATATTATCACAATCATACAATCACAATCATACAATCACAATAATACAATCACAATCATACAATCACAATCATACAATCACAATCATACAATCACAATCATATTATCACAATCATACAATCACAATCATACAATCACAATAATACAATCACAATCATACAATCTCAATCATACAATCCCAATCATACAATCACAATCATACAATCACTATCATACAATCACAATCATACAACCACAATCATACAATCACAATCATACTATCACAATCATACAATCACAATCATACAATCACAATCATACAAAAACAATCATTCAATCACAATCATACAATCACAATCATACAATCACAATCATGCAATCACAATCATACAATCACAATCATACAATCACAATCATACAATCACAATCATACGAAGACAATCATACAATTACTACTATACAATCACAATCATACAAAAACAATCATACAATCACAATCATACGATGACAATCATACAATTACTACTATACAATCACAATCATACAAAAACAATCATACAATCACAATCACACAATCACTATCATACAATCACAATCATACATTCACAATCATACAATCACAATCATACAATCACAATCATACAATCACAATAGTCCAATCACAATCATACAATCTCAATCATACAATCACAATAATACAATCACAATCATACAATCACAATCATACGATGACAATCATACAATTACTACTATACAATCACAATCATACAAAAACAATCATACAATCAGAATCACACAATCACTATCATACAATCACAATCATACATTCACAATCATACAATCACAATCATACAATCACAATCATACGATGACAATCATACAATTACTACTATACAATCACAATCACACAAAAACAATCATACAATCACAATCATACAATCACAATCATACAATCACAATCATACAATCACAATCATACAATCACAATCATACATTCACAATCATACAATCACAATCATACAATCACAATCATACAACCACAATAATACAATCACAATCATACAATCTCAATCATACAGTCACAATTATACAATCACAATCATACGATGACAATCATACAATTACTACTATACAATCACAATCATACAAAAACAACCATAAAATCACAATCATACAATCACAATCATACAATCACAATCATACAATCACAATCATATTATCACAATCATACAATCACAATCATACAATCACAATAATACAATCACAATCATACAATCTCAATCATACAATCTCAATCATACAATCACAATCATACAATCACAATCATACAATCACAATCATACGAAGGCAATCATACAATTACTACTATACAATCACAATCATACAGAAAGAATCATACAATCACAATCATACGATGACAATCATACAATTACTACTATACAATCACAATCACACAAAAACAATCATACAATCACAATCATACAATCACAATCATACAATCACAATCATACAATCACAATCATACAATCACAATCATACATTCACAATCATACAATCACAATCATACAATCACAATCATACAACCACAATAATACAATCACAATCATACAATCTCAATCATACAGTCACAATCATACAATCACAATCATACGATGACAATCATACAATTACTACTATACAATCACAATCATACAAAAACAACCATAAAATCACAATCATACAATCACAATCATACAATCACAATCATACAATCACAATCATATTATCACAATCATACAATCACAATCATACAATCACAATAATACAATCACAATCATACAATCACAATCATACAATCACAATCATACAATCACAATCATATTATCACAATCATACAATCACAATCATACAATCACAATAATACAATCACAATCATACAATCTCAATCATACAATCCCAATCATACAATCACAATCATACAATCACTATCATACAATCACAATCATACAACCACAATCATACAATCACAATCATACTATCACAATCATACAATCACAATCATACAATCACAATCATACAAAAACAATCATTCAATCACAATCATACAATCACAATCATACAATCACAATCATGCAATCACAATCATACAATCACAATCATACAATCACAATCATACAATCACAATCATACGAAGACAATCATACAATTACTACTATACAATCACAATCATACAAAAACAATCATACAATCACAATCATACGATGACAATCATACAATTACTACTATACAATCACAATCATACAAAAACAATCATACAATCACAATCACACAATCACTATCATACAATCACAATCATACATTCACAATCATACAATCACAATCATACAATCACAATCATACAATCACAATAGTCCAATCACAATCATACAATCTCAATCATACAATCACAATAATACAATCACAATCATACAATCACAATCATACGATGACAATCATACAATTACTACTATACAATCACAATCATACAAAAACAATCATACAATCAGAATCACACAATCACTATCATACAATCACAATCATACATTCACAATCATACAATCACAATCATACAATCACAATCATACGATGACAATCATACAATTACTACTATACAATCACAATCACACAAAAACAATCATACAATCACAATCATACAATCACAATCATACAATCACAATCATACAATCACAATCATACAATCACAATCATACATTCACAATCATACAATCACAATCATACAATCACAATCATACAACCACAATAATACAATCACAATCATACAATCTCAATCATACAGTCACAATTATACAATCACAATCATACGATGACAATCATACAATTACTACTATACAATCACAATCATACAAAAACAACCATAAAATCACAATCATACAATCTCAATCATACAATCACAATCATACAACCACAATCATACTATCGCAATCATACAATCACAATCATACAATCTCAATCATACGATCACAATCATACGAAGACAATCATACAATTACTACTATACAATCACAATCATACAATCACAATCATACGATGACAATCATACAATTACTACTATACAATCACAATCATACAAAAACAATCATACAATCAGAATCACACAATCACTATCATACAATCACAATCATACATTCACAATCATACAATCACAATCATACAATCACAATCATACGATGACAATCATACAATTACTACTATACAATCACAATCACACAAAAACAATCATACAATCACAATCATACAATCACAATCATACAATCACAATCATACAATCACAATCATACAATCACAATCATACATTCACAATCATACAATCACAATCATACAATCACAATCATACAACCACAATAATACAATCACAATCATACAATCTCAATCATACAGTCACAATCATACAATCACAATCATACGATGACAATCATACAATTACTACTATACAATCACAATCATACAAAAACAACCATAAAATCACAATCATACAATCACAATCATACAATCACAATCATACAATCACAATCATATTATCACAATCATACAATCACAATCATACAATCACAATAATACAATCACAATCATACAATCACAATCATACAATCACAATCATACAATCACAATCATATTATCACAATCATACAATCACAATCATACAATCACAATAATACAATCACAATCATACAATCTCAATCATACAATCCCAATCATACAATCACAATCATACAATCACTATCATACAATCACAATCATACAACCACAATCATACAATCACAATCATACTATCACAATCATACAATCACAATCATACAATCACAATCATACAAAAACAATCATTCAATCACAATCATACAATCACAATCATACAATCACAATCATGCAATCACAATCATACAATCACAATCATACAATCACAATCATACAATCACAATCATACGAAGACAATCATACAATTACTACTATACAATCACAATCATACAAAAACAATCATACAATCACAATCATACGATGACAATCATACAATTACTACTATACAATCACAATCATACAAAAACAATCATACAATCACAATCACACAATCACTATCATACAATCACAATCATACATTCACAATCATACAATCACAATCATACAATCACAATCATACAATCACAATAGTCCCATCACAATCATACAATCTCAATCATACAATCACAATAATACAATCACAATCATACAATCACAATCATACGATGACAATCATACAATTACTACTATACAATCACAATCATACAAAAACAATCATACAATCAGAATCACACAATCACTATCATACAATCACAATCATACATTCACAATCATACAATCACAATCATACAATCACAATCATACGATGACAATCATACAATTACTACTATACAATCACAATCACACAAAAACAATCATACAATCACAATCATACAATCACAATCATACAATCACAATCATACAATCACAATCATACAATCACAATCATACATTCACAATCATACAATCACAATCATACAATCACAATCATACAACCACAATAATACAATCACAATCATACAATCTCAATCATACAGTCACAATTATACAATCACAATCATACGATGACAATCATACAATTACTACTATACAATCACAATCATACAAAAACAACCATAAAATCACAATCATACAATCACAATCATACAATCACAATCATACAATCACAATCATATTATCACAATCATACAATCACAATCATACAATCACAATAATACAATCACAATCATACAATCTCAATCATACAATCTCAATCATACAATCACAATCATACAATCACAATCATACAATCACAATCATACGAAGGCAATCATACAATTACTACTATACAATCACAATCATACAGAAAGAATCATACAATCACAATCATACGATGACAATCATACAATTACTACTATACAATCACAATCATACAAAAACAATCATACAATCACAATCATACAACCACAATCATACTATCGCAATCATACAATCACAATCATACAATCTCAATCATACGATCACAATCATACATTCACAATCATACAATCACAATCATACAATCACAATCATACAATCACAATAGTCCAATCACAATCATACAATCTCAATCATACAATCACAATAATACAATCACAATCATACAATCTCAATCATACAATCACAATCATACAATCACAATCATACAATCACAATCATACGATCACAATCATACGAAGGCAATCATACAATTACTACTATACAATCACAATCATACAGAAAGAATCATACAATCACAATCATACGATGACAATCATACAATTACTACTATACAATCACAATCATACAAAAACAATCATACAATCACAATCATACAACCACAATCATACTATCGCAATCATACAATCACAATCATACAATCTCAATCATACGATCACAATCATACATTCACAATCATACAATCACAATCATACAATCACAATCATACAATCACAATAGTCCAATCACAATCATACAATCTCAATCATACAATCACAATAATACAATCACAATCATACAATCTCAATCATACAATCACAATCATACAATCACAATCATACAATCACAATCATACGATCACAATCATACGAAGGCAATCATACAATTACTACTATACAATCACAATCATACAGAAAGAATCATACAATCACAATCATACGATGACAATCATACAATTACTACTATACAATCACAATCATACAAAAACAATCATACAATCACAATCATACAACCACAATCATACTATCGCAATCATACAATCACAATCATACAATCTCAATCATACGATCACAATCATACGAAGACAATCATACAATTACTACTATACAATCACAATCATACAATCACAATCATACATTCACAATCATACAATCACAATCATACAATCACAATCATACAATCACAATAATACAATCACAATCATACAATCACAATAATACAATCACAATCATACAATCTCAATCATACAATCACAATTATACAATCACAATCATACAATCACAATCATACAATCACAATCATACTATCGCAATCATACAATCACAATCATACAATCACAATCATACAATCACAATCATACTATCACAATAATACAATCACAATCATACAATCTCAATCATTCAAAAACAATCATACAATCACAATCATACAATCACAATCATACAATCATAATCATATAATCACACTCATAAAATTGCGGTCATACAATCGCAATCATACAATCACAATCATACCATCACAATCATGCAATCACAATCATACAATCACAATCATACAATCACAATCATTCAAAAACAATCAAACAATCACAATCATACAATCACAATCATACAATCATAATCATATAATCACACTCATAAAATTGCGGTCATACAATCGCAATCATACAATCACAATCATACCATCACAATCATACAGGCACAATCATACAATCACAATCATACAATCACAATCATACAATCACAATCATACAATCACAATAATACAATCACAATCATACAATCTCAATCATACAATCCCAATCATACAATCCCAATCATACAATCACAATCATACAATCACAATCATACAATCACAATCATACAATCACAATCATACAACCACAATCATACAATCCCAATCATATTATCACAATCATACAATCACAATCATACAATCACAATAATACAATCACAATCATACGATCTCAATCATACAATCCCAATCATACAATCACAATCATACAATCACTATCATACAATCACAATCCTACAACCACAATCATACAATCACAATCATACTATCACAATCATACAATCACAATCATACAATCACAATCATGCAAAAACAATCATTCAATCACAATCATACAATCACAATCATACAATCACAATCATGCAATCACAATCATACAATCACAATCATACAATCACAATCATACAATCACAATCATACAATCACAATCATACGAAGACAATCATACAATTACTACTATACAATCACAATCATACAAAAACAATCATACAATCACAATCATACGATGACAATCATACAATTACTACTATACAATCACAATCATACAAAAACAATCATACAATCACAATCACACAATCACTATCATACAATCACAATCATACATTCACAATCATACAATCACAATCATACAATCACAATCATACAATCACAATCATACAATCACAATCATACAATCACAATCATACAATCTCAATCATACAATCACAATAATACAATCACAATCATACAATCTCAATCATACAATCACAATCATACAATCACAATCATACAATCACAATCATATTATCACAATCATACAATCACAATCATACAATCACAATAATACAATCACAATCATACGATCTCAATCATACAATCCCAATCATACAATCACAATCATACAATCACTATCATACAATCACAATCCTACAACCACAATCATACAATCACAATCATACTATCACAATCATACAATCACAATCATACAATCACAATCATGCAAAAACAATCATTCAATCACAATCATACAATCACAATCATACAATCACAATCACACAATCACTATCATACAATCACAATCATACATTCACAATCATACAATCACAATCATACAATCACAATCATACAATCACAATCATACAATCACAATCATACAATCTCAATCATACAATCACAATAATACAATCACAATCATACAATCTCAATCATACAATCACAATCATACAATCACAATCATACAATCACAATCATACGATCACAATCATACGAAGGCAATCATACAATTACTACTATACAATCACAATCATACAAAAACAATCATACAATCACAATCATACGATGACAATCATACAATTACTACTATACAATCACAATCATACAAAAACAATCATACAATCACAATCATACAATCACAATCATACATTCACAATCATACAATCACAATCATACAATCACAATCATACAATCACAATCATACAATCACAATCATACAATCACAATCATACACTCACAATAATACAATCACAATCATACAATCACAATCATACAATCACAATCATACTATCGCAATCGTACAATCACAATCATAATATCGCAATCATACAATCACAATCGTACAATCACAATCATACAATCACAATCATTCAATCACAATCATGCAATCACAATCATACAATCACAATCATACAATCACAATCATACAATCACAATCATACAAAAACAATCATTCAATCACAATCATACAATCACAATCATACAATCACAATCATGCAATCACAATCATACAATCACAATCATACAATCACAATCATACAATCACAATCATACGAAGACAATCATACAATTACAACTATACAATCACAATCATACAAAAACAATCATACAATCACAATCACACAATCACTATCATACAATCACAATCATACATTCACAATCATACAATCACAATCATACAATCACAATCATACAATCACAATAGTCCAATCACAATCATACAATCTCAATCATACAATCACAATAATACAATCACAATCATACAATCTCAATCATACAATCACAATCATACAATCACAATCATACAATCACAATCATACAATCACAATCATATGATCACAATCATACGAAGGCAATCATACAATTACTACTATACAATCACAATCATACAAAAACAATCATACAATCACAATCATACGATGACAACCATACAATTACTACTATACAATCACAATCATACAAAAACAATCATACAATCACAATCATACAACCACAATCATACATTCACAATCATACAATCACAATCATACAATCACAATCATACAATCACAATCATACAATCACAATCATACAATCACTATCATACAATCACAATCATACAACCACAATCATACAATCACAATCATACTATCACAATCATACAATCACAATCATACAATCACAATCATACAAAAACAATCATTCAATCACAATCATACAATCACAATCATACAATCACAATCATGCAATCACAATCATATAATCACAATCATACAATCACAATCATACAATCACAATCATACGAAGACAATCATACAATTACTACTATACAATCACAATCATACAAAAACAATCATACAATCACAATCACACGATGACAATCATACAATTACTACTATACAATCACAATCATACAAAAACAATCATACAATCACAATCACACAATCACTATCATACAATCACAATCATACATTCACAATCATACAATCACAATCATACAATCACAATCATACAATCACAATAGTCCAATCACAATCATACAATCTCAATCATACAATCACAATAATACAATCACAATCATACAATCTCAATCATACAATCACAATCATACAATCACAATCATACAATCACAATCATACGATCACAATCATACGAAGGCAATCATACAATTACTACTATACAATCACAATCATACAAAAACAATCATACAATCACAATCATACGATGACAATCATACAATTACTACTATACAATCACAATCATACAAAAACAATCATACAATCACAATCATACAACCACAATCATATATTCACAATCATACAATCACAATCATACAATCACAATCATACAATCACAATCATACAATCACAATCATACAATCACAATCATACAATCACAATCATACGATCACAATAATACAATCACAATCATACAATCACAATCATACAATCACAATCATACTATCGCAATCGTACAATCACAATCATAATATCGCAATCATACAATCACAATCGTACAATCACAATCATACAATCACAATCATTCAATCACAATCATGCAATGACAATCATACAATCACAATCATACAATCACAATCATACGATCACAATCATACGGAGACAATCATACAATTACTACTATACAATCACAATCACACAAAAGCAATCATACAATCACAATCATACGATGACAATCATACAATTACTACTATACAATCACAATCACACAAAAACAATCATACAATCACAATCATACAATCACAATCATACAATCACAATCATACAATCACAATCATACATTCACAATCATACAATCACAATCATACAATCACAATCATACAACCACAATAATACAATCACAATCATACAATCTCAATCATACAGTCACAATCATACAATCACAATGATACGAAGGCAATCGTACCATTACTACTATACAATCACAATCATACAAAAACAATCATACAATCACAATCATACAATTACTACTATACAATCACAATCATACAAAAACAATCATACAATCACAATCATACAACCACAATCATACATTCACAATCATACAATCACAATCATACAATCACAATCATACAATCACAATAATACAATGACAATCATACAATCTCAATCATACAAACACAATCATACAATCACAATCATACAATCACAATCATACAATCACAATCATACAATCACAATAATACAATCACAATCATACAATCACAATCATACAATCACAATCATACTATCGCAATCGTACAATCACAATCATAATATCGCAATCATACAATCACAATCGTACAATCACAATCATACAATCACAATCATTCAATCACAATCATGCAATCACAATCATACAATCACAATCATACAATCACAATCATACGATCACAATCATACGGAGACAATCGTACAATTACTACTATACAATCACAATCACACAAAAACAATCATACAATCACAATCATACGATGACAATCATACAATTACTACTATACAATCACAATCACACAAAAACAATCATACAATCACAATCATACAATCACAATCATACAATCACAATCATACAATCACAATCATACAATCACAATCATACATTCACAATCATACAATCACAATCATACAATCACAATCATACAATCACAATCATACAATCACAATAATACAATGACAATCATACAATCTCAATCATACAATCACAATCATACAATCACAATCATACAATCACAATCATACAATCACAATCATACAATCACAATCATACAATCACAATCATACAATCACAATCATACAATCACAATCATACAATCACAATCATACATTCACAATCATACAATCACAATCATACAATCACAATCATACAACCACAATAATACAATCACAATCATACAATCTCAATCATACAGTCACAATCATACAATCACAATCATACGATGACAATCATACAATTACTACTATACAATCACAATCATACAAAAACAACCATACAATCACAATCATACAATCACAATCATACAATCACAATCATACAATCACAATCATACATTCACAATCATACAATCACAATCATACAATCACAATCATACAATCACAATCATACAATCACAATCATACATTCACAATCATACAATCACAATCATACAATCACAATCATACAATCACAATCATACAATCACAATAATACAATGACAATCATACAATCTCAATCATACAATCACAATCATACAATCACAATCATACAATCACAATCATACAATCACAATCATACAATCACAATCATACAATCACAATCATACAATCACAATCATACAATCACAATCATACGATGACAATCATACAATTACTACTATACAATCACAATCATACAAAAACAATCATACAATCAGAATCACACAATCACTATCATACAATCACAATCATACATTCACAATCATACAATCACAATCATACAATCACAATCATACAATCACAATAATACAATCACAATCATACAATCACAATAATACAATCACAATCATACAATCTCAATCATACAATCACAATTATACAATCACAATCATACAATCACAATCATACAATCACAATCATACTATCGCAATCATACAATCACAATCATACAATCACAATCATACAATCACAATCATACTATCACAATAATACAATCACAATCATACAATCTCAATCATTCAAAAACAATCATACAATCACAATCATACAATCACAATCATACAATCATAATCATATAATCACACTCATAAAATTGCGGTCATACAATCGCAATCATACAATCACAATCATACCATCACAATCATGCAATCACAATCATACAATCACAATCATACAATCACAATCATTCAAAAACAATCAAACAATCACAATCATACAATCACAATCATACAATCATAATCATATAATCACACTCATAAAATTGCGGTCATACAATCGCAATCATACAATCACAATCATACCATCACAATCATACAGGCACAATCATACAATCACAATCATACAATCACAATCATACAATCACAATCATACAATCACAATAATACAATCACAATCATACAATCTCAATCATACAATCCCAATCATACAATCCCAATCATACAATCACAATCATACAATCACAATCATACAATCACAATCATACAATCACAATCATACAACCACAATCATACAATCCCAATCATATTATCACAATCATACAATCACAATCATACAATCACAATAATACAATCACAATCATACGATCTCAATCATACAATCCCAATCATACAATCACAATCATACAATCACTATCATACAATCACAATCCTACAACCACAATCATACAATCACAATCATACTATCACAATCATACAATCACAATCATACAATCACAATCATGCAAAAACAATCATTCAATCACAATCATACAATCACAATCATACAATCACAATCATGCAATCACAATCATACAATCACAATCATACAATCACAATCATACAATCACAATCATACGAAGACAATCATACAATTACTACTATACAATCACAATCATACAAAAACAATCATACAATCACAATCACACAATCACTATCATACAATCACAATCATACATTCACAATCATACAATCACAATCATACAATCACAATCATACAATCACAATCATACAATCACAATCATACAATCTCAATCATACAATCACAATAATACAATCACAATCATACAATCTCAATCATACAATCACAATCATACAATCACAATCATACAATCACAATCATATTATCACAATCATACAATCACAATCACACAATCACAATAATACAATCACAATCATACGATCTCAATCATACAATCCCAATCATACAATCACAATCATACAATCACTATCATACAATCACAATCCTACAACCACAATCATACAATCACAATCATACTATCACAATCATACAATCACAATCATACAATCACAATCATGCAAAAACAATCATTCAATCACAATCATACAATCACAATCATACAATCACAATCACACAATCACTATCATACAATCACAATAATACAATCACAATCATACAATCTCAATCATACAATCACAATCATACAATCACAATCATACGAAGACAATCATACAATTACAACTATACAATCACAATCATACAAAAACAATCATACAATCACAATCACACAATCACTATCATACAATCACAATCATACATTCACAATCATACAATCACAATCATACAATCACAATCATACAATCACAATAGTCCAATCACAATCATACAATCTCAATCATACAATCACAATAATACAATCACAATCATACAATCTCAATCATACAATCACAATCATACAATCACAATCATACAATCACAATCATACAATCACAATCATATGATCACAATCATACGAAGGCAATCATACAATTACTACTATACAATCACAATCATACAAAAACAATCATACAATCACAATCATACGATGACAACCATACAATTACTACTATACAATCACAATCATACAAAAACAATCATACAATCACAATCATACAACCACAATCATACATTCACAATCATACAATCACAATCATACAATCACAATCATACAATCACAATCATACAATCACAATCATACAATCACTATCATACAATCACAATCATACAACCACAATCATACAATCACAATCATACTATCACAATCATACAATCACAATCATACAATCACAATCATACAAAAACAATCATTCAATCACAATCATACAATCACAATCATACAATCACAATCATGCAATCACAATCATATAATCACAATCATACAATCACAATCATACAATCACAATCATACGAAGACAATCATACAATTACTACTATACAATCACAATCATACAAAAACAATCATACAATCACAATCACACGATGACAATCATACAATTACTACTATACAATCACAATCATACAAAAACAATCATACAATCACAATCACACAATCACTATCATACAATCACAATCATACATTCACAATCATACAATCACAATCATACAATCACAATCATACAATCACAATAGTCCAATCACAATCATACAATCTCAATCATACAATCACAATAATACAATCACAATCATACAATCTCAATCATACAATCACAATCATACAATCACAATCATACAATCACAATCATACGATCACAATCATACGAAGGCAATCATACAATTACTACTATACAATCACAATCATACAAAAACAATCATACAATCACAATCATACGAAGACAATCATACAATTACTACTATACAATCACAATCATACAAAAACAATCATACAATCACAATCACACGATGACAATCATACAATTACTACTATACAATCACAATCATACAAAAACAATCATACAATCACAATCATACAATTACTACTATACAATCACAATCATACAAAAACAATCATACAATCACAATCATACAACCACAATCATACATTCACAATCATACAATCACAATCATACAATCACAATCATACAATCACAATAATACAATGACAATCATACAATCTCAATCATACAAACACAATCATACAATCACAATCATACAATCACAATCATACAATCACAATCATACAATCACAATAATACAATCACAATCATACAATCACAATCATACAATCACAATCATACTATCGCAATCGTACAATCACAATCATAATATCGCAATCATACAATCACAATCGTACAATCACAATCATACAATCACAATCATTCAATCACAATCATGCAATCACAATCATACAATCACAATCATACAATCACAATCATACGATCACAATCATACGGAGACAATCGTACAATTACTACTATACAATCACAATCACACAAAAACAATCATACAATCACAATCATACGATGACAATCATACAATTACTACTATACAATCACAATCACACAAAAACAATCATACAATCACAATCATACAATCACAATCATACAATCACAATCATACAATCACAATCATACAATCACAATCATACATTCACAATCATACAATCACAATCATACAATCACAATCATACAATCACAATCATACAATCACAATAATACAATGACAATCATACAATCTCAATCATACAATCACAATCATACAATCACAATCATACAATCACAATCATACAATCACAATCATACAATCACAATCATACAATCACAATCATACAATCACAATCATACAATCACAATCATACATTCACAATCATACAATCACAATCATACAATCACAATCATACAACCACAATAATACAATCACAATCATACAATCTCAATCATACAGTCACAATCATACAATCACAATCATACGATGACAATCATACAATTACTACTATACAATCACAATCATACAAAAACAACCATACAATCACAATCATACAATCACAATCATACAATCACAATCATACAATCACAATCATACATTCACAATCATACAATCACAATCATACAATCACAATCATACAATCACAATCATACAATCACAATCATACATTCACAATCATACAATCACAATCATACAATCACAATCATACAATCACAATCATACAATCACAATAATACAATGACAATCATACAATCTCAATCATACAATCACAATCATACAATCACAATCATACAATCACAATCATACAATCACAATCATACAATCACAATCATACAATCACAATCATACAATCACAATCATACAATCACAATCATACAATCACAATCATACATTCACAATCATACAATCACAATCATACAATCACAATCATACAACCACAATAATACAATCACAATCATACAATCTCAATCATACAGTCACAATCATACAATCACAATCATACGATGACAATCATACAATTACTACTATACAATCACAATCATACAAAAACAACCATACAATCACAATCATACAATCACAATCATACAATCACAATCATACAATCACAATCATACATTCACAATCATACAATCACAATCATACAATCACAATCATACAACCACAATAATACAATCACAATCATACAATCTCAATCATACAGTCACAATCATACAATCACAATCATACGAATGCAATCATACAATTACTACTATACAATCACAATCATACAAAAACAATCATACAATCACAATCATACGATGACAATCATACAATTACTACTATACAATCACAATCATACAAAAACAATCATACAATCACAATCATACAACCACAATCATACATTCACAATCATACAATCACAATCATACAATCACAATCATACAATCACAATAATACAATCACAATCATACAATCTCAATCATACAATCACAATCATACAATCACAATCATACAATCACAATCATACAATCACAATCATATGATCACAATCATACGAAGGCAATCATACAATTACTACTATACAATCACAATCATACAAAAACAATCATACAATCACAATCATACGATGACAACCATACAATTACTACTATACAATCACAATCATACAAAAACAATCATACAATCACAATCATACAACCACAATCATACATTCACAATCATACAATCACAATCATACAATCACAATCATACAATCACAATCATACAATCACAATCATACAATCACTATCATACAATCACAATCATACAACCACAATCATACAATCACAATCATACTATCACAATCATACAATCACAATCATACAATCACAATCATACAAAAACAATCATTCAATCACAATCATACAATCACAATCATACAATCACAATCATGCAATCACAATCATATAATCACAATCATACAATCACAATCATACAATCACAATCATACGAAGACAATCATACAATTACTACTATACAATCACAATCATACAAAAACAATCATACAATCACAATCACACGATGACAATCATACAATTACTACTATACAATCACAATCATACAAAAACAATCATACAATCACAATCACACAATCACTATCATACAATCACAATCATACATTCACAATCATACAATCACAATCATACAATCACAATCATACAATCACAATAGTCCAATCACAATCATACAATCTCAATCATACAATCACAATAATACAATCACAATCATACAATCTCAATCATACAATCACAATCATACAATCACAATCATACAATCACAATCATACGATCACAATCATACGAAGGCAATCATACAATTACTACTATACAATCACAATCATACAAAAACAATCATACAATCACAATCATACGATGACAATCATACAATTACTACTATACAATCACAATCATACAAAAACAATCATACAATCACAATCATACAACCACAATCATATATTCACAATCATACAATCACAATCATACAATCACAATCATACAATCACAATCATACAATCACAATCATACAATCACAATCATACAATCACAATCATACGATCACAATAATACAATCACAATCATACAATCACAATCATACAATCACAATCATACTATCGCAATCGTACAATCACAATCATAATATCGCAATCATACAATCACAATCGTACAATCACAATCATACAATCACAATCATTCAATCACAATCATGCAATGACAATCATACAATCACAATCATACAATCACAATCATACGATCACAATCATACGGAGACAATCATACAATTACTACTATACAATCACAATCACACAAAAGCAATCATACAATCACAATCATACGATGACAATCATACAATTACTACTATACAATCACAATCACACAAAAACAATCATACAATCACAATCATACAATCACAATCATACAATCACAATCATACAATCACAATCATACATTCACAATCATACAATCACAATCATACAATCACAATCATACAACCACAATAATACAATCACAATCATACAATCTCAATCATACAGTCACAATCATACAATCACAATGATACGAAGGCAATCGTACCATTACTACTATACAATCACAATCATACAAAAACAATCATACAATCACAATCATACAATTACTACTATACAATCACAATCATACAAAAACAATCATACAATCACAATCATACAACCACAATCATACATTCACAATCATACAATCACAATCATACAATCACAATCATACAATCACAATAATACAATGACAATCATACAATCTCAATCATACAAACACAATCATACAATCACAATCATACAATCACAATCATACAATCACAATCATACAATCACAATAATACAATCACAATCATACAATCACAATCATACAATCACAATCATACTATCGCAATCGTACAATCACAATCATAATATCGCAATCATACAATCACAATCGTACAATCACAATCATACAATCACAATCATTCAATCACAATCATGCAATCACAATCATACAATCACAATCATACAATCACAATCATACGATCACAATCATACGGAGACAATCGTACAATTACTACTATACAATCACAATCACACAAAAACAATCATACAATCACAATCATACGATGACAATCATACAATTACTACTATACAATCACAATCACACAAAAACAATCATACAATCACAATCATACAATCACAATCATACAATCACAATCATACAATCACAATCATACAATCACAATCATACATTCACAATCATACAATCACAATCATACAATCACAATCATACAATCACAATCATACAATCACAATAATACAATGACAATCATACAATCTCAATCATACAATCACAATCATACAATCACAATCATACAATCACAATCATACAATCACAATCATACAATCACAATCATACAATCACAATCATACAATCACAATCATACAATCACAATCATACAATCACAATCATACATTCACAATCATACAATCACAATCATACAATCACAATCATACAACCACAATAATACAATCACAATCATACAATCTCAATCATACAGTCACAATCATACAATCACAATCATACGATGACAATCATACAATTACTACTATACAATCACAATCATACAAAAACAACCATACAATCACAATCATACAATCACAATCATACAATCACAATCATACAATCACAATCATACATTCACAATCATACAATCACAATCATACAATCACAATCATACAATCACAATCATACAATCACAATCATACATTCACAATCATACAATCACAATCATACAATCACAATCATACAATCACAATCATACAATCACAATAATACAATGACAATCATACAATCTCAATCATACAATCACAATCATACAATCACAATCATACAATCACAATCATACAATCACAATCATACAATCACAATCATACAATCACAATCATACAATCACAATCATACAATCACAATCATACGATGACAATCATACAATTACTACTATACAATCACAATCATACAAAAACAATCATACAATCAGAATCACACAATCACTATCATACAATCACAATCATACATTCACAATCATACAATCACAATCATACAATCACAATCATACAATCACAATAATACAATCACAATCATACAATCACAATAATACAATCACAATCATACAATCTCAATCATACAATCACAATTATACAATCACAATCATACAATCACAATCATACAATCACAATCATACTATCGCAATCATACAATCACAATCATACAATCACAATCATACAATCACAATCATACTATCACAATAATACAATCACAATCATACAATCTCAATCATTCAAAAACAATCATACAATCACAATCATACAATCACAATCATACAATCATAATCATATAATCACACTCATAAAATTGCGGTCATACAATCGCAATCATACAATCACAATCATACCATCACAATCATGCAATCACAATCATACAATCACAATCATACAATCACAATCATTCAAAAACAATCAAACAATCACAATCATACAATCACAATCATACAATCATAATCATATAATCACACTCATAAAATTGCGGTCATACAATCGCAATCATACAATCACAATCATACCATCACAATCATACAGGCACAATCATACAATCACAATCATACAATCACAATCATACAATCACAATCATACAATCACAATAATACAATCACAATCATACAATCTCAATCATACAATCCCAATCATACAATCCCAATCATACAATCACAATCATACAATCACAATCATACAATCACAATCATACAATCACAATCATACAACCACAATCATACAATCCCAATCATATTATCACAATCATACAATCACAATCATACAATCACAATAATACAATCACAATCATACGATCTCAATCATACAATCCCAATCATACAATCACAATCATACAATCACTATCATACAATCACAATCCTACAACCACAATCATACAATCACAATCATACTATCACAATCATACAATCACAATCATACAATCACAATCATGCAAAAACAATCATTCAATCACAATCATACAATCACAATCATACAATCACAATCATGCAATCACAATCATACAATCACAATCATACAATCACAATCATACAATCACAATCATACGAAGACAATCATACAATTACTACTATACAATCACAATCATACAAAAACAATCATACAATCACAATCACACAATCACTATCATACAATCACAATCATACATTCACAATCATACAATCACAATCATACAATCACAATCATACAATCACAATCATACAATCACAATCATACAATCTCAATCATACAATCACAATAATACAATCACAATCATACAATCTCAATCATACAATCACAATCATACAATCACAATCATACAATCACAATCATATTATCACAATCATACAATCACAATCACACAATCACAATAATACAATCACAATCATACGATCTCAATCATACAATCCCAATCATACAATCACAATCATACAATCACTATCATACAATCACAATCCTACAACCACAATCATACAATCACAATCATACTATCACAATCATACAATCACAATCATACAATCACAATCATGCAAAAACAATCATTCAATCACAATCATACAATCACAATCATACAATCACAATCACACAATCACTATCATACAATCACAATAATACAATCACAATCATACAATCTCAATCATACAATCACAATCATACAATCACAATCATACGAAGACAATCATACAATTACAACTATACAATCACAATCATACAAAAACAATCATACAATCACAATCACACAATCACTATCATACAATCACAATCATACATTCACAATCATACAATCACAATCATACAATCACAATCATACAATCACAATAGTCCAATCACAATCATACAATCTCAATCATACAATCACAATAATACAATCACAATCATACAATCTCAATCATACAATCACAATCATACAATCACAATCATACAATCACAATCATACAATCACAATCATATGATCACAATCATACGAAGGCAATCATACAATTACTACTATACAATCACAATCATACAAAAACAATCATACAATCACAATCATACGATGACAACCATACAATTACTACTATACAATCACAATCATACAAAAACAATCATACAATCACAATCATACAACCACAATCATACATTCACAATCATACAATCACAATCATACAATCACAATCATACAATCACAATCATACAATCACAATCATACAATCACTATCATACAATCACAATCATACAACCACAATCATACAATCACAATCATACTATCACAATCATACAATCACAATCATACAATCACAATCATACAAAAACAATCATTCAATCACAATCATACAATCACAATCATACAATCACAATCATGCAATCACAATCATATAATCACAATCATACAATCACAATCATACAATCACAATCATACGAAGACAATCATACAATTACTACTATACAATCACAATCATACAAAAACAATCATACAATCACAATCACACGATGACAATCATACAATTACTACTATACAATCACAATCATACAAAAACAATCATACAATCACAATCACACAATCACTATCATACAATCACAATCATACATTCACAATCATACAATCACAATCATACAATCACAATCATACAATCACAATAGTCCAATCACAATCATACAATCTCAATCATACAATCACAATAATACAATCACAATCATACAATCTCAATCATACAATCACAATCATACAATCACAATCATACAATCACAATCATACGATCACAATCATACGAAGGCAATCATACAATTACTACTATACAATCACAATCATACAAAAACAATCATACAATCACAATCATACGAAGACAATCATACAATTACTACTATACAATCACAATCATACAAAAACAATCATACAATCACAATCACACGATGACAATCATACAATTACTACTATACAATCACAATCATACAAAAACAATCATACAATCACAATCATACAATTACTACTATACAATCACAATCATACAAAAACAATCATACAATCACAATCATACAACCACAATCATACATTCACAATCATACAATCACAATCATACAATCACAATCATACAATCACAATAATACAATGACAATCATACAATCTCAATCATACAAACACAATCATACAATCACAATCATACAATCACAATCATACAATCACAATCATACAATCACAATAATACAATCACAATCATACAATCACAATCATACAATCACAATCATACTATCGCAATCGTACAATCACAATCATAATATCGCAATCATACAATCACAATCGTACAATCACAATCATACAATCACAATCATTCAATCACAATCATGCAATCACAATCATACAATCACAATCATACAATCACAATCATACGATCACAATCATACGGAGACAATCGTACAATTACTACTATACAATCACAATCACACAAAAACAATCATACAATCACAATCATACGATGACAATCATACAATTACTACTATACAATCACAATCACACAAAAACAATCATACAATCACAATCATACAATCACAATCATACAATCACAATCATACAATCACAATCATACAATCACAATCATACATTCACAATCATACAATCACAATCATACAATCACAATCATACAATCACAATCATACAATCACAATAATACAATGACAATCATACAATCTCAATCATACAATCACAATCATACAATCACAATCATACAATCACAATCATACAATCACAATCATACAATCACAATCATACAATCACAATCATACAATCACAATCATACAATCACAATCATACATTCACAATCATACAATCACAATCATACAATCACAATCATACAACCACAATAATACAATCACAATCATACAATCTCAATCATACAGTCACAATCATACAATCACAATCATACGATGACAATCATACAATTACTACTATACAATCACAATCATACAAAAACAACCATACAATCACAATCATACAATCACAATCATACAATCACAATCATACAATCACAATCATACATTCACAATCATACAATCACAATCATACAATCACAATCATACAATCACAATCATACAATCACAATCATACATTCACAATCATACAATCACAATCATACAATCACAATCATACAATCACAATCATACAATCACAATAATACAATGACAATCATACAATCTCAATCATACAATCACAATCATACAATCACAATCATACAATCACAATCATACAATCACAATCATACAATCACAATCATACAATCACAATCATACAATCACAATCATACAATCACAATCATACAATCACAATCATACATTCACAATCATACAATCACAATCATACAATCACAATCATACAACCACAATAATACAATCACAATCATACAATCTCAATCATACAGTCACAATCATACAATCACAATCATACGATGACAATCATACAATTACTACTATACAATCACAATCATACAAAAACAACCATACAATCACAATCATACAATCACAATCATACAATCACAATCATACAATCACAATCATACATTCACAATCATACAATCACAATCATACAATCACAATCATACAACCACAATAATACAATCACAATCATACAATCTCAATCATACAGTCACAATCATACAATCACAATCATACGAATGCAATCATACAATTACTACTATACAATCACAATCATACAAAAACAATCATACAATCACAATCATACGATGACAATCATACAATTACTACTATACAATCACAATCATACAAAAACAATCATACAATCACAATCATACAACCACAATCATACATTCACAATCATACAATCACAATCATACAATCACAATCATACAATCACAATAATACAATGACAATCATACAATCTCAATCATACAATCACAATCATACAATCACAATCATACAATCACAATCATACATTCACAATCATACAATCGCAATCATACAATCACAATCATACAACCACAATAATACAATCACAATCATACAATCTCAATCATACAGTCACAATCATACAATCACAATCATACGATGACAATCATACGATGACAATCATACAATTACTACTATACAATCACAATCACACAAAAACAATCATACAATCACAATCATACAATCACAATCATACAATCACAATCATACAATCACAATCATACAATCACAATCATACATTCACAATCATACAATCACAATCATACAATCACAATCATACAACCACAATAATACAATCACAATCATACAATCTCAATCATACAGTCACAATCATACAATCACAATCATACGATGACAATCATACAATTACTACTATACAATCACAATCATACAAAAACAACCATAAAATCACAATCATACAATCACAATCATACAATCACAATCATACAATCACAATCATACATTCACAATCATACAATCACAATCATACAATCACAATCATACAACCACAATAATACAATCACAATCATACAGTCTCAATCATACAATCACAATCATACAATCGCAATCATACAATCACAATCATACAATCACAATCATACAATCACAATCATACAATCACAATCATACAATCACAATCATACAATCACAATCATACAATCACAATCATACAATCACAATCATAATATCGCAATCATACAATCACAATCGTACAATCACAATCATACAATCACAATCATTCAATCACAATCATGCAATCACAATCATACAATCACAATCATACAATCACAATCATACAAAAACAATCATACAATCACAATCATACAATCATAATCATATAATCACACTCATAAAATTGCAATCATACAATCGCAATCATACAATCACAATCATACCATCACAATCATGCAGGCACAATTATAAAATCAGAATCATAGAATCACAATCATACAAAAACAATCATGCAATCACAATCATGCAATCACAATCGTACAATCGCAATCGAACAATCAGAACCATATGATCACAATCATACAATCACAATCGTACAGTCTCAATCATACACGCGCCATCTTACAATCACAATCATACAATCACAATCATACAATCACAACCATACAATCACAATCATACAATCACAATCATACAATCACAATCATACAATCACAATCATACAATCACAATCATACAATCGCAATCAAACAATCACAATCATACGATCGCTATCGTACAATCGCAATCATACGCTCACAATCATTCAATCACAATGATACAATCACAATCATACAATGACAATCATACGATGACAATCATACAATTACTACTATACAATCACAATCATACAAAAACAATCATACAATCACAATCATACAATCACAGTCATACAATCACAATCGTACAATCACAATCATACAATCACAATCATACAATCACAATCATACTATCGCAATCATACAATCACAATCATACAATCACAATCACACAATCACTATCATACAATCACAATCATACATTCACAATCATACAATCACAATCATACAATCACAATCATACAATCACAATAGTCCAATCACAATCATACAATCTCAATCATACAATCACAATAATACAATCACAATCATACAATCTCAATCATACAATCACAATCATACAATCACAATCATACAATCACAATCATACGATCACAATCATACGAAGGCAATCATACAATTACTACTATACAATCACAATCATACAGAAAGAATCATACAATCACAATCATACGATGACAATCATACAATTACTACTATACAATCACAATCATACAAAAACAATCATACAATCACAATCATACAACCACAATCATACTATCGCAATCATACAATCACAATCATACAATCTCAATCATACGATCACAATCATACGAAGACAATCATACAATTACTACTATACAATCACAATCATACAATCACAATCATACGATGACAATCATACAATTACTACTATACAATCACAATCATACAAAAACAATCATACAATCAGAATCACACAATCACTATCATACAATCACAATCATACATTCACAATCATACAATCACAATCATACAATCACAATCATACGATGACAATCATACAATTACTACTATACAATCACAATCACACAAAAACAATCATACAATCACAATCATACAATCACAATCATACAATCACAATCATACAATCACAATCATACAATCACAATCATACATTCACAATCATACAATCACAATCATACAATCACAATCATACAACCACAATAATACAATCACAATCATACAATCTCAATCATACAGTCACAATCATACAATCACAATCATACGATGACAATCATACAATTACTACTATACAATCACAATCATACAAAAACAACCATAAAATCACAATCATACAATCACAATCATACAATCACAATCATACAATCACAATCATATTATCACAATCATACAATCACAATCATACAATCACAATAATACAATCACAATCATACAATCTCAATCATACAATCCCAATCATACAATCACAATCATACAATCACTATCATACAATCACAATCATACAACCACAATCATACAATCACAATCATACTATCACAATCATACAATCACAATCATACAATCACAATCATACAAAAACAATCATTCAATCACAATCATACAATCACAATCATACAATCACAATCATGCAATCACAATCATACAATCACAATCATACAATCACAATCATACAATCACAATCATACGAAGACAATCATACAATTACTACTATACAATCACAATCATACAAAAACAATCATACAATCACAATCATACGATGACAATCATACAATTACTACTATACAATCACAATCATACAAAAACAATCATACAATCACAATCACACAATCACTATCATACAATCACAATCATACATTCACAATCATACAATCACAATCATACACTCACAATCATACAATCACAATAGTCCAATCACAATCATACAATCTCAATCATACAATCACAATAATACAATCACAATCATACAATCTCAATCATACAATCACAATCATACAATCACAATCATACAATCACAATCATACGATCACAATCATACGAAGGCAATCATACAATTACTACTATACAATCACAATCATACAGAAAGAATCATACAATCACAATCATACGATGACAATCATACAATTACTACTATACAATCACAATCATACAAAAACAATCATACAATCACAATCATACAACCACAATCATACTATCGCAATCATACAATCATAATCATATAATCACACTCATAAAATTGCGGTCATACAATCGCAATCATACAATCACAATCATACCATCACAATCATGCAATCACAATCATACAATCACAATCATACAATCACAATCATTCAAAAACAATCAAACAATCACAATCATACAATCACAATCATACAATCATAATCATATAATCACACTCATAAAATTGCGGTCATACAATCGCAATCATACAATCACAATCATACCATCACAATCATACAGGCACAATCATACAATCACAATCATACAATCACAATCATACAATCACAATCATACAATCACAATAATACAATCACAATCATACAATCTCAATCATACAATCCCAATCATACAATCCCAATCATACAATCACAATCATACAATCACAATCATACAATCACAATCATACAATCACAATCATACAACCACAATCATACAATCCCAATCATATTATCACAATCATACAATCACAATCATACAATCACAATAATACAATCACAATCATACGATCTCAATCATACAATCCCAATCATACAATCACAATCATACAATCACTATCATACAATCACAATCCTACAACCACAATCATACAATCACAATCATACTATCACAATCATACAATCACAATCATACAATCACAATCATGCAAAAACAATCATTCAATCACAATCATACAATCACAATCATACAATCACAATCATGCAATCACAATCATACAATCACAATCATACAATCACAATCATACAATCACAATCATACGAAGACAATCATACAATTACTACTATACAATCACAATCATACAAAAACAATCATACAATCACAATCACACAATCACTATCATACAATCACAATCATACATTCACAATCATACAATCACAATCATACAATCACAATCATACAATCACAATCATACAATCACAATCATACAATCTCAATCATACAATCACAATAATACAATCACAATCATACAATCTCAATCATACAATCACAATCATACAATCACAATCATACAATCACAATCATATTATCACAATCATACAATCACAATCATACAATCACAATAATACAATCACAATCATACGATCTCAATCATACAATCCCAATCATACAATCACAATCATACAATCACTATCATACAATCACAATCCTACAACCACAATCATACAATCACAATCATACTATCACAATCATACAATCACAATCATACAATCACAATCATGCAAAAACAATCATTCAATCACAATCATACAATCACAATCATACAATCACAATCACACAATCACTATCATACAATCACAATAATACAATCACAATCATACAATCTCAATCATACAATCACAATCATACAATCACAATCATACGAAGACAATCATACAATTACAACTATACAATCACAATCATACAAAAACAATCATACAATCACAATCACACAATCACTATCATACAATCACAATCATACATTCACAATCATACAATCACAATCATACAATCACAATCATACAATCACAATAGTCCAATCACAATCATACAATCTCAATCATACAATCACAATAATACAATCACAATCATACAATCTCAATCATACAATCACAATCATACAATCACAATCATACAATCACAATCATACAATCACAATCATATGATCACAATCATACGAAGGCAATCATACAATTACTACTATACAATCACAATCATACAAAAACAATCATACAATCACAATCATACGATGACAACCATACAATTACTACTATACAATCACAATCATACAAAAACAATCATACAATCACAATCATACAACCACAATCATACATTCACAATCATACAATCACAATCATACAATCACAATCATACAATCACAATCATACAATCACAATCATACAATCACTATCATACAATCACAATCATACAACCACAATCATACAATCACAATCATACTATCACAATCATACAATCACAATCATACAATCACAATCATACAAAAACAATCATTCAATCACAATCATACAATCACAATCATACAATCACAATCATGCAATCACAATCATATAATCACAATCATACAATCACAATCATACAATCACAATCATACGAAGACAATCATACAATTACTACTATACAATCACAATCATACAAAAACAATCATACAATCACAATCACACGATGACAATCATACAATTACTACTATACAATCACAATCATACAAAAACAATCATACAATCACAATCACACAATCACTATCATACAATCACAATCATACATTCACAATCATACAATCACAATCATACAATCACAATCATACAATCACAATAGTCCAATCACAATCATACAATCTCAATCATACAATCACAATAATACAATCACAATCATACAATCTCAATCATACAATCACAATCATACAATCACAATCATACAATCACAATCATACGATCACAATCATACGAAGGCAATCATACAATTACTACTATACAATCACAATCATACAAAAACAATCATACAATCACAATCATACGATGACAATCATACAATTACTACTATACAATCACAATCATACAAAAACAATCATACAATCACAATCATACAACCACAATCATATATTCACAATCATACAATCACAATCATACAATCACAATCATACAATCACAATCATACAATCACAATCATACAATCACAATCATACAATCACAATCATACGATCACAATAATACAATCACAATCATACAATCACAATCATACAATCACAATCATACTATCGCAATCGTACAATCACAATCATAATATCGCAATCATACAATCACAATCGTACAATCACAATCATACAATCACAATCATTCAATCACAATCATGCAATGACAATCATACAATCACAATCATACAATCACAATCATACGATCACAATCATACGGAGACAATCATACAATTACTACTATACAATCACAATCACACAAAAGCAATCATACAATCACAATCATACGATGACAATCATACAATTACTACTATACAATCACAATCACACAAAAACAATCATACAATCACAATCATACAATCACAATCATACAATCACAATCATACAATCACAATCATACAATCACAATCATACATTCACAATCATACAATCACAATCATACAATCACAATCATACAACCACAATAATACAATCACAATCATACAATCTCAATCATACAGTCACAATCATACAATCACAATGATACGAAGGCAATCGTACCATTACTACTATACAATCACAATCATACAAAAACAATCATACAATCACAATCATACAATTACTACTATACAATCACAATCATACAAAAACAATCATACAATCACAATCATACAACCACAATCATACATTCACAATCATACAATCACAATCATACAATCACAATCATACAATCACAATAATACAATGACAATCATACAATCTCAATCATACAAACACAATCATACAATCACAATCATACAATCACAATCATACAATCACAATCATACAATCACAATAATACAATCACAATCATACAATCACAATCATACAATCACAATCATACTATCGCAATCGTACAATCACAATCATAATATCGCAATCATACAATCACAATCGTACAATCACAATCATACAATCACAATCATTCAATCACAATCATGCAATCACAATCATACAATCACAATCATACAATCACAATCATACGATCACAATCATACGGAGACAATCGTACAATTACTACTATACAATCACAATCACACAAAAACAATCATACAATCACAATCATACGATGACAATCATACAATTACTACTATACAATCACAATCACACAAAAACAATCATACAATCACAATCATACAATCACAATCATACAATCACAATCATACAATCACAATCATACAATCACAATCATACATTCACAATCATACAATCACAATCATACAATCACAATCATACAATCACAATCATACAATCACAATAATACAATGACAATCATACAATCTCAATCATACAATCACAATCATACAATCACAATCATACAATCACAATCATACAATCACAATCATACAATCACAATCATACAATCACAATCATACAATCACAATCATACAATCACAATCATACAATCACAATCATACAATCACAATCATACATTCACAATCATACAATCACAATCATACAATCACAATCATACAACCACAATAATACAATCACAATCATACAATCTCAATCATACAGTCACAATCATACAATCACAATCATACGATGACAATCATACAATTACTACTATACAATCACAATCATACAAAAACAACCATACAATCACAATCATACAATCACAATCATACAATCACAATCATACAATCACAATCATACAATCACAATCATACATTCACAATCATACAATCACAATCATACAATCACAACCATACAATCACAATCATACAATCACAATCATACATTCACAATCATACAATCACAATCATACAATCACAATCATACAATCACAATCATACAATCACAATAATACAATGACAATCATACAATCTCAATCATACAATCACAATCATACAATCACAATCATACAATCACAATCATACAATCACAATCATACAATCACAATCATACAATCACAATCATACAATCACAATCATACAATCACAATCATACAATCACAATCATACATTCACAATCATACAATCACAATCATACAATCACAATCATACAACCACAATAATACAATCACAATCATACAATCTCAATCATACAGTCACAATCATACAATCACAATCATACGATGACAATCATACAATTACTACTATACAATCACAATCATACAAAAACAACCATACAATCACAATCATACAATCACAATCATACAATCACAATCATACAATCACAATCATACATTCACAATCATACAATCACAATCATACAATCACAATCATACAACCACAATAATACAATCACAATCATACAATCTCAATCATACAGTCACAATCATACAATCACAATCATACGAAGGCAATCATACAATTACTACTATACAATCACAATCATACAAAAACAATCATACAATCACAATCATACGATGACAATCATACAATTACTACTATACAATCACAATCATACAAAAACAATCATACAATCACAATCATACAACCACAATCATACATTCACAATCATACAATCACAATCATACAATCACAATCATACAATCACAATAATACAATGACAATCATACAATCTCAATCATACAATCACAATCATACAATCACAATCATACAATCACAATCATACATTCACAATCATACAATCGCAATCATACAATCACAATCATACAACCACAATAATACAATCACAATCATACAATCTCAATCATACAGTCACAATCATACAATCACAATCATACGATGACAATCATACGATGACAATCATACAATTACTACTATACAATCACAATCACACAAAAACAATCATACAATCACAATCATACAATCACAATCATACAATCACAATCATACAATCACAATCATACAATCACAATCATACAATCACAATCATACAATCACAATCATACATTCACAATCATACAATCACAATCATACAATCACAATCATACAACCACAATAATACAATCACAATCATACAATCTCAATCATACAGTCACAATCATACAATCACAATCATACGATGACAATCATACAATTACTACTATACAATCACAATCATACAAAAACAACCATAAAATCACAATCATACAATCACAATCATACAATCACAATCATACAATCACAATCATACATTCACAATCATACAATCACAATCATACAATCACAATCATACAACCACAATAGTACAATCACAATCATACAATCTCAATCATACAATCACAATCATACAATCGCAATCATACAATCACAATCATACAATCACAATCATACAATCACAATCATACAATCACAATCATACAATCACAATCATACAATCACAATCATACAATCACAATCATACAATCACAATCATAATATCGCAATCATACAATCACAATCGTACAATCACAATCATACAATCACAATCATTCAATCACAATCATGCAATCACAATCATACAATCACAATCATACAATCACAATCATACAAAAACAATCATACAATCACAATCATACAATCATAATCATATAATCACACTCATAAAATTGCAATCATACAATCGCAATCATACAATCACAATCATACCATCACAATCATGCAGGCACAATTATAAAATCAGAATCATAGAATCACAATCATACAAAAACAATCATGCAATCACAATCATGCAATCACAATCGTACAATCGCAATCGAACAATCAGAACCATATGATCACAATCATACAATCACAATCGTACAGTCTCAATCATACACGCGCCATCTTACAATCACAATCATACAATCACAATCATACAATCACAACCATACAATCACAATCATACAATCACAATCATACAATCACAATCATACAATCACAATCATACAATCACAATCATACAATCGCAATCAAACAATCACAATCATACGATCGCTATCGTACAATCGCAATCATACGCTCACAATCATTCAATCACAATGATACAATCACAATCATACAATGACAATCATACGATGACAATCATACAATTACTACTATACAATCACAATCATACAAAAACAATCATACAATCACAATCATACAATCACAGTCATACAATCACAATCGTACAATCACAATCATACAATCACAATCATACAATCACAATCATACTATCGCAATCATACAATCACAATCATACAATCACAATCATACAATCACAATCATACAATCACAATCATACTATCGCAATCATACAATCACAATCATACAATCACAATCATACAATCACAATCATACAATCACAATCATGCAATTACAATCATATGATCATAATCATACAAGAACAATCATACAATCACAATAATAGAACCATAATTATACAACCACAATCAAACGATCACAATCATACAATCACAATCATACGATCACAATCGTACGATCACAATCATAGAATCACAATCATACAAAAACAATCATACAATCACAATCATACACTCACAATCATACGCTCACAATCATTCAATCACAATGATACAATCACAATCATACAATCACAATCATACGATCACAATCATACGATCACAATCATACGAAGACAATCATACAATTACTACTATACAATCACAATCATACAAAAACAATCATACAATCACAATCATACGATGACAATCATACAATTACTACTATACAATCACAATCATACAAAAACAACCATACAATCACAATCATACAATCACAATCATACAATCACAATCATACAATCACAATCATACAATCACAATCATACAATCACAATAATACAATGACAATCATACAATCTCAATCATACAATCACAATCATACAATCACAATCATACAATCACAATCATACAATCACAATCATACAATCACAATCATACAATCACAATCATACAATCACAATCATACAATCACAATCATACAATCACAATCATACAATCACAATCATACATTCACAATCATACAATCACAATCATACAATCACAATCATACAACCACAATAATACAATCACAATCATACAATCTCAATCATACAGTCACAATCATACAATCACAATCATACGATGACAATCATACAATTACTACTATACAATCACAATCATACAAAAACAACCATACAATCACAATCATACAATCACAATCATACAATCACAATCATACAATCACAATCATACAATCACAATCATACATTCACAATCATACAATCACAATCATACAATCACAACCATACAATCACAATCATACAATCACAATCATACATTCACAATCATACAATCACAATCATACAATCACAATCATACAATCACAATCATACAATCACAATAATACAATGACAATCATACAATCTCAATCATACAATCACAATCATACAATCACAATCATACAATCACAATCATACAATCACAATCATACAATCACAATCATACAATCACAATCATACAATCACAATCATACAATCACAATCATACAATCACAATCATACATTCACAATCATACAATCACAATCATACAATCACAATCATACAACCACAATAATACAATCACAATCATACAATCTCAATCATACAGTCACAATCATACAATCACAATCATACGATGACAATCATACAATTACTACTATACAATCACAATCATACAAAAACAACCATACAATCACAATCATACAATCACAATCATACAATCACAATCATACAATCACAATCATACATTCACAATCATACAATCACAATCATACAATCACAATCATACAACCACAATAATACAATCACAATCATACAATCTCAATCATACAGTCACAATCATACAATCACAATCATACGAAGGCAATCATACAATTACTACTATACAATCACAATCATACAAAAACAATCATACAATCACAATCATACGATGACAATCATACAATTACTACTATACAATCACAATCATACAAAAACAATCATACAATCACAATCATACAACCACAATCATACATTCACAATCATACAATCACAATCATACAATCACAATCATACAATCACAATAATACAATGACAATCATACAATCTCAATCATACAATCACAATCATACAATCACAATCATACAATCACAATCATACATTCACAATCATACAATCGCAATCATACAATCACAATCATACAACCACAATAATACAATCACAATCATACAATCTCAATCATACAGTCACAATCATACAATCACAATCATACGATGACAATCATACGATGACAATCATACAATTACTACTATACAATCACAATCACACAAAAACAATCATACAATCACAATCATACAATCACAATCATACAATCACAATCATACAATCACAATCATACAATCACAATCATACAATCACAATCATACAATCACAATCATACATTCACAATCATACAATCACAATCATACAATCACAATCATACAACCACAATAATACAATCACAATCATACAATCTCAATCATACAGTCACAATCATACAATCACAATCATACGATGACAATCATACAATTACTACTATACAATCACAATCATACAAAAACAACCATAAAATCACAATCATACAATCACAATCATACAATCACAATCATACAATCACAATCATACATTCACAATCATACAATCACAATCATACAATCACAATCATACAACCACAATAGTACAATCACAATCATACAATCTCAATCATACAATCACAATCATACAATCGCAATCATACAATCACAATCATACAATCACAATCATACAATCACAATCATACAATCACAATCATACAATCACAATCATACAATCACAATCATACAATCACAATCATACAATCACAATCATAATATCGCAATCATACAATCACAATCGTACAATCACAATCATACAATCACAATCATTCAATCACAATCATGCAATCACAATCATACAATCACAATCATACAATCACAATCATACAAAAACAATCATACAATCACAATCATACAATCATAATCATATAATCACACTCATAAAATTGCAATCATACAATCGCAATCATACAATCACAATCATACCATCACAATCATGCAGGCACAATTATAAAATCAGAATCATAGAATCACAATCATACAAAAACAATCATGCAATCACAATCATGCAATCACAATCGTACAATCGCAATCGAACAATCAGAACCATATGATCACAATCATACAATCACAATCGTACAGTCTCAATCATACACGCGCCATCTTACAATCACAATCATACAATCACAATCATACAATCACAACCATACAATCACAATCATACAATCACAATCATACAATCACAATCATACAATCACAATCATACAATCACAATCATACAATCGCAATCAAACAATCACAATCATACGATCGCTATCGTACAATCGCAATCATACGCTCACAATCATTCAATCACAATGATACAATCACAATCATACAATGACAATCATACGATGACAATCATACAATTACTACTATACAATCACAATCATACAAAAACAATCATACAATCACAATCATACAATCACAGTCATACAATCACAATCGTACAATCACAATCATACAATCACAATCATACAATCACAATCATACTATCGCAATCATACAATCACAATCATACAATCACAATCATACAATCACAATCATACAATCACAATCATACTATCGCAATCATACAATCACAATCATACAATCACAATCATACAATCACAATCATACAATCACAATCATGCAATTACAATCATATGATCATAATCATACAAGAACAATCATACAATCACAATAATAGAACCATAATTATACAACCACAATCAAACGATCACAATCATACAATCACAATCATACGATCACAATCGTACGATCACAATCATAGAATCACAATCATACAAAAACAATCATACAATCACAATCATACACTCACAATCATACGCTCACAATCATTCAATCACAATGATACAATCACAATCATACAATCACAATCATACGATCACAATCATACGATCACAATCATACGAAGACAATCATACAATTACTACTATACAATCACAATCATACAAAAACAATCATACAATCACAATCATACGATGACAATCATACAATTACTACTATACAATCACAATCATACAAAAACAATCATACAATCACAATCATACAATCACAATCATACATTCACAATCATACAATCACAATCATACAATCACAATCATACAATCACAATAATGCAATCACAATCATACAATCTCAATCATACGATCACAATCATACGAAGACAATCATACAATTACTACTATACAATCACAATCATACAATCACAATCATACGATGACAATCATACAATTACTACTATACAATCACAATCATACAAAAACAATCATACAATCAGAATCACACAATCACTATCATACAATCACAATCATACATTCACAATCATACAATCACAATCATACAATCACAATCATACAATCACAATAATACAATCACAATCATACAATCACAATAATACAATCACAATCATACAATCTCAATCATACAATCACAATTATACAATCACAATCATACAATCACAATCATACAATCACAATCATACTATCGCAATCATACAATCACAATCATACAATCACAATCATACAATCACAATCATACTATCACAATAATACAATCACAATCATACAATCTCAATCATTCAAAAACAATCATACAATCACAATCATACAATCACAATCATACAACCATAATCATATAATCACAATCATGCAGGCACAATTATAAAATCAGAATCATAGAATCACAATCATACAAAAACAATCATGCAATCACAATCATGCAATCACAATCGTACAATCGCAATCGAACAATCAGAACCATATGATCACAATCATACAATCACAATCGTACAGTCTCAATCATACACGCGCCATCTTACAATCACAATCATACAATCACAATCATACAATCACAACCATACAATCACAATCATACAATCACAATCATTCAATCACAATCATGCAATCACAATCATACAATCACAATCATACAATCACAATCATACGATCACAATCATACGGAGACAATCATACAATTACTACTATACAATCACAATCACACAAAAACAATCATACAATCACAATCATACAATCACAATCATACAATTACAATCATACATTCACAATCATACAATCACAATCATACAACCACAATCATACAACCACAATAATACAATCACAATCATACAATCTCAATCATACAATCACAATCATACAATCGCAATCATACAATCACAATCATACAATCACAATCATACAATCACAATCATACAATCACAATCATACAATCACAATCATACAATCACAATCATACAATCACAATCATAACATCGCAATCATACAATCACAATCGTACAATCACAATCATACAATCACAATCATTCAATCACAATCATGCAATCACAATCATACAATCACAATCATACAATCACAATCATACAAAAACAATCATACAATCACAATCATACAATCACAATCATACAATCATAATCATATAATCACACTCATAAAATTGCAATCATACAATCGCAATCATACAATCACAATCATACCATCACAATCATGCAGGCACAATCATAAAATCAGAATCATAGAATCACAATCATACAAAAACAATCATGCAATCACAATCATGCAATCACAATCGTACAATCGCAATCGAACAATCAGAACCATATGATCACAATCATACAATCACAATCGTACAATCTCAATCATACACGCGCCATCTTACAATCACAATCATACAATCACAATCATACAATCACAATCATACAATCACAATCATACAATCACAATCATACAATCACAATCATACAATCACAATCATATGATCACAATCATACAATCACAATGATACAATCACAATCATACAATCACAATCATACAATCACAATCATGCAATCACAATCATACGATCAAAATCATACGAAGACAATCATACAATTACTACTATACAATCACAATCATACAATCACAATCATACGATGACAATCATACAATTACTACTATACAATCACAATCATACAAAAACAATCATACAACCACAATCATACAATCACAATCATACAATCACAATCATACATTCACAATCATACAATCACAATCATACAATCACAATCATAATATCACAATAATACAATCACAATCATACAATCTCAATCATACAATCACAATCATATAATCACAATCATACAATCACAATGATACAATCACAATCATACAATGACAATCATACAATTACTACTATACAATCACAATCATACAAAAACAATCATACAATCACAATCATACAATCACAATCATACAATCACAGTCGTACAATCACAATCATACAATCACAATCATACTATCGCAATCATACAATCACAATCATACAATCACAATCGTACAATCACAATTATACAATCACAATCATACAATCACAATGATACAATCACAATCATACAATCACAGTCGTACAATCACAATCATACAATCACAATCATACTATCGCAATCATACAATCACAATCATACAATCACAATCGTACAATCACAATTATACAATCACAATCATTCAATCACAATCATTCAATCACAATCATACAATCACAATCATACAATCACAATCATACAATCACAATCATACAATCACAATCATTCAAAAACAATCATACAATCACAATCATACAATCACAATCATACAATCATAATCATATAATCACACTCATAAAATTGCAATCACACAATCGCAATCATACAATCACAATCATACCATCACAATCATACAGGCACAATCATAAAATCAGAATCATAGAATCACAATCATACAAAAACAATCATGCAATCACAATCATGCAATCACAATCGTACAATCGCCATCGAACAATCAGAACCATATGATCACAATCATACAATCACAATCGTACAATCTCAATCATACACGCGCCATCTTACAATCACAATCATACAATCACAATCATACAACCACAATCAAACGATCACAATCATACAATCACAATCATACGATCACAATCGTACGATCACAATCATACAATCACAATCATACAAAAACAATCATACAATCACAATCATACACTCACAATCATACACTCACAATCATTCAATCACAATGATACAATCACAATCATACAATCACAATCATACGATCACAATCATACGATCACAATCATACGAAGACAATCATACAATTACTACTATACAATCACAATCATACAAAAACAATCATACAATCACAATCATACGATGACAATCATACAATTACTACTATACAATCACAACCATACAAAAACAATCATACAATCACAATCATACAATCACAATCATACAATCACAATCATACATTCACAATCATACAATCACAATCATACAATCACAATCATACAATCACAATCATACAATCACAATCATACATTCACAATCATACAATCACAATCATACAATCACAATCATACAATCACAATCATACAATCTCAATCATACAATCACAATCATACAATCACAATCATACAATCACAATCATACAATCACAATCATACAATCACAATCATACAATCACAATCATACAATCACAATCATACAAAAACAATCATACAATCACAATCATACAATCACAATCATATGATCACAATCATATGATCACAATCATATGATCACAATCATACAATCACAATGATACAATCACAATGATACAATCACAATCATACAATCACAATCATACAATCACAATCATACAATCACAATCATACAATCACAATCATACGATCACAATCATACGAAGACAATCATACAATTACTACTATACAATCACAATCATACAAAAACAATCATACAATCACAATCATACGATGACAATCATACAATTACTACTATACAATCACAATCATACAAAAACAATCATACAACCACAATCATACAATCACAATCATACAATCACAATCATACATTCACAATCATACAATCAGAGTCATACAATCACAATCATACAATCACAATAATACAATCACAATCATACAATCTCAATCATACAATCACAAACATATAATCACAATCATACAATCACAATCATACAATCACAATCATACAATCACAATCATACAATCACAATCATACAATCACAATAATACAATCACAATCATACAATCACAATCATACCATCACAATCATACAATCACAATCATACAATCACAATCATACAATCACAATCATACAATCACAATCATACAATCACAATCATATGATCACAATCATACAATCACAATGATACAATCACAATCATATGATCACAATCATACAATCACAATGATACAATCACAATCATACAATCACAATCATACAATCACAATCATACATTCACAATCATACAATCACAATCATACAATCACAATCATACAATCACAATCATACAATCACAATCATACAATCACAATCATACAATCACAATCATACAATCACAATCATACATTCACAATCATACAAGCACAATCATACAATCACAATAATCCAATCACAATCGTACAATCTCAATCATACAATCGCAATCATACAATCACAATCATACAATCCCAATCATACTATCGCAATCATACAATCACAATCATACAATCACAATCGTACAATCACAATTATACAATCACAATCATTCAATCACAATCATGCAATCACAATCATACAATCACAATCATACAATCACAATCATACAAAAACAATCATACAATCACAATCATACAATCACAATCATACAATCATAATCATATAATCACACTCATAAAATTGCGGTCATACAATCGCAATCATACAATCACAATCATACCATCACAATCATACAGGCACAATCATACAATCACAATCATACAATCACATTCATACAATCACAATCATACAATCACAATAATACAATCACAATCATACAATCTCAATCATACAATCCCAATCATACAATCCCAATCATACAATCACAATCATACAATCACAATCATACAATCACAATCATACAACCACAATCATACAATCCCAATCATATTATCACAATCATACAATCACAATCATACAATCACAATAATACAATCACAATCATACAATCTCAATCATACAATCCCAATCATACAATCACAATCATACAATCACTATCATACAATCACAATCCTACAACCACAATCATACAATCACAATCATACAATCACAATCATACTATCACAATCATACAATCACAATCATACAATCACAATCATACAAAAACAATCATTCAATCACAATCATACAATCACAATCATACAATCACAATCATGCAATCACAATCATACAATCACAATCATACAATCACAATCATACAATCACAATCATACAATCACAATCATACGAAGACAATCATACAATTACTACTATACAATCACAATCATACAAAAACAATCATACAATCACAATCATACGATGACAATCATACAATTACTACTATACAATCACAATCATACAAAAACAATCATACAATCACAATCACACAATCACTATCATACAATCACAATCATACATTCACAATCATACAATCACAATCATACAATCACAATCATACAATCACAATCATACAATCACAATCATACAATCTCAATCATACAATCACAATAATACAATCACAATCATACAATCTCAATCATACAATCACAATCATACAATCACAATCATACAATCACAATCATACGATCACAATCATACGAAGGCAATCATACAATTACTGCTATACAATCACAATCATACAAAAACAATCATACAATCACAATCATACGATGACAATCATACAATTACTACTATACAATCACAATCATACAAAAACAATCATACAATCACAATCATACAACCACAATCATACATTCACAATCATACAATCACAATCATACAATCACAATCATACAATCACAATAATACAATGACAATCATACAATCTCAATCATACAATCACAATCATACAATCACAATCATACAATCACAATCATACAATCACAATCATACAATCACAATCATACAATCACAATCATACAATCACAATCATACAATCGCATTCATACAATCGCAATCATACAATCACAATCATACAATCGCAATCATACAATTACAATCTCCCAAATACAATCTCCCAAATACAATCACCCAAATACAATCATACAATCACAATCATACAATCATAATCATACAATCACAATCATACAATCACAATCATACAATCACAATCATACAATCACAATCATACAATCACAATCATACAATCACAATCATACAATCACAATCATACTGTCACAATCGTACAATCACAATCGTACAATCACAATCGCACAACCACAATCAGACAATCACAATCATACAATCACAATCATACAATCACAATCATACAATCACAATCATACTTTCACAATCATACTATCACAATCATACAATCACAATCATACAATCACAGTCATACAATCATAGTCATACAATTACAATCATACATCACAATCATACAATCACAATCATACAATCGCAATCATACAATCACAATCATACAATCGCAATCATACATTCACAATCATACAATCACAATCATACAATCACAATCATACAATCACAATCATACAATCACAATCATACAATCGCAATCATACAATCACAATCATACAACCACAATCATACATTCACAATCATACAATCACAATCATACAATCACAATCATACAATCACAATAATACAATGACAATCATACAATCTCAATCATACAATCACAATCATACAATCACAATCATACAATCACAATCATACAATCACAATCATACAATCACAATCATACAATCACAATCATACAATCACAATCATACAATCACAATCATACAATCACAATCATACAATCGCATTCATACAATCGCAATCATACAATCACAATCATACAATCGCAATCATACAATTACAATCTCCCAAATACAATCTCCCAAATACAATCACCCAAATACAATCATACAATCACAATCATACAATCATAATCATACAATCACAATCATACAATCACAATCATACAATCACAATCATACAATCACAATCATACAATCACAATCATACAATCACAATCATACAATCACAATCATACTGTCACAATCGTACAATCACAATCGTACAATCACAATCGCACAATCACAATCATACAATCACAATCATACAATCACAATAATACAATCACAATCATACAATCACAATCATACAATCACAATCATACTATCGCAATCGTACAATCACAATCATAATATCGCAATCATACAATCACAATCGTACAATCACAATCATACAATCACAATCATACAATCACAATCATACTATCGCAATCGTACAATCACAATCATAATATCGCAATCATACAATCACAATCGTACAATCACAATCATACAATCACAATCATTCAATCACAATCATGCAATCACAATCATACAATCACAATCATACAATCACAATCATACGATCACAATCATACGGAGACAATCATACAATTACTACTATACAATCACAATCACACAAAAACAATCATACAATCACAATCATACGATGACAATCATACAATTACTACTATACAATCACAATCACACAAAAACAATCATACAATCACAATCATACAATCACAATCATACAATCACAATCATACAATCACAATCATACATTCACAATCATACAATCACAATCATACAATCACAATCATACAACCACAATAATACAATCACAATCATGCAATCACAATCATACAATCACAATCATACAATCACAATCATACAATCACAATCATACAATCACAATCATACTATCGCAATCGTACAATCACAATCATAATATCGCAATCATACAATCACAATCGTACAATCACAATCATACAATCACAATCATTCAATCACAATCATGCAATCACAATCATACAATCACAATCATACAATCACAATCATACGATCACAATCATACGGAGACAATCATACAATTACTACTATACAATCACAATCACACAAAAACAATCATACAATCACAATTATACGATGACAATCATACAATTACTACTATACAATCACAATCACACAAAAACAATCATACAATCACAATCATACAATCACAATCATACAATCACAATCATACAATCACAATCATACAATCACAATCATACATTCACAATCATACAATCACAATCATACAATCACAATCATACAACCACAATAATACAATCACAATCATACAATCTCAATCATACAGTCACAATCATACAATCACAATCATACGAAGGCAATCATACAATTACTACTATACAATCACAATCATACAAAAACAATCATACAATCACAATCATACAATTACTACTATACAATCACAATCATACAAAAACAATCATACAATCACAATCATACAACCACAATCATACATTCACAATCATACAATCACAATCATACAATCACAATCATACAATCACAATAATACAATGACAATCATACAATCTCAATCATACAAACACAATCATACAATCACAATCATACAATCACAATCATACAATCACAATCATACAATCACAATCATACAATCACAATAATACAATCACAATCATACAATCACAATCATACTATCGCAATCGTACAATCACAATCATAATATCGCAATCATACAATCACAATCGTACAATCACAATCATACAATCACAATCATTCAATCACAATCATGCAATCACAATCATACAATCCCAATCATACAATCACAATCATACGATCACAATCATACGGAGACAATCATACAATTACTACTATACAATCACAATCACACAAAAACAATCATACAATCACAATCATACGATGACAATCATACAATTACTACTATACAATCACAATCACACAAAAACAATCATACAATCACAATCATACAATCGCAATCATACAATCACAATCATACCATCACAATCATACAATCACAATCATACATTCACAATCATACAATCACAATCATACAATCACAATCATACAATCACAATCATACAATCACAATAATACAATGACAATCATACAATCTCAATCATACAATCACAATCATACAATCACAATCATACAATCACAATCATACAATCACAATCATACAATCACAATCATACAATCACAATAATACAATCACAATCATACAATCACAATCATACAATCACAATCATACTATCGCAATCGTACAATCACAATCATAATATCGCAATCATACAATCACAATCGTACAATCACAATCATACAATCACAATCATTCAATCACAATGATACAATCACAATCATACAATGACAATCATACGATGACAATCATACAATTACTACTATACAATCACAATCACACAAAAACAATCATACAATCACAATCATACAATCACAGTCGTACAATCACAATCGTACAATCACAATCATACAATCACAATCATACAATCACAATCATACTATCGCAATCATACAATCACAATCATACAATCACAATCATACAATCACAATCATACAATCACAATCATACTATCGCAATCATACAATCACAATCATACAATCACAATCATACAATCACAATCATACAATCACAATCATACAATCACAATCATGCAATTACAATCATATGATCATAATCATACAAGAACAATCATACAATCACAATAATAGAACCATAATTATACAACCACAATCAAACGATCACAATCATACAATCACAATCATACGATCACAATCGTACGATCACAATCATAGAATCACAATCATACAAAAACAATCATACAATCACAATCATACACTCACAATCATACGCTCACAATCATTCAATCACAATGATACAATCACAATCATACAATCACAATCATACAATCACAATCATACGATCACAATCATACGATCACAATCATACGAAGACAATCATACAATTACTACTATACAATCACAATCATACAAAAACAATCATACAATCACAATCATACGATGACAATCATACAATTACTACTATACAATCACAATCATACAAAAACAATCATACAATCACAATCATACAATCACAATCATACATTCACAATCATACAATCACAATCATACAATCACAATCATACAATCACAATAACACAATCACAATCATACAATCTCAATCATACGATCACAATCATACGAAGACAATCATACAATTACTACTATACAATCACAATCATACAATCACAATCATACGATGACAATCATACAATTACTACTATACAATCACAATCATACAAAAACAATCATACAATCAGAATCACACAATCACTATCATACAATCACAATCATACATTCACAATCATACAATCACAATCATACAATCACAATCATACAATCACAATAATACAATCACAATCATACAATCACAATAATACAATCACAATCATACAATCTCAATCATACAATCGCAATTATACAATCACAATCATACAATCACAATCATACAATCACAATCATACTATCGCAATCATACAATCACAATCATACAATCACAATCATACTATCACAATAATACAATCACAATCATACAATCTCAATCATTCAAAAACAATCATACAATCACAATCATACAATCACAATCATACAATCATAATCATATAATCACAATCATGCAGGCACAATTATAAAATCAGAATCATAGAATCACAATCATACAAAAACAATCATGCAATCACAATCATGCAATCACAATCGTACAATCGCAATCGAACAATCAGAACCATATGATCACAATCATACAATCACAATCGTACAGTCTCAATCATACACGCGCCATCTTACAATCACAATCATACAATCACAATCATACAATCACAACCATACAATTACAATCATACAATCACAATCATACAATCACAATCATACAATCACAATCATACAATCACAATAATACAATGACAATCATACAATCTCAATCATACAATCACAATCATACAATCACAATCATACAATCACAATCATACAATCACAATCATACAATCACAATCATACAATCACAATAATACAATCACAATCATACAATCACAATCATACAATCACAATCATACTATCGCAATCGTACAATCACAATCATAATATCGCAATCATACAATCACAATCGTACAATCACAATCATACAATCACAATCATTCAATCACAATCATGCAATCACAATCATACAATCACAATCATACAATCACAATCATACGATCACAATCATACGGAGACAATCATACAATTACTACTATACAATCACAATCACACAAAAACAATCATACAATCACAATCATACGATGACAATCATACAATTACTACTATACAATCACAATCACACAAAAACAATCATACAATCACAATCATACAATCACAATCATACAATCACAATCATACAATCACAATCATACAATCACAATCATACAATCACAATCATACAATCACAATCATACAATCACAATCATACATTCACAATCATACAATCACAATCATACAATCACAATCATACAACCACAATAATACAATCACAATCATACAATCTCAATCATACAGTCACAATCATACAATCACAATCATACGAAGGCAATCATACAATTACTACTATACAATCACAATCATACAAAAACAATCATACAATCACAATCATACGATGACAATCATACAATTACTGTTATACAATCACAATCATACAAAAACAATCATACAATCACAATCATACAACCACAATCATACATTCACAATCATACAATCACAATCATACAATCACAATCATACAATCACAATAATACAATGACAATCATACAATCTCAATCATACAATCACAATCATACAATCACAATCATACAATCACAATCATACAATCACAATCATACAATCACAATCATACAATCACAATAATACAATCACAATCATACAATCACAATCATACAATCACAATCATACAATCACAATCATACTATCGCAATCGTACAATCACAATCATAATATCGCAATCATACAATCACAATCGTACAATCACAATCATACAATCACAATCATTCAATCACAATCATGCAATCACAATCATACAATCACAATCATACAATCACAATCATACGATCACAATCATACGGAGACAATCATACAATTACTACTATACAATCACAATCACACAAAAACAATCATACAATCACAATCATACGATGACAATCATACAATTACTACTATACAATCACAATCACACAAAAACAATCATACAATCACAATCATACAATCACAATCATACAATCACAATCATACAATCACAATCATACATTCACAATCATACAATCACAATCATACAATCACAATCATACAATCACAATAACACAATCACAATCATACAATCTCAATCATACGATCACAATCATACGAAGACAATCATACAATTACTACTATACAATCACAATCATACAATCACAATCATACGATGACAATCATACAATTACTACTATACAATCACAATCATACAAAAACAATCATACAATCAGAATCACACAATCACTATCATACAATCACAATCATACATTCACAATCATACAATCACAATCATACAATCACAATCATACAATCACAATAATACAATCACAATCATACAATCACAATAATACAATCACAATCATACAATCTCAATCATACAATCACAATTATACAATCACAATCATACAATCACAATCATACAATCACAATCATACTATCGCAATCATACAATCACAATCATACAATCACAATCATACAATCACAATCATACTATCACAATAATACAATCACAATCATACAATCTCAATCATTCAAAAACAATCATACAATCACAATCATACAATCACAATCATACAATCATAATCATATAATCACAATCATGCAGGCACAATTATAAAATCAGAATCATAGAATCACAATCATACAAAAACAATCATGCAATCACAATCATGCAATCACAATCGTACAATCGCAATCGAACAATCAGAACCATATGATCACAATCATACAATCACAATCGTACAGTCTCAATCATACACGCGCCATCTTACAATCACAATCATACAATCACAATCATACAATCACAACCATACAATCACAATCATACAATCACAATCATACAATCACAATCATACAATCACAATCATACAATCACAATCATACAATCGCAATCAAACAATCACAATCATACGATCGCTATCGTACAATCGCAATCATACACTCACAATCATTCAATCAAAATGATACAATCACAATCATACAATGACAATCATACGATGACAATCATACAATTACTACTATACAATCACAATCATACAAAAACAATCATACAATCACAATCATACAATCACAGTCATACAATCACAATCGTACAATCACAATCATACAATCACAATCATACAATCACAATCATACTATCGCAATCATACAATCACAATCATACAATCACAATAATACAATCACAATCATGCAATTACAATCATATGATCATAATCATACAAGAACAATCATACAATCACAATAATAGAACCATAATTATACAACCACAATCAAACGATCACAATCATACAATCACAATCATACGATCACAATCATACATTCACAATCATACAATCCCAATCATACAATCACAATCATACGATCACAATCATACGGAGACAATCATACAATTACTACTATACAATCACAATCACACAAAAACAATCATACAATCACAATCATACGATGACAATCATACAATTACTACTATACAATCACAATCACACAAAAACAATCATACAATCACAATCATACAATCGCAATCATACAATCACAATCATACCATCACAATCATACAATCACAATCATACATTCACAATCATACAATCACAATCATACAATCACAATCATACAATCACAATCATACAATCACAATCATACAATCACAATAATACAATGACAATCATACAATCTCAATCATACAATCACAATCATACAATCACAATCATACAATCACAATCATACAATCACAATCATACAATCACAATAATACAATCACAATCATACAATCACAATCATACAATCACAATCATACTATCGCAATCGTACAATCACAATCATAATATCGCAATCATACAATCACAATCGTACAATCACAATCATACAATCACAATCATTCAATCACAATCATGCAATCACAATCATACAATCACAATCATACAATCACAATCATACGATCACAATCATACGGAGACAATCATACAATTACTACTATACAATCACAATCACACAAAAACAATCATACAATCACAATCATACGATGACAATCATACAATTACTACTATACAATCACAATCACACAAAAACAATCATACAATCACAATCATACAATCACAATTATACAATCACAATCATACAATCACAATCATACAATCACAATCATACAATCACAATCATACAATCACAATCATACATTCACAATCATACAATCACAATCATACTATCGCAATCGTACAATCACAATCATAATATCGCAATCATACAATCACAATCGTACAATCACAATCATACAATCACAATCATTCAATCACAATCATGCAATCACAAACATACAATCACAATCATACAATCACAATCATACGATCACAATCATACGGAGACAATCATACAATTACTACTATACAATCACAATCACACAAAAACAATCATACAATCACAATCATACGATGACAATCGTACAATTACTACTATACAATCACAATCACACAAAAACAATCATACAATCACAATCATACAATCACAATCATACAATCACAATCATACAATCACAATCATACAATCACAATCATACATTCACAATCATACAATCACAATCATACAATCGCAATCATACAACCACAATAATACAATCACAATCATACAATCTCAATCATACAGTCACAATCATACAATCACAATCATACGATGACAATCATACAATTACTACTATACAATCACAATCATACAAAAACAACCATAAAATCACAATCATACAATCACAATCATACAATCACAATCATACAATCACAATCATACATTCACAATCATACAATCACAATCATACAATCACAATCATACAACCACAATAATACAATCACAATCATACAATCTCAATCATACAATCACAATCATACAATCGCAATCATACAATCGCAATCATACAACCACAATCATACAATCACAATCATACAATCACAATCATACAATCACAATCATACAATCACAATCATACAATCACAATCATACAATCACAATCATAATATCGCAATCATACAATCACAATCGTACAATCACAATCATACAATCACAATCATTCAATCACAATCATGCAATCACAATCATACAATCACAATCATACAATCACAATCATACAAAAACAATCATACAATCACAATCATACAATCACAATCATACAATCACAATCATACAATCATAATCATATAATCACACTCATAAAATTGCAATCATACAATCGCAATCATACAATCACAATCATACCATCACAATCATGCAGGCACAATTATAAAATCAGAATCATAGAATCACAATCATACAAAAACAATCATGCAATCACAATCATGCAATCACAATCGTACAATCGCAATCGTACAATCAGAACCATATGATCACAATCATACAATCACAATCGTACAGTCTCAATCATACACGCGCCATCTTACAATCACAATCATACAATCACAATCATACAATCACAACCATACAATCACAATCATACAATCACAATCATACAATCACAATCATACAATCACAATCATACAATCACAATCATACAATCGCAATCAAACAATCACAATCATACGATCGCTATCGTACAATCGCAATCATACACTCACAATCATTCAATCACAATGATACAATCACAATCATACAATGACAATCATACGATGACAATCATACAATTACTACTATACAATCACAATCATACAAAAACAATCATACAATCACAATCATACAATCACAGTCATACAATCACAATCGTACAATCACAATCATACAATCACAATCATACAATCACAATCATACTATCGCAATCATACAATAACAATCATACAATCACAATCATACAATCACAATCATACAATCACAATCATACTATCGCAATCATACAATCACAATCATACAATCACAATCATACAATCACAATCATACAATCACAATCATGCAATTACAATCATATGATCATAATCATACAAGAACAATCATACAATCACAATAATAGAACCATAATTATACAACCACAATCAAACGATCACAATCATACAATCACAATCATACGATCACAATCGTACGATCACAATCATAGAATCACAATCATACAAAAACAATCATACAATCACAATCATACACTCACAATCATACGCTCACAATCATTCAATCACAATGATACAATCACAATCAGACAATCACAATCATACGATCACAATCATACGATCACAATCATACGAAGACAATCATACAATTACTACTATACAATCACAATCATACAAAAACAATCATACAATCACAATCATACGATGACAATCATACAATTACTACTATACAATCACAATCATACAAAAACAATCATACAATCACAATCATACAATCACAATCATACATTCACAATCATACAATCACAATCATACAATCACAATCATACAATCACAATAATACAATCACAATCATACAATCTCAATCATACGATCACAATCATACGAAGACAATCATACAATTACTACTATACAATCACAATCATACAATCACAATCATACGATGACAATCATACAATTACTACTATACAATCACAATCATACAAAAACAATCATACAATCAGAATCACACAATCACTATCATACAATCACAATCATACATTCACAATCATACAATCACAATCATACAATCACAATCATACAATCACAATAATACAATCACAATCATACAATCACAATAATACAATCACAATCATACAATCTCAATCATACAATCACAATTATACAATCACAATCATACAATCACAATCATACAATCACAATCATACTATCGCAATCATACAATCACAATCATACAATCACAATCATACAATCACAATCATACTATCACAATAATACAATCACAATCATACAATCTCAATCATTCAAAAACAATCATACAATCACAATCATACAATCACAATCATACAATCATAATCATATAATCACAATCATGCAGGCACAATTATAAAATCAGAATCATAGGATCACAATCATACAAAAACAATCATGCAATCACAATCATGCAATCACAATCGTACAATCGCAATCGAACAATCAGAACCATATGATCACAATCATACAATCACAATCGTACAGTCTCAATCATACACGCGCCATCTTACAATCACAATCATACAATCACAATCATACAATCACAACCATACAATCACAATCATACAATCACAATCATACAATCACAATCATACAATCACAATCATACAATCACAATCATACAATCGCAATCAAACAATCACAATCATACGATCGCTATCGTACAATCGCAATCATACACTCACAATCATTCAATCACAATGATACAATCACAATCATACAATCACAATCATACAATCACAATCATACAATCACAATCATGCAATTACAATCATATGATCATAATCATACAAGAACAATCATACAATCACAATAATAGAACCATAATTATACAACCACAATCAAACGATCACAATCATACAATCACAATCATACGATCACAATCATACATTCACAATCATACAATCCCAATCATACAATCACAATCATACTATCGCAATCGTACAATCACAATCATAATATCGCAATCATACAATCACAATCGTACAATCACAATCATACAATCACAATCATTCAATCACAATCATGCAATCACAATCATACAATCACAATCATACAATCACAATCACACGATCACAATCATACGGAGACAATCATACAATTACTACTATACAATCACAATCACACAAAAACAATCATACAATCACAATCATACGATGACAATCATACAATTACTACTATACAATCACAATCATACAAAACCAATCATACAATCACAATCATACGATGACAATCATACAATTACTACTATACAATCACAATCATACAAAAACAATCATACAATCACAATCATACAACCACAATCATACATTCACAATCATACAATCACAATCGTACAATCGCAATCGAACAATCAGAACCATATGATCACAATCATACAATCACAATCGTACAGTCTCAATCATACACGCGCCATCTTACAATCACAATCATACAATCACAATCATACAGTCACAATCATACAATCACAATCATACAATCACAATCATACAACCACAATAATACAATCACAATCATACAATCTCAATCATACAGTCACAATCATACAATCACAATCATACGAAGGCAATCATACAATTACTACTATACAATCACAATCATACAAAACCAATCATACAATCACAATCATACGATGACAATCATACAATTACTACTATACAATCACAATCATACAAAAACAATCATACAATCACAATCATACAACCACAATCATACATTCACAATCATACAATCACAATCATACAATCACAATCATACAATCACAATAATACAATGACAATCATACAAGCTCAATCATACAATCACAATCATACAATCACAATCATACAATCACAATCATACAATCACAATCATACAATCACAATCATACAATCACAATAATACAATCACAATCATACAATCACAATCATACAATCACAATCATACAATCACAATCATACTATCGCAATCGTACAATCACAATCATAATATCGCAATCATACAATCACAATCGTACAATCACAATCATACAATCACAATCATTCAATCACAATCATGCAATCACAATCATACAATCACAATCATACAATCACAATCATACGATCACAATCATACGGAGACAATCATACAATTACTACTATACAATCACAATCACACAAAAACAATCATACAATCACAATCATACGATGACAATCATACAATTACTACTATACAATCACAATCACACAAAAACAATCATACAATCACAATCATACAATCACAATCATACAATCACAATCATACAATCACAATCATACAATCACAATCATACATTCACAATCATACAATCACAATCATACAATCACAACCATACAACCACAATAATACAATCACAATCATACAATCTCAATCATACAGTCACAATCATACAATCACAATCATACGATGACAATCATACAATTACTACTATACAATCACAATCATACAAAAACAAACATAAAATCACAATCATACAATCACAATCATACAATCACAATCATACAATCACAATCATACATTCACAATCATACAATCACAATCATACAATCACAATCATACAACCACAATAATACAATCACAATCATACAATCTCAATCATACAATCACAATCATACAATCGCAATCATACAATCACAATCATACAATCACAATCATACAATCACAATCATACAATCACAATCATACAATCACAATCATACAATCACAATAATACAATCACAATCATACAATCACAATAATACAATCACAATCATACAATCTCAATCATACAATCGCAATTATACAATCACAATCATACAATCACAATCATACAATCACAATCATACTATCGCAATCATACAATCACAATCATACAATCACAATCATACTATCACAATAATACAATCACAATCATACAATCTCAATCATTCAAAAACAATCATACAATCACAATCATACAATCACAATCATACAATCATAATCATATAATCACAATCATGCAGGCACAATTATAAAATCAGAATCATAGAATCACAATCATACAAAAACAATCATGCAATCACAATCATGCAATCACAATCGTACAATCGCAATCGAACAATCAGAACCATATGATCACAATCATACAATCACAATCGTACAGTCTCAATCATACACGCGCCATCTTACAATCACAATCATACAATCACAATCATACAATCACAACCATACAATTACAATCATACAATCACAATCATACAATCACAATCATACAATCACAATCATACAATCACAATAATACAATGACAATCATACAATCTCAATCATACAATCACAATCATACAATCACAATCATACAATCACAATCATACAATCACAATCATACAATCACAATCATACAATCACAATAATACAATCACAATCATACAATCACAATCATACAATCACAATCATACAATCACAATCATACTATCGCAATCGTACAATCACAATCATAATATCGCAATCATACAATCACAATCGTACAATCACAATCATACAATCACAATCATTCAATCACAATCATGCAATCACAATCATACAATCACAATCATACAATCACAATCATACGATCACAATCATACGGAGACAATCATACAATTACTACTATACAATCACAATCACACAAAAACAATCATACAATCACAATCATACGATGACAATCATACAATTACTACTATACAATCACAATCACACAAAAACAATCATACAATCACAATCATACAATCACAATCATACAATCACAATCATACAATCACAATCATACAATCACAATCATACAATCACAATCATACAATCACAATCATACAATCACAATCATACATTCACAATCATACAATCACAATCATACAATCACAATCATACAACCACAATAATACAATCACAATCATACAATCTCAATCATACAGTCACAATCATACAATCACAATCATACGAAGGCAATCATACAATTACTACTATACAATCACAATCATACAAAAACAATCATACAATCACAATCATACGATGACAATCATACAATTACTGCTATACAATCACAATCATACAAAAACAATCATACAATCACAATCATACAACCACAATCATACATTCACAATCATACAATCACAATCATACAATCACAATCATACAATCACAATAATACAATGACAATCATACAATCTCAATCATACAATCACAATCATACAATCACAATCATACAATCACAATCATACAATCACAATCATACAATCACAATCATACAATCACAATAATACAATCACAATCATACAATCACAATCATACAATCACAATCATACAATCACAATCATACTATCGCAATCGTACAATCACAATCATAATATCGCAATCATACAATCACAATCGTACAATCACAATCATACAATCACAATCATTCAATCACAATCATGCAATCACAATCATACAATCACAATCATACAATCACAATCATACGATCACAATCATACGGAGACAATCATACAATTACTACTATACAATCACAATCACACAAAAACAATCATACAATCACAATCATACGATGACAATCATACAATTACTACTATACAATCACAATCACACAAAAACAATCATACAATCACAATCATACAATCACAATCATACAATCACAATCATACATTCACAATCATACAATCACAATCATACAATCACAATCATACAATCACAATAACACAATCACAATCATACAATCTCAATCATACGATCACAATCATACGAAGACAATCATACAATTACTACTATACAATCACAATCATACAATCACAATCATACGATGACAATCATACAATTACTACTATACAATCACAATCATACAAAAACAATCATACAATCAGAATCACACAATCACTATCATACAATCACAATCATACATTCACAATCATACAATCACAATCATACAATCACAATCATACAATCACAATAATACAATCACAATCATACAATCACAATAATACAATCACAATCATACAATCTCAATCATACAATCACAATTATACAATCACAATCATACAATCACAATCATACAATCACAATCATACTATCGCAATCATACAATCACAATCATACAATCACAATCATACAATCACAATCATACTATCACAATAATACAATCACAATCATACAATCTCAATCATTCAAAAACAATCATACAATCACAATCATACAATCACAATCATACAATCATAATCATATAATCACAATCATGCAGGCACAATTATAAAATCAGAATCATAGAATCACAATCATACAAAAACAATCATGCAATCACAATCATGCAATCACAATCGTACAATCGCAATCGAACAATCAGAACCATATGATCACAATCATACAATCACAATCGTACAGTCTCAATCATACACGCGCCATCTTACAATCACAATCATACAATCACAATCATACAATCGCAACCATACAATCACAATCATACAATCACAATCATACAATCACAATCATACAATCACAATCATACAATCACAATCATACAATCGCAATCAAACAATCACAATCATACGATCGCTATCGTACAATCGCAATCATACACTCACAATCATTCAATCAAAATGATACAATCACAATCATACAATGACAATCATACGATGACAATCATACAATTACTACTATACAATCACAATCATACAAAAACAATCATACAATCACAATCATACAATCACAGTCATACAATCACAATCGTACAATCACAATCATACAATCACAATCATACAATCACAATCATACTATCGCAATCATACAATCACAATCATACAATCACAATAATACAATCACAATCATGCAATTACAATCATATGATCATAATCATACAAGAACAATCATACAATCACAATAATAGAACCATAATTATACAACCACAATCAAACGATCACAATCATACAATCACAATCATACGATCACAATCATACATTCACAATCATACAATCCCAATCATACAATCACAATCATACGATCACAATCATACGGAGACAATCATACAATTACTACTATACAATCACAATCACACAAAAACAATCATACAATCACAATCATACGATGACAATCATACAATTACTACTATACAATCACAATCACACAAAAACAATCATACAATCACAATCATACAATCGCAATCATACAATCACAATCATACCATCACAATCATACAATCACAATCATACATTCACAATCATACAATCACAATCATACAATCACAATCATACAATCACAATCATACAATCACAATCATACAATCACAATAATACAATGACAATCATACAATCTCAATCATACAATCACAATCATACAATCACAATCATACAATCACAATCATACAATCACAATCATACAATCACAATAATACAATCACAATCATACAATCACAATCATACAATCACAATCATACTATCGCAATCGTACAATCACAATCATAATATCGCAATCATACAATCACAATCGTACAATCACAATCATACAATCACAATCATTCAATCACAATCATGCAATCACAATCATACAATCACAATCATACAATCACAATCATACGATCACAATCATACGGAGACAATCATACAATTACTACTATACAATCACAATCACACAAAAACAATCATACAATCACAATCATACGATGACAATCATACAATTACTACTATACAATCACAATCACACAAAAACAATCATACAATCACAATCATACAATCACAATTATACAATCACAATCATACAATCACAATCATACAATCACAATCATACAATCACAATCATACAATCACAATCATACATTCACAATCATACAATCACAATCATACTATCGCAATCGTACAATCACAATCATAATATCGCAATCATACAATCACAATCGTACAATCACAATCATACAATCACAATCATTCAATCACAATCATGCAATCACAATCATACAATCACAATCATACAATCACAATCATACGATCACAATCATACGGAGACAATCATACAATTACTACTATACAATCACAATCACACAAAAACAATCATACAATCACAATCATACGATGACAATCGTACAATTACTACTATACAATCACAATCACACAAAAACAATCATACAATCACAATCATACAATCACAATCATACAATCACAATCATACAATCACAATCATACAATCACAATCATACATTCACAATCATACAATCACAATCATACAATCGCAATCATACAACCACAATAATACAATCACAATCATACAATCTCAATCATACAGTCACAATCATACAATCACAATCATACGATGACAATCATACAATTACTACTATACAATCACAATCATACAAAAACAACCATAAAATCACAATCATACAATCACAATCATACAATCACAATCATACAATCACAATCATACATTCACAATCATACAATCACAATCATACAATCACAATCATACAACCACAATAATACAATCACAATCATACAATCTCAATCATACAATCACAATCATACAATCGCAATCATACAATCGCAATCATACAACCACAATCATACAATCACAATCATACAATCACAATCATACAATCACAATCATACAATCACAATCATACAATCACAATCATACAATCACAATCATAATATCGCAATCATACAATCACAATCGTACAATCACAATCATACAATCACAATCATTCAATCACAATCATGCAATCACAATCATACAATCACAATCATACAATCACAATCATACAAAAACAATCATACAATCACAATCATACAATCACAATCATACAATCACAATCATACAATCATAATCATATAATCACACTCATAAAATTGCAATCATACAATCGCAATCATACAATCACAATCATACCATCACAATCATGCAGGCACAATTATAAAATCAGAATCATAGAATCACAATCATACAAAAACAATCATGCAATCACAATCATGCAATCACAATCGTACAATCGCAATCGTACAATCAGAACCATATGATCACAATCATACAATCACAATCGTACAGTCTCAATCATACACGCGCCATCTTACAATCACAATCATACAATCACAATCATACAATCACAACCATACAATCACAATCATACAATCACAATCATACAATCACAATCATACAATCACAATCATACAATCACAATCATACAATCACAATCATACAATCGCAATCAAACAATCACAATCATACGATCGCTATCGTACAATCGCAATCATACACTCACAATCATTCAATCACAATGATACAATCACAATCATACAATGACAATCATACGATGACAATCATACAATTACTACTATACAGTCACAATCATACAAAAACAATCATACAATCACAATCATACAATCACAGTCATACAATCACAATCGTACAATCACAATCATACAATCACAATCATACAATCACAATCATACTATCGCAATCATACAATAACAATCATACAATCACAATCATACAATCACAATCATACAATCACAATCATACTATCGCAATCATACAATCACAATCATACAATCACAATCATACAATCACAATCATACAATCACAATCATGCAATTACAATCATATGATCATAATCATACAAGAACAATCATACAATCACAATAATAGAACCATAATTATACAACCACAATCAAACGATCACAATCATACAATCACAATCATACGATCACAATCGTACGATCACAATCATAGAATCACAATCATACAAAAACAATCATACAATCACAATCATACACTCACAATCATACGCTCACAATCATTCAATCACAATGATACAATCACAATCAGACAATCACAATCATACGATCACAATCATACGATCACAATCATACGAAGACAATCATACAATTACTACTATACAATCACAATCATACAAAAACAATCATACAATCACAATCATACGATGACAATCATACAATTACTACTATACAATCACAATCATACAAAAACAATCATACAATCACAATCATACAATCACAATCATACATTCACAATCATACAATCACAATCATACAATCACAATCATACAATCACAATAATACAATCACAATCATACAATCTCAATCATACGATCACAATCATACGAAGACAATCATACAATTACTACTATACAATCACAATCATACAATCACAATCATACGATGACAATCATACAATTACTACTATACAATCACAATCATACAAAAACAATCATACAATCAGAATCACACAATCACTATCATACAATCACAATCATACATTCACAATCATACAATCACAATCATACAATCACAATCATACAATCACAATAATACAATCACAATCATACAATCACAATAATACAATCACAATCATACAATCTCAATCATACAATCACAATTATACAATCACAATCATACAATCACAATCATACAATCACAATCATACTATCGCAATCATACAATCACAATCATACAATCACAATCATACAATCACAATCATACTATCACAATAATACAATCACAATCATACAATCTCAATCATTCAAAAACAATCATACAATCACAATCATACAATCACAATCATACAATCATAATCATATAATCACAATCATGCAGGCACAATTATAAAATCAGAATCATAGGATCAGAATCATACAAAAACAATCATGCAATCACAATCATGCAATCACAATCGTACAATCGCAATCGAACAATCAGAACCATATGATCACAATCATACAATCACAATCGTACAGTCTCAATCATACACGCGCCATCTTACAATCACAATCATACAATCACAATCATACAATCACAACCATACAATCACAATCATACAATCACAATCATACAATCACAATCATACAATCACAATCATACAATCACAATCATACAATCGCAATCAAACAATCACAATCATACGATCGCTATCGTACAATCGCAATCATACACTCACAATCATTCAATCACAATGATACAATCACAATCATACAATGACAATCATACGATGACAATCATACAATTACTACTATACAATCACAATCATACAAAAACAATCATACAATCACAATCATACAATCACAGTCATACAATCACAATCGTACAATCACAATCATACAATCACAATCATACAATCACAATCATAATATCGCAATCATACAATCACAATCATACAATCACAATCATACAATCACAATCATACAATCACAATCATACTATCGCAATCATACAATCACAATCATACAATCACAATCATACAATCACAATCATACAATCACAATCATGCAATTACAATCATATGATCATAATCATACAAGAACAATCATACAATCACAATAATAGAACCATAATTATACAACCACAATCAAACGATCACAATCATACAATCACAATCATACGATCACAATCATACATTCACAATCATACAATCCCAATCATACAATCACAATCATACGATCACAATCATACGGAGACAATCATACAATTACTACTATACAATCACAATCACACAAAAACAATCATACAATCACAATCATACGATGACAATCATACAATTACTACTATACAATCACAATCACACAAAAACAATCATACAATCACAATCATACAATCGCAATCATACAATCACAATCATACCATCACAATCATACAATCACAATCATACATTCACAATCATACAATCACAATCATACAATCACAATCATACAATCACAATCATACAATCACAATAATACAATGACAATCATACAATCTCAATCATACAATCACAATCATACAATCACAATCATACCATCACAATCATACAATCACAATCATACAATCACAATCATACAATCACAATAATACAATCACAATCATACAATCACAATCATACAATCACAATCATACTATCGCAATCGTACAATCACAATCATAATATCGCAATCATACAATCACAATCGTACAATCACAATCATACAATCACAATCATTCAATCACAATCATGCAATCACAATCATACAATCACAATCATACAATCACAATCACACGATCACAATCATACGGAGACAATCATACAATTACTACTATACAATCACAATCACACAAAAACAATCATACAATCACAATCATACGATGACAATCATACAATTACTACTATACAATCACAATCATACAAAACCAATCATACAATCACAATCATACGATGACAATCATACAATTACTACTATACAATCACAATCATACAAAAACAATCATACAATCACAATCATACAACCACAATCATACATTCACAATCATACAATCACAATCGTACAATCGCAATCGAACAATCAGAACCATATGATCACAATCATACAATCACAATCGTACAGTCTCAATCATACACGCGCCATCTTACAATCACAATCATACAATCACAATCATACAGTCACAATCATACAATCACAATCATACAATCACAATCATACAACCACAATAATACAATCACAATCATACAATCTCAATCATACAGTCACAATCATACAATCACAATCATACGAAGGCAATCATACAATTACTACTATACAATCACAATCATACAAAACCAATCATACAATCACAATCATACGATGACAATCATACAATTACTACTATACAATCACAATCATACAAAAACAATCATACAATCACAATCATACAACCACAATCATACATTCACAATCATACAATCACAATCATACAATCACAATCATACAATCACAATAATACAATGACAATCATACAATCTCAATCATACAATCACAATCATACAATCACAATCATACAATCACAATCATACAATCACAATCATACAATCACAATCATACAATCACAATAATACAATCACAATCATACAATCACAATCATACAATCACAATCATACAATCACAATCATACTATCGCAATCGTACAATCACAATCATAATATCGCAATCATACAATCACAATCGTACAATCACAATCATACAATCACAATCATTCAATCACAATCATGCAATCACAATCATACAATCACAATCATACAATCACAATCATACGATCACAATCATACGGAGACAATCATACAATTACTACTATACAATCACAATCACACAAAAACAATCATACAATCACAATCATACGATGACAATCATACAATTACTACTATACAATCACAATCACACAAAAACAATCATACAATCACAATCATACAATCACAATCATACAATCACAATCATACAATCACAATCATACATTCACAATCATACAATCACAATCATACAATCACAACCATACAACCACAATAATACAATCACAATCATACAATCTCAATCATACAGTCACAATCATACAATCACAATCATACGATGACAATCATACAATTACTACTATACAATCACAATCATACAAAAACAAACATAAAATCACAATCATACAATCACAATCATACAATCACAATCATACAATCACAATCATACATTCACAATCATACAATCACAATCATACAATCACAATCATACAACCACAATAATACAATCACAATCATACAATCTCAATCATACAATCACAATCATACAATCGCAATCATACAATCACAATCATACAATCACAATCATACAATCACAATCATACAATCACAATCATACAATCACAATCATACAATCACAATCATACAATCACAATCATACAATCACAATCATACAATCACAATCATAATATCGCAATCATACAATCACAATCGTACAATCACAATCATACAATCACAATCATTCAATCACAATCATGCAATCACAATCATACAATCACAATCATACAATCACAATCATACAAAAACAATCATACAATCACAATCATACAATCACAATCATACAATCATAATCATATAATCACACTCATAAAATTGCAATCATACAATCGCAATCATACAATCACAATCATACCATCACAATCATGCAGGCACAATTATAAAATCAGAATCATAGAATCACAATCATACAAAAACAATCATGCAATCACAATCATGCAATCACAATCGTACAATCGCAATCGTACAATCAGAACCATATGATCACAATCATACAATCACAATCGTACAGTCTCAATCATACACGCGCCATCTTACAATCACAATCATACAATCACAATCATACAATCACAACCATACAATCACAATCATACAATCACAATCATACAATCACAATCATACAATCACAATCATACAATCACAATCATACAATCGCAATCAAACAATCACAATCATACGATCGCTATCGTACAATCGCAATCATACACTCACAATCATTCAATCACAATGATACAATCACAATCATACGATGACAATCATACAATTACTACTATACAATCACAATCATACAAAAACAATCATACAATCACAATCATACAATCACAGTCATACAATCACAATCGTACAATCACAATCATACAATCACAATCATACAATCACAATCATACTATCGCAATCATACAATCACAATCATACAATCACAATCATACAATCACAATCATACAATCACAATCATACTATCGCAATCATACAATCACAATCATACAATCACAATCATACAATCACAATCATACAATCACAATCATGCAATTACAATCATATGATCATAATCATACAAGAACAATCATACAATCACAATAATAGAACCATAATTATACAACCACAATCAAACGATCACAATCATACAATCACAATCATACGCTCACAATCATTCAATCACAATGATACAATCACAATCATACAATCACAATCATACAATCACAATCATACGATGACAATCATACAATTACTACTATACAATCACAATCATACAAAAACAATCATACAATCAGAATCACACAATCACTATCATACAATCACAATCATACATTCACAATCATACAATCACAATCATACAATCACAATAATACAATCACAATCATACAATCACAATAATACAATCACAATCATACAATCTCAATCATACAATCACAATTATACAATCACAATCATACAATCACAATCATACAATCACAATCATACTATCGCAATCATACAATCACAATCATACAATCACAATCATACAATCACAATCATACTATCACAATCATACAATCTCAATCATTCAAAAACAATCATACAATCACAATCATACAATCACAATCATACAATCACAATCATACAATCACAATCATACAATCACAATCATACAACCACAATCATACAATCCCAATCATATTATCACAATCATACAATCACAATCATACAATCACAATAATACAATCACAATCATACAATCTCAATCATACAATCCCAATCATACAATCACAATCATACAATCACTATCATACAATCACAATCCTACAACCACAATCATACAATCACAATCATACTATCACAATCATACAATCACAATCATACAATCACAATCATACAAAAACAATCATTCAATCACAATCATACAATCACAATCATACAATCACAATCATGCAATCACAATCATACAATCACAATCATACAATCACAATCATACGAAGACAATCATACAATTACTACTATACAATCACAATCATACAAAAACAATCATACAATCACAATCATGACAATCATACAATTACTACTATACAATCACAATCATACAAAAACAATCATACAATCACAATCACACAATCACTATCATACAATCACAATCATACATTCACAATCATACAATCACAATCATACAATCACAATCATACAATCACAATCATACAATCACAATCATACAATCTCAATCATACAATCACAATAATACAATCACAATCATACAATCTCAATCATACAATCACAATCATACAATCACAATCATACAATCACAATCATACGATCACAATCATACGAAGGCAATCATACAATTACTACTATACAATCACAATCATACAAAAACAATCATACAATCACAATCATACGATGACAATCATACAATTACTACTATACAATCACAATCATACAAAAACAATCATACAATCACAATCATACAACCACAATCATACATTCACAATCATACAATCACAATCATACAATCACAATCATACAATCACAATAATACAATGACAATCATACAATCTCAATCATACAATCACAATCATACAATCACAATCATACAATCACAATCATACAATCACAATCATACAATCACAATCATACAATCACAATAATACAATCACAATCATACAATCACAATCATACAATCACAATCATACTATCGCAATCGTACAATCACAATCATAATATCGCATTCATACAATCACAATCGTACAATCACAATCATACAATCACAATCATTCAATCACAATCAGGCAATCACAATCATACAATCACAATCATACAATCACAATCATACGATCACAATCATACGGAGACAATCATACAATTACTACTATACAATCACAATCACACAAAAACAATCATACAATCACAATCATACGATGACAATCATACAATTACTACTATACAATCACAATCACACAAAAACAATCATACAATCACAATCATACAATCACAATCATACAATCACAATCATACAATCACAATCATACATTCACAATCATACAATCACAATCATACAATCACAATCATACAACCACAATAATACAATCACAATCATACAATCTCAATCATACAGTCACAATCATACAATCACAATCATACGATGACAATCATACAATTACTACTATACAATCACAATCATACAAAAACAACCATAAAATCACAATCATACAATCACAATCATACAATCACAATCATACAATCACAATCATATTATCACAATCATACAATCACAATCATACAATCACAATAATACAATCACAATCATACAATCTCAATCATACAATCCCAATCATACAATCACAATCATACAATCACTATCATACAATCACAATCATACAACCACAATCATACAATCACAATCATACTATCACAATCATACAATCACAATCATACAATCACAATCATACAAAAACAATCATTCAATCACAATCATACAATCACAATCATACAATCACAATCATGCAATCACAATCATACAATCACAATCATACAATCACAATCATACAATCACAATCATACGAAGACAATCATACAATTACTACTATACAATCACAATCATACAAAAACAATCATACAATCACAATCATACGATGACAATCATACAATTACTACTATACAATCACAATCATACAAAAACAATCATACAATCACAATCACACAATCACTATCATACAATCACAATCATACATTCACAATCATACAATCACAATCATACAATCACAATCATACAATCACAATAGTCCAATCACAATCATACAATCTCAATCATACAATCACAATAATACAATCACAATCATACAATCTCAATCATACAATCACAATCATACAATCACAATCATACAATCACAATCATACGATCACAATCATACGAAGGCAATCATACAATTACTACTATACAATCACAATCATACAGAAACAATCATACAATCACAATCATACGATGACAATCATACAATTACTACTATACAATCACAATCATACAAAAACAATCATACAATCACAATCATACAACCACAATCATACTATCGCAATCATACAATCACAATCATACAATCTCAATCATACGATCACAATCATACGAAGACAATCATACAATTACTACTATACAATCACAATCATACAATCACAATCATACGATGACAATCATACAATTACTACTATACAATCACAATCATACAAAAACAATCATACAATCAGAATCACACAATCACTATCATACAATCACAATCATACATTCACAATCATACAATCACAATCATACAATCACAATCATACAATCACAATAATACAATCACAATCATACAATCACAATAATACAATCACAATCATACAATCTCAATCATACAATCACAATTATACAATCACAATCATACAATCACAATCATACAATCACAATCATACTATCGCAATCATACAATCACAATCATACAATCACAATCATACAATCACAATCATACAATCACAATCATACTATCACAATAATACAATCACAATCATACAATCTCAATCATTCAAAAACAATCATACAATCACAATCATACAATCACAATCATACAATCATAATCATATAATCACACTCATAAAATTGCGGTCATACAATCGCAATCATACAATCACAATCATACCATCACAATCATGCAATCACAATCATACAATCACAATCATACAATCACAATCATTCAAAAACAATCAAACAATCACAATCATACAATCACAATCATACAATCATAATCATATAATCACACTCATAAAATTGCGGTCATACAATCGCAATCATACAATCACAATCATACCATCACAATCATACAGGCACAATCATACAATCACAATCATACAATCACAATCATACAATCACAATCATACAATCACAATCATACAATCACAATCATACAACCACAATCATACAATCCCAATCATATTATCACAATCATACAATCACAATAATACAATCACAATCATACAATCTCAATCATACAATCGCAATCAAACAATCACAATCATACGATCGCTATCGTACAATCGCAATCATACACTCACAATCATTCAATCACAATGATACAATCACAATCATACGATGACAATCATACAATTACTACTATACAATCACAATCATACAAAAACAATCATACAATCACAATCATACAATCACAGTCATACAATCACAATCGTACAATCACAATCATACAATCACAATCATACAATCACAATCATACTATCGCAATCATACAATCACAATCATACAATCACAATCATACAATCACAATCATACAATCACAATCATACTATCGCAATCATACAATCACAATCATACAATCACAATCATACAATCACAATCATACAATCACAATCATGCAATTACAATCATATGATCATAATCATACAAGAACAATCATACAATCACAATAATAGAACCATAATTATACAACCACAATCAAACGATCACAATCATACAATCACAATCATACGCTCACAATCATTCAATCACAATGATACAATCACAATCATACAATCACAATCATACAATCACAATCATACGATGACAATCATACAATTACTACTATACAATCACAATCATACAAAAACAATCATACAATCAGAATCACACAATCACTATCATACAATCACAATCATACATTCACAATCATACAATCACAATCATACAATCACAATCATACAATCACAATAATACAATCACAATCATACAATCACAATAATACAATCACAATCATACAATCTCAATCATACAATCACAATTATACAATCACAATCATACAATCACAATCATACAATCACAATCATACTATCGCAATCATACAATCACAATCATACAATCACAATCATACAATCACAATCATACTATCACAATCATACAATCTCAATCATTCAAAAACAATCATACAATCACAATCATACAATCACAATCATACAATCACAATCATACAATCACAATCATACAATCACAATCATACAACCACAATCATACAATCCCAATCATATTATCACAATCATACAATCACAATCATACAATCACAATAATACAATCACAATCATACAATCTCAATCATACAATCCCAATCATACAATCACAATCATACAATCACTATCATACAATCACAATCCTACAACCACAATCATACAATCACAATCATACTATCACAATCATACAATCACAATCATACAATCACAATCATACAAAAACAATCATTCAATCACAATCATACAATCACAATCATACAATCACAATCATGCAATCACAATCATACAATCACAATCATACAATCACAATCATACGAAGACAATCATACAATTACTACTATACAATCACAATCATACAAAAACAATCATACAATCACAATCATGACAATCATACAATTACTACTATACAATCACAATCATACAAAAACAATCATACAATCACAATCACACAATCACTATCATACAATCACAATCATACATTCACAATCATACAATCACAATCATACAATCACAATCATACAATCACAATCATACAATCACAATCATACAATCTCAATCATACAATCACAATAATACAATCACAATCATACAATCTCAATCATACAATCACAATCATACAATCACAATCATACAATCACAATCATACGATCACAATCATACGAAGGCAATCATACAATTACTACTATACAATCACAATCATACAAAAACAATCATACAATCACAATCATACGATGACAATCATACAATTACTACTATACAATCACAATCATACAAAAACAATCATACAATCACAATCATACAACCACAATCATACATTCACAATCATACAATCACAATCATACAATCACAATCATACAATCACAATAATACAATGACAATCATACAATCTCAATCATACAATCACAATCATACAATCACAATCATACAATCACAATCATACAATCACAATCATACAATCACAATCATACAATCACAATAATACAATCACAATCATACAATCACAATCATACAATCACAATCATACTATCGCAATCGTACAATCACAATCATAATATCGCATTCATACAATCACAATCGTACAATCACAATCATACAATCACAATCATTCAATCACAATCAGGCAATCACAATCATACAATCACAATCATACAATCACAATCATACGATCACAATCATACGGAGACAATCATACAATTACTACTATACAATCACAATCACACAAAAACAATCATACAATCACAATCATACGATGACAATCATACAATTACTACTATACAATCACAATCACACAAAAACAATCATACAATCACAATCATACAATCACAATCATACAATCACAATCATACAATCACAATCATACATTCACAATCATACAATCACAATCATACAATCACAATCATACAACCACAATAATACAATCACAATCATACAATCTCAATCATACAGTCACAATCATACAATCACAATCATACGATGACAATCATACAATTACTACTATACAATCACAATCATACAAAAACAACCATAAAATCACAATCATACAATCACAATCATACAATCACAATCATACAATCACAATCATATTATCACAATCATACAATCACAATCATACAATCACAATAATACAATCACAATCATACAATCTCAATCATACAATCCCAATCATACAATCACAATCATACAATCACTATCATACAATCACAATCATACAACCACAATCATACAATCACAATCATACTATCACAATCATACAATCACAATCATACAATCACAATCATACAAAAACAATCATTCAATCACAATCATACAATCACAATCATACAATCACAATCATGCAATCACAATCATACAATCACAATCATACAATCACAATCATACAATCACAATCATACGAAGACAATCATACAATTACTACTATACAATCACAATCATACAAAAACAATCATACAATCACAATCATACGATGACAATCATACAATTACTACTATACAATCACAATCATACAAAAACAATCATACAATCACAATCACACAATCACTATCATACAATCACAATCATACATTCACAATCATACAATCACAATCATACAATCACAATCATACAATCACAATAGTCCAATCACAATCATACAATCTCAATCATACAATCACAATAATACAATCACAATCATACAATCTCAATCATACAATCACAATCATACAATCACAATCATACAATCACAATCATACGATCACAATCATACGAAGGCAATCATACAATTACTACTATACAATCACAATCATACAGAAACAATCATACAATCACAATCATACGATGACAATCATACAATTACTACTATACAATCACAATCATACAAAAACAATCATACAATCACAATCATACAACCACAATCATACTATCGCAATCATACAATCACAATCATACAATCTCAATCATACGATCACAATCATACGAAGACAATCATACAATTACTACTATACAATCACAATCATACAATCACAATCATACGATGACAATCATACAATTACTACTATACAATCACAATCATACAAAAACAATCATACAATCAGAATCACACAATCACTATCATACAATCACAATCATACATTCACAATCATACAATCACAATCATACAATCACAATCATACAATCACAATAATACAATCACAATCATACAATCACAATAATACAATCACAATCATACAATCTCAATCATACAATCACAATTATACAATCACAATCATACAATCACAATCATACAATCACAATCATACTATCGCAATCATACAATCACAATCATACAATCACAATCATACAATCACAATCATACTATCACAATAATACAATCACAATCATACAATCTCAATCATTCAAAAACAATCATACAATCACAATCATACAATCACAATCATACAATCATAATCATATAATCACACTCATAAAATTGCGGTCATACAATCGCAATCATACAATCACAATCATACCATCACAATCATGCAATCACAATCATACAATCACAATCATACAATCACAATCATTCAAAAACAATCAAACAATCACAATCATACAATCACAATCATACAATCATAATCATATAATCACACTCATAAAATTGCGGTCATACAATCGCAATCATACAATCACAATCATACCATCACAATCATACAGGCACAATCATACAATCACAATCATACAATCACAATCATACAATCACAATCATACAATCACAATCATACAATCACAATCATACAACCACAATCATACAATCCCAATCATATTATCACAATCATACAATCACAATCATACAATCACAATAATACAATCACAATCATACAATCTCAATCATACAATCCCAATCATACAATCACAATCATACAATCACTATCATACAATCACAATCCTACAACCACAATCATACAATCACAATCATACTATCACAATCATACAATCACAATCATACAATCACAATCATACAAAAACAATCATTCAATCACAATCATACAATCACAATCATACAATCACAATCATGCAATCACAATCATACAATCACAATCATACAATCACAATCATACAATCACAATCATACGAAGACAATCATACAATTACTACTATACAATCACAATCATACAAAAACAATCATACAATCACAATCATACGATGACAATCATACAATTACTACTATACAATCACAATCATACAAAAACAATCATACAGTCACAATCACACAATCACTATCATACAATCACAATCATACATTCACAATCATACAATCACAATCATACAATCACAATCATACAATCACAATCATACAATCACAATCATACAATCTCAATCATACAATCACAATAATACAATCACAATCATACAATCTCAATCATACAATCACAATCATACAATCACAATCATTCAATCACAATCATGCAATCACAATCATACAATCACAATCATACAATCACAATCATACAATCACAATCATACGATCACAATCATACGGAGACAATCATACAATTACTACTATACAATCACAATCACACAAAAACAATCATACAATCACAATCATACGATGACAATCATACAATTACTACTATACAATCACAATCACACAAAAACAATCATACAATCACAATCATACAATCACAATCATACAATCACAATCATACAATCACAATCATACAATCACAATCATACATTCACAATCATACAATCACAATCATACAATCACAATCATACAACCACAATAATACAATCACAATCATACAATCTCAATCATACAGTCACAATCATACAATCACAATCATACGATGACAATCATACAATTACTACTATACAATCACAATCATACAATCACAATCATACGAAGACAATCATACAATTACTACTATACAATCACAATCATATAAAAACAATCATACAATCACAATCATACGATGACAATCATACAATTACAACTATACAATCACAATCATACAAAAACAATCATACAATCACAATCACACAATCACTATCATACAATCACAATCATACAATCACAATAATACAATGACAATCATACAATCTCAATCATACAATCACAATCATACAATCACAATCATACAATCACAATCATACAATCACAATCATACAATCACAATCATACAATCACAATCATACAATCACAATCATACAATCGCAATCATACAATCACAATCATACATTCACAATCATACAATCACAATCATACAATCACAATCATACAACCACAATAATACAATCACAATCATACAATCTCAATCATACAGTCACAATCATACAATCACAATCATACGATGACAATCATACAATTACTACTATACAATCACAATCATACAAAAACAACCATACAATCACAATCATACAATCACAATCATACAATCACAATCATACAATCACAATCATACATTCACAATCATACAATCACAATCATACAATCACAATCATACAACCACAATAATACAATCACAATCATACAATCTCAATCATACAGTCACAATCATACAATCACAATCATACAATCTCAATCATTCAAAAACAATCATACAATCACAATCATACAATCACAATCATACAATCATAATCATATAATCACACTCATAAAATTGCGGTCATACAATCGCAATCATACAATCACAATCATACCATCACAATCATGCAATCACAATCATACAATCACAATCATACAATCACAATCATTCAAAAACAATCAAACAATCACAATCATACAATCACAATCATACAATCATAATCATATAATCACACTCATAAAATTGCGGTCATACAATCGCAATCATACAATCACAATCATACCATCACAATCATACAGGCACAATCATACAATCACAATCATACAATCACAATCATACAATCACAATCATACAATCACAATAATACAATCACAATCATACAATCTCAATCATACAATCCCAATCATACAATCCCAATCATACAATCACAATCATACAATCACAATCATACAATCACAATCATACAATCACAATCATACAACCACAATCATACAATCCCAATCATATTATCACAATCATACAATCACAATCATACAATCACAATAATACAATCACAATCATACAATCTCAATCATACAATCCCAATCATACAATCACAATCATACAATCACTATCATACAATCACAATCCTACAACCACAATCATACAATCACAATCATACTATCACAATCATACAATCACAATCATACAATCACAATCATACAAAAACAATCATTCAATCACAATCATACAATCACAATCATACAATCACAATCATGCAATCACAATCATACAATCACAATCATACAATCACAATCATACAATCACAATCATACGAAGACAATCATACAATTACTACTATACAATCACAATCATACAAAAACAATCATACAATCACAATCATACGATGACAATCATACAATTACTACTATACAATCACAATCATACAAAAACAATCATACAGTCACAATCACACAATCACTATCATACAATCACAATCATACATTCACAATCATACAATCACAATCATACAATCACAATCATACAATCACAATCATACAATCACAATCATACAATCTCAATCATACAATCACAATAATACAATCACAATCATACAATCTCAATCATACAATCACAATCATACAATCACAATCATTCAATCACAATCATGCAATCACAATCATACAATCACAATCATACAATCACAATCATACAATCACAATCATACGATCACAATCATACGGAGACAATCATACAATTACTACTATACAATCACAATCACACAAAAACAATCATACAATCACAATCATACGATGACAATCATACAATTACTACTATACAATCACAATCACACAAAAACAATCATACAATCACAATCATACAATCACAATCATACAATCACAATCATACAATCACAATCATACAATCACAATCATACATTCACAATCATACAATCACAATCATACAATCACAATCATACAACCACAATAATACAATCACAATCATACAATCTCAATCATACAGTCACAATCATACAATCACAATCATACGATGACAATCATACAATTACTACTATACAATCACAATCATACAATCACAATCATACGAAGACAATCATACAATTACTACTATACAATCACAATCATATAAAAACAATCATACAATCACAATCATACGATGACAATCATACAATTACAACTATACAATCACAATCATACAAAAACAATCATACAATCACAATCACACAATCACTATCATACAATCACAATCATACAATCACAATAATACAATGACAATCATACAATCTCAATCATACAATCACAATCATACAATCACAATCATACAATCACAATCATACAATCACAATCATACAATCACAATCATACAATCACAATCATACAATCACAATCATACAATCGCAATCATACAATCACAATCATACATTCACAATCATACAATCACAATCATACAATCACAATCATACAACCACAATAATACAATCACAATCATACAATCTCAATCATACAGTCACAATCATACAATCACAATCATACGATGACAATCATACAATTACTACTATACAATCACAATCATACAAAAACAACCATACAATCACAATCATACAATCACAATCATACAATCACAATCATACAATCACAATCATACATTCACAATCATACAATCACAATCATACAATCACAATCATACAACCACAATAATACAATCACAATCATACAATCTCAATCATACAGTCACAATCATACAATCACAATCATACGAAGGCAATCATACAATTACTACTATACAATCACAATCATACAAAAACAATCATACAATCACAATCATACGATGACAATCATACAATTACTACTATACAATCACAATCATACAAAAACAATCATACAATCACAATCATACAACCACAATCATACATTCACAATCATACAATCACAATCATACAATCACAATCATACAATCACAATAATACAATGACAATCATACAATCTCAATCATACAATCACAATCATACAATCACAATCATACAATCACAATCATACAATCACAATCATACAATCACAATCATACAATCACAATAATACAATCACAATCATACAATCACAATCATACAATCACAATCATACAATCACAATCATACAATCACAATCATACTATCGCAATCGTACTATCACAATCATAATATCGCAATCATACAATCACAATCGTACAATCACAATCATACAATCACAATCATTCAATCACAATCATGCAATCACAATCATACGGAGACAATCATACAATTACTACTATACAATCACAATCACACAAAAACAATCATACAATCACAATCATACGATGACAATCATACAATTACTACTATACAATCACAATCACACAAAAACAATCATACAATCACAATCATACAATCACAATCATACAATCCCAATCATACAATCACAATCATACAATCACAATCATACAATCACAATCATACATTCACAATCATACAATCGCAATCATACAATCACAATCATACAACCACAATAATACAATCGCAATCATACAATCTCAATCATACAGTCACAATCATACAATCACAATCATACGATGACAATCATACGATGACAATCATACAATTACTACTATACAATCACAATCACACAAAAACAATCATACAATCACAATCATACAATCACAATCATACAATCACAATCATACAATCACAATCATACAATCACAATCATACAATCACAATCATACATTCACAATCATACAATCACAATCATACAATCACAATCATACAACCACAATAATACAATCACAATCATACAATCTCAATCATACAGTCACAATCATACAATCACAATCATACGATGACAATCATACAATTACTACTATACAATCACAATCATACAAAAACAACCATAAAATCACAATCATACAATCACAATCATACAATCACAATCATACAATCACAATCATACATTCACAATCATACAATCACAATCATACAATCACAATCATACAACCACAATAATACAATCACAATCATACAATCTCAATCATACAATCACAATCATACAATCGCAATCATACAATCACAATCATACAATCACAATCATACAATTACAATCATACAATCACAATCATACAATCACAATCATACAATCACAATCATACAATCACAATCATACAATCACAATCATAATATCGCAATCATACAATCACAATCGTACAATCACAATCATACAATCACAATCATTCAATCACAATCATGCAATCACAATCATACAATCACAATCATACAATCACAATCATACAAAAACAATCATACAATCACAATCATACAATCATAATCATATAATCACACTCATAAAATTGCAATCATACAATCGCAATCATACAATCACAATCATACCATCACAATCATGCAGGCACAATTATAAAATCAGAATCATAGAATCACAATCATACAAAAACAATCATGCAATCACAATCATGCAATCACAATCGTACAATCGCAATCGAACAATCAGAACCATATGATCACAATCATACAATCACAATCGTACAGTCTCAATCATACACGCGCCATCTTACAATCACAATCATACAATCACAATCATACAATCACAACCATACAATCACAATCATACAATCACAATCATACAATCACAATCATACAATCACAATCATACAATCGCAATCAAACAATCACAATCATACGATCGCTATCGTACAATCGCAATCATACGCTCACAATCATTCAATCACAATGATACAATCACAATCATACAATGACAATCATACGATGACAATCATACAATTACTACTATACAATCACAATCATACAAAAACAATCATACAATCACAATCATACAATCACAGTCATACAATCACAATCGTACAATCACAATCATACAATCACAATCATACAATCACAATCATACTATCGCAATCATACAATCACAATCATACAATCACAATCACACAATCACAATCATACAATCACAATCATACTATCGCAATCATACAATCACAATCATACAATCACAATCATACAATCACAATCATACAATCACAATCATGCAATTACAATCATATGATCATAATCATACAAGAACAATCATACAATCACAATAATAGAACCATAATTATACAACCACAATCAAACGATCACAATCATACAATCACAATCATACGATCACAATCGTACGATCACAATCATAGAATCACAATCATACAAAAACAATCATACAATCACAATCATACACTCACAATCATACGCTCACAATCATTCAATCACAATGATACAATCACAATCATACAATCACAATCATACGATCACAATCATACGATCACAATCATACGAAGACAATCATACAATTACTACTATACAATCACAATCATACAAAAACAATCATACAATCACAATCATACGATGACAATCATACAATTACTACTATACAATCACAATCATACAAAAACAATCATACAATCACAATCATACAATCACAATCATACATTCACAATCATACAATCACAATCATACAATCACAATCATACAATCACAATAATGCAATCACAATCATACAATCTCAATCATACGATCACAATCATACGAAGACAATCATACAATTACTACTATACAATCACAATCATACAATCACAATCATACGATGACAATCATACAATTACTACTATACAATCACAATCATACAAAAACAATCATACAATCAGAATCACACAATCACTATCATACAATCACAATCATACATTCACAATCATACAATCACAATCATACAATCACAATCATACAATCACAATAATACAATCACAATCATACAATCACAATAATACAATCACAATCATACAATCTGAATCATACAATCACAATTATACAATCACAATCATACAATCACAATCATACAATCACAATCATACTATCGCAATCATACAATCACAATCATACAATCACAATCATACAATCACAATCATACTATCACAATAATACAATCACAATCATACAATCTCAATCATTCAAAAACAATCATACAATCACAATCATACAATCATAATCATATAATCACAATCATGCAGGCACAATTATAAAATCAGAATCATAGAATCACAATCATACAAAAACAATCATGCAATCACAATCATGCAATCACAATCGTACAATCGCAATCGAACAATCAGAACCATATGATCACAATCATACAATCACAATCGTACAGTCTCAATCATACACGCGCCATCTTACAATCACAATCATACAATCACAATCATACAATCACAACCATACAATCACAATCATACAATCACAATCATACAATCACAATCATACAATCACAATCATACAATCACAATCATACAATCGCAATCAAACAATCACAATCATACGATCGCTATCGTACAATCGCAATCATACACTCACAATCATTCAATCACAATGATACAATCACAATCATACAATGACAATCATACGATGACAATCATACAATTACTACTATACAATCACAATCATACAAAAACAATCATACAATCACAATCATACAATCACAGTCATACAATCACAATCGTACAATCACAATCATACAATCACAATCATACAATCACAATCATACTATCGCAATCATACAATCACAATCATACAATCACAATCATACAATCACAATCATACAATCACAATCATACTATCGCAATCATACAATCACAATCATACAATCACAATCATACAATCACAATCATACAATCACAATCATGCAATTACAATCATATGATCATAATCATACAAGAACAATCATACAATCACAATAATAGAACCATAATTATACAACCACAATCAAACGATCACAATCATACAATCACAATCATACGATCACAATCATACATTCACAATCATACAATCACAATCATACAATCACAATCATACAACCACAATAATACAATCACAATCATACAATCTCAATCATACAATCACAATCATACAATCGCAATCATACAATCACAATCATACAATCACAATCATACAATCACAATCATACAATCACAATCATACAATCACAATCATACAATCACAATCATAATATCGCAATCATACAATCACAATCGTACAATCACAATCATACAATCACAATCATTCAATCACAATCATGCAATCACAATCATACAATCACAATCATACAATCACAATCATACAAAAACAATCATACAATCACAATCATACAATCACAATCATACAATCATAATCATATAATCACACTCATAAAATTGCAATCATACAATCGCAATCATACAATCACAATCATACCATCACAATCATGCAGGCACAATTATAAAATCAGAATCATAGAATCACAATCATACAAAAACAATCATGCAATCACAATCAGGCAATCACAATCGTACAATCGCAATCGAACAATCAGAACCATATGATCACAATCATACAATCACAATCGTACACTCTCAATCATACACGCGCCATCTTACAATCACAATCATACAATCACAATCATACAATCACAACCATACAATCACAATCATACAATCACAATCATACAATCACAATCATACAATCACAATCATACAATCACAATCATACAATCGCAATCAAACAATCACAATCATACGATCGCTATCGTACAATCGCAATCATACACTCACAATCATTCAATCACAATGATACAATCACAATCATACAATGACAATCATACGATGACAATCATACAATTACTACTATACAATCACAATCATACAAAAACAATCATACAATCACAATCATACAATCACAGTCATACAATCACAATCGTACAATCACAATCATACAATCACAATCATACAATCGCAATCATACTATCGCAATCATACAATCACAATCATACAATCACAATCATACAATCACAATCATACAATCACAATCATACTATCGCAATCATACAATCACAATCATACAATCACAATCATACAATCACAATCATACAATCACAATCATACAATCACAATCATGCAATTACAATCATATGATCATAATCATACAAGAACAATCATACAATCACAATAATAGAACCATAATTATACAACCACAATCAAACAATCACAATCATACAATCACAATCATACGATCACAATCGTACGATCACAATCATAGAATCACAATCATACAAAAACAATCATACAATCACAATCATACACTCACAATCATACGCTCACAATCATTCAATCACAATGATACAATCACAATCATACAATCACAATCATACGATCACAATCATACGATCACAATCATACGAAGACAATCATACAATTACTACTATACAATCACAATCATACAAAAACAATCATACAATCACAATCATACGATGACAATCATACAATTACTACTATACACTCACAATCATACAAAAACAATCATACAATCACAATCATACAATCACAATCATACATTCACAATCATACAATCACAATCATACAATCACAATCATACAATCACAATCATACAATCACAATAATACAATCACAATCATACAATCTCAATCATACGATCACAATCATACGAAGACAATCATACAATTACTACTATACAATCACAATCATACAATCACAATCATACGATGACAATCATACAATCAGAATCACACAATCACTATCATACAATCACAATCATACATTCACAATCATACAATCACAATCATACAATCACAATCATACAATCACAATAATACAATCACAATCATACAATCACAATAATACAATCACAATCATACAATCTCAATCATACAATCACAATTATACAATCACAATCATACAATCACAATCATACAATCACAATCATACTATCGCAATCATACAATCACAATCATACAATCACAATCATACAATCACAATCATACTATCAGAATAATACAATCACAATCATACAATCTCAATCATTCAAAAACAATCATACAATCACAATCATACAGTCACAATCATACAATCATAATCATACAATCACACTCATAAAATTGCGGTCATACAATCGCAATCATACAATCACAATCATACCATCACAATCATGCAATCACAATCATACAATCACAATCATACAATCACAATCATTCAAAAACAATCATACAATCACAATCATACAATCACAATCATACAATCATAATCATATAATCACACTCATAAAATTGCGGTCATACAATCGCAATCATACAATCACAATCATACCATCACAATCATACAGGCACAATCATACAATCACAATCATACAATCACAATCATACAATCACAATCATACAATCACAATAATACAATCACAATCATACAATCTCAATCATACAATCCCAATCATACAATCCCAATCATACAATCACAATCATACAATCACAATCATACAATCACAATCATACAACCACAATCATACAATCCCAATCATATTATCACAATCATACAATCACAATCATACAATCACAATAATACAATCACAATCATACAATCTCAATCATACAATCCCAATCATACAATCACAATCATACAATCACTATCATACAATCACAATCCTACAACCACAATCATACAATCACAATCATACTATCACAATCATACAATCACAATCATACAATCACAATCATACAAAAACAATCATTCAATCACAATCAGACAATCACAATCATACAATCACAATCATGCAATCACAATCATACAATCACAATCATACAATCACAATCATACAATCACAATCATACGAAGACAATCATACAATTACTACTATACAATCACAATCATACAAAAACAATCATACAATCACAATCATACGATGACAATCATACAATTACTACTATACAATCACAATCATACAAAAACAATCATACAATCACAATCACACAATCACTATCATACAATCACAATCATACATTCACAATCATACAATCACAATCATACAATCACAATCATACAATCACAATCATACAATCACAATCATACAATCTCAATCATACAATCACAATAATACAACCACAATCATACAATCTCAATCATACAATCACAATCATACAATCACAATCATACAATCACAATCATACGATCACAATCATACGAAGGCAATCATACAATTACTACTATACAATCACAATCATACAAAAACAATCATACAATCACAATCATACGATGACAATCATACAATTACTACTATACAATCACAATCATACAAAAACAATCATACAATCACAATCATACAACCACAATCATACATTCACAATCATACAATCACAATCATACAATCACAATCATACAATCACAATAATACAATGACAATCATACAATCTCAATCATACAATCACAATCATACAACCACAATCATACAATCACAATCATACAATCACAATCATACAATCACAATCATACAATCACAATAATACAATCACAATCATACAATCACAATCATACAATCACAATCATACAATCACAATCATACTATCGCAATCGTACAATCACAATCATAATATCGCAATCATACAATCACAATCGTACAATCACAATCATACAATCACAATCATTCAATCACAATCATGCAATCACAATCATACAATCACAATCATACAATCACAATCATACGATCACAATCATACGGAGACAATCATACAATTACTACTATACAATCGCAATCACACAAAAACAATCATACAATCACAATCATACGATGACAATCATACAATTACTACTATACAATCACAATTACACAAAAACAATCATACAATCACAATCATACACTCACAATCATACAATCACAATCATACAATCACAATCATACAATCACAATCATACATTCACAATCATACAATCACAATCATACAATCACAATCATACAACCACAATAATACAATCACAATCATACAATCTCAATCATACAGTCACAATCATACAATCACAATCATACGATGACAATCATACAATTACTGCTATACAATCACAATCATACAAAAACAACCATAAAATCACAATCATACAATCACAATCATACAATCACAATCATACAATCACAATCATACAATCACAATCATACGAAGACAATCATACAATTACTACTATACAATCACAATCATACAAAAACAATCATACAATCACAATCATACGATGACAATCATACAATTACTACTATACAATCACAATCATACAAAAACAATCATACAATCACAATCACACAATCACTATCATACAATCACAATCATACATTCACAATCATACAATCACAATCATACAATCACAATCATACAATCACAATAGTCCAATCACAATCATACAATCTCAATCATACAATCACAATAATACAATCACAATCATACAATCTCAATCATACAATCACAATCATACAATCACAATCATACAATCACAATCATACGATCACAATCATACGAAGGCAATCATACAATTACTACTATACAATCACAATCATACAAAAACAATCATACAATCACAATCATACGATGACAATCATACAATTACTACTATACAATCACAATCATACAAAAACAATCATACAATCACAATCATACAACCACAATCATACATTCACAATCATACAATCACAATCATACAATCACAATCATACAATCACAATCATACAATCACAATCATACGATCACAATAATACAATCACAATCATACAATCACAATCATACAATCACAATCATACTATCGCAATCGTACAATCACAATCATAATATCGCAATCATACAATCACAATCGTACAATCACAATCATACAATCACAATCATTCAATCACAATCATGCAATCACAATCATACAATCACAATCATACAATCACAATCATACGATCACAATCATACGGAGACAATCATACAATTACTACTATACAATCACAATCACACAAAAACAATCATACAATCACAATCATACGATGACAATCATACAATTACTACTATACAATCACAATCACACAAAAACAATCATACAATCACAATCATACAATCACAATCATACAATCACAATCATACAATCACAATCATACAATCACAATCATACAATCACAATCATACATTCACAATCATACAATCACAATCATACAATCACAATCATACAACCACAATAATACAATCACAATCATACAATCTCAATCATACAGTCACAATCATACAATCACAATCATACGAAGGCAATCATACAATTACTACTATACAATCACAATCATACAAAAACAATCATACAATCACAATCATACGATGACAATCATACAATTACTACTATACAATCACAATCATACAAAAACAATCATACAATCACAATCATACAACCACAATCATACATTCACAATCATACAATCACAATCATACAATCACAATCATACAATCACAATAATACAATGACAATCATACAATCTCAATCATACAATCACAATCATACAATCACAATCATACAATCACAATCATACAATCACAATCATACAATCACAATCATACAATCACAATAATACAATCACAATCATACAATCACAATCATACAATCACAATCATACTATCGCAATCGTACAATCACAATCATAATATCGCAATCATACAATCACAATCGTACAATCACAATCATACAATCACAATCATTCAATCACAATCATGCAATCACAATCATACAATCACAATCATACAATCACAATCATACGATCACAATCATACGGAGACAATCATACAATTACTACTATACAATCACAATCACACAAAAACAATCATACAATCACAATCATACGATGACAATCATACAATTACTACTATACAATCACAATTACACAAAAACAATCATACAATCACAATCATACAATCACAATCATACAATCACAATCATACAGTCACAATCATACAATCACAATCATACATTCACAATCATACAATCACAATCATACAATCACAATCATACAACCACAATAATACAATCACAATCATACAATCTCAATCATACAGTCACAATCATACAATCACAATCATACGATGACAATCATACAATTACTACCATACAATCACAATCATACAAAAACAACCATAAAATCACAATCATACAATCACAATCATACAATCACAATCATACAATCACAATCATACAATCACAATCATACGAAGACAATCATACAATTACTACTATACAATCACAATCATACAAAAACAATCATACAATCACAATCATACGATGACAATCATACAATTACTACTATACAATCACAATCATACAAAAACAATCATACAATCACAATCACACAATCACTATCATACAATCACAATCATACAATCACAATCATACAATCACAATCATACTATCGCAATCATACAATCACAATCATACAATCACAATCATACAATCACAATCATACAATCACAATCATACTATCAGAATAATACAATCACAATCATACAATCTCAATCATTCAAAAACAATCATACAATCACAATCATACAGTCACAATCATACAATCATAATCATATAATCACACTCATAAAATTGCGGTCATACAATCGCAATCATACAATCACAATCATACCATCACAATCATGCAATCACAATCATACAATCACAATCATACAATCACAATCATTCAAAAACAATCATACAATCACAATCATACAATCACAATCATACAATCATAATCATATAATCACACTCATAAAATTGCGGTCATACAATCGCAATCATACAATCACAATCATACCATCACAATCATACAGGCACAATCATACAATCACAATCATACAATCACAATCATACAATCACAATCATACAATCACAATAATACAATCACAATCATACAATCTCAATCATACAATCCCAATCATACAATCCCAATCATACAATCACAATCATACAATCACAATCATACAATCACAATCATACAACCACAATCATACAATCCCAATCATATTATCACAATCATACAATCACAATCATACAATCACAATAATACAATCACAATCATACAATCTCAATCATACAATCCCAATCATACAATCACAATCATACAATCACTATCATACAATCACAATCCTACAACCACAATCATACAATCACAATCATACTATCACAATCATACAATCACAATCATACAATCACAATCATACAAAAACAATCATTCAATCACAATCAGACAATCACAATCATACAATCACAATCATGCAATCACAATCATACAATCACAATCATACAATCACAATCATACAATCACAATCATACGAAGACAATCATACAATTACTACTATACAATCACAATCATACAAAAACAATCATACAATCACAATCATACGATGACAATCATACAATTACTACTATACAATCACAATCATACAAAAACAATCATACAATCACAATCACACAATCACTATCATACAATCACAATCATACATTCACAATCATACAATCACAATCATACAATCACAATCATACAATCACAATCATACAATCACAATCATACAATCTCAATCATGCAATCACAATAATACAATCACAATCATACAATCTCAATCATACAATCACAATCATACAATCACAATCATACAATCACAATCATACAATCACAATCATAGGATCACAATCATACGAAGGCAATCATACAATTACTACTATACAATCACAATCATACAAAAACAATCATACAATCACAATCATACGATGACAATCATACAATTACTACTATACAATCACAATCATACAAAAACAATCATACAATCACAATCATACAACCACAATCATACATTCACAATCATACAATCACAATCATACAATCACAATCATACAATCACAATAATACAATGACAATCATACAATCTCAATCATACAATCACAATCATACAATCAGAATCATACAATCACAATCATACAATCACAATCATACAATCACAATAATACAATCACAATCATACAATCACAATCATACAATCACAATCATACAATCACAATCATACAATCACAATCATACTATCGCAATCGTACAATCACAATCATAATATCGCAATCATACAATCACAATCGTACAATCACAATCATACAATCACAATCATTCAATCACAATCATGCAATCACAATCATACAATCACAATCATACAATCACAATCATACGATTACAATCATACGGAGACAATCATACAATTACTACTATACAATCACAATCACACAAAAACAATCATACAATCACAATCATACGATGACAATCATACAATTACTACTATACAATCACAATCATACAAAAACAATCATACAATCACAATCATACAACCACAATCATACATTCACAATCATACAATCACAATCATACAATCACAATCATACAATCACAATCATACATTCACAATCATACAATCACAATCATACAATCACAATCATACAACCACAATAATACAATCACAATCATACAATCTCAATCATACAGTCACAATCATACAATCACAATCATACGAAGGCAATCATACAATTACTACTATACAATCACAATCATACAAAAACAATCATACAATCACAATCATACGATGACAATCATACAATTACTACTATACAATCACAATTACACAAAAACAATCATACAATCACAATCATACAATCACAATCATACAATCACAATCATACAAAAACAATCATACAATCACAATCACACAATCACTATCATACAATCACAATCATACATTCACAATCATACAATCACAATCATACAATCACAATCATACAATCACAATAGTACAATCACAATCATACCATCTCAATCATACAATCACAATAATACAATCACAATCATACAATCTCAATCATACAATCACAATCATACAATCACAATCATACAATCACAATCATACGATCACAATCATACGAAGGCAATCATACAATTACTACTATACAATCACAATCATACAAAAACAATCATACAATCACAATCATACGATGACAATCATACAATTACTACTATACAATCACAATCATACAAAAACAATCATACAATCACAATCATACAACCACAATCATACATTCACAATCATACAATCACAATCATACAATCACAATCATACAATCACAATCATACAATCACAATCATACAATCACAATAATACAATCACAATCATACAATCACAATCATACAATCACGATCATACTATCGCAATCGTACAATCACAATCATAATATCGCAATCATACAATCACAATCGTACAATCACAATCATACAATCACAATCATTCAATCACAATCATGCAATCACAATCATACAATCACAATCATACAATCACAATCATACGATCACAATCATACGGAGACAATCATACAATTACTACTATACAATCACAATCACACAAAAACAATCATACAATCACAATCATACGATGACAATCATACAATTACTACTATACAATCACAATTACACAAAAACAATCATACAATCACAATCATACAATCACAATCATACAATCACAATCATACAATCACAATCATACAATCACAATCATACATTCACAATCATACAATCACAATCATACAATCACAATCATACAACCACAATAATACAATCACAATCATACAATCTCAATCATACAGTCACAATCATACAATCACAATCATACGATGACAATCATACAATTACTACCATACAATCACAATCATACAAAAACAACCATAAAATCACAATCATACAATCACAATCATACAATCACAATCATACAATCACAATCATACAATCACAATCATACGAAGACAATCATACAATTACTACTATACAATCACAATCATACAAAAACAATCATACAATCACAATCATACGATGACAATCATACAATTACTACTATACAGTCACAATCATACAAAAACAATCATACAATCACAATCACACAATCACTATCATACAATCACAATCATACATTCACAATCATACAATCACAATCATACAATCACAATAATACAATGACAATCATACAATCTCAATCATACAATCACAATCATACAATCACAATCATACAATCACAATCATACAATCACAATCATACAATCACAATCATACAATCACAAGAATACAATCACAATCATACAATCACAATCATACAATCACAATCATACTATCGCAATCGTACAATCACAATCATAATATCGCAATCATACAATCACAATCGTACAATCACAATCATACAATCACAATCATTCAATCACAATCATGCAATCACAATCATACAATCACAATCATACAATCACAATCATACGATCACAATCATACGGAGACAATCATACAATTACTACTATACAATTCCAATCACACAAAAACAATCATACAATCACAATCATACGATGACAATCATACAATTACTACTATACAATCACAATTACACAAAAACAATCATACAATCACAATCATACAATCACAATCATACAATCACAATCATACAATCACAATCATACAATCACAATCATACATTCACAATCATACAATCACAATCATACAATCACAATCATACAACCACAATAATACAATCACAATCATACAATCTCAATCATACAGTCACAATCATACAATCACAATCATACGATGACAATCATACAATTACTACTATACAATCACAATCATACAAAAACAACCATAAAATCACAATCATACAATCACAATCATACAATCACAATCATACAATCACAATCATACAATCACAATCATACAATCACAATCATACGAAGACAATCATACAATTACTACTATACAATCACAATCATACAAAAACAATCATACAATCACAATCATACGATGACAATCATACAATTACTACTATACAATCACAATCATACAAAAACAATCATACAATCACAATCACACAATCACTATCATACAATCACAATCATACATTCACAATCATACAATCACAATCATACAATCACAATCATACAATCACAATAGTCCAATCACAATCATACAATCTCAATCATACAATCACAATAATACAATCACAATCATACAATCTCAATCATACAATCACAATCATACAATCACAATCATACAATCACAATCATACGATCACAATCATACGAAGGCAATCATACAATTACTACTATACAATCACAATCATACAAAAACAATCATACAATCACAATCATACGATGACAATCATACAATTACTACTATACAATCACAATCATACAAAAACAATCATACAATCACAATCAGACAATCACAATCATACAATCACAATCATACAATCACAATCATACAATCACAATCATAATATCGCAATCATACAATCACAATCGTACAATCACAATCATACAATCACAATCATTCAATCACAATCATGCAATCACAATCATACAATCACAATCATACAATCACAATCATACGATCACAATCATACGGAGACAATCATACAATTACTACTATACAATCACAATCACACAAAAACAATCATACAATCACAATCATACGATGACAATCATACAATTACTACTATACAATCACAATCACACAAAAACAATCATACAATCACAATCATACAATCACAACCATACAATCACAATCATACAATCACAATCATACAATCACAATCATACAATCACAATCATACAATCACAATCATACAATCGCAATCAAACAATCACAATCATACGATCGCTATCGTACAATCGCAATCATACACTCACAATCATTCAATCACAATGATACAATCACAATCATACAATGACAATCATACGATGACAATCATACAATTACTACTATACAATCACAATCATACAAAAACAATCATACAATCACAATCATACAATCACAGTCATACAATCACAATCGTACAATCACAATCATACAATCACAATCATACAATCACAATCATACTATCGCAATCATACAATCACAATCATACAATCACAATCATACAATCACAATCATACAATCACAATCATACTATCGCAATCATACAATCACAATCATACAATCACAATCATACAATCACAATCATACAATCACAATCATACAATCACAATCATGCAATTACAATCATATGATCATAATCATACAAGAACAATCATACAATCACAATAATAGAACCATAATTATACAACCACAATCAAACGATCACAATCATACAATCACAATCATACGATCACAATCATACATTCACAATCATACAATCACAATCATACAATCACAATCATACAACCACAATCATACAATCACAATCATACTATCGCAATCATACAATCACAATCATACAATCACAATCATAAAATCACAATCATACAATCACAATCATAATATCGCAATCATACAATCACAATCGTACAATCACAATCATACAATCACAATCATTCAATCACAATCATGCAATCACAATCATACAATCACAATCATACAATCACAATCATACAAAAACAATCATACAATCACAATCATACAATCACAATCATACAATCATAATCATATAATCACACTCATAAAATTGCAATCATACAATCGCAATCATACAATCACAATCATACCATCACAATCATGCAGGCACAATTATAAAATCAGAATCATAGAATCACAATCATACAAAAACAATGATGCAATCACAATCAGGCAATCACAATCGTACAATCGCAATCGAACAATCAGAACCATATGATCACAATCATACAATCACAATCGTACACTCTCAATCATACACGCGCCATCTTACAATCACAATCATACAATCACAATCATACAATCACAACCATACAATCACAATCATACAATCACAATCATACAATCACAATCATACAATCACAATCATACAATCACAATCATACAATCGCAATCAAACAATCACAATCATACGATCGCTATCGTACAATCGCAATCATACACTCACAATCATTCAATCACAATGATACAATCACAATCATACAATGACAATCATACGATGACAATCATACAATTACTACTATACAATCACAATCATACAAAAACAATCATACAATCACAATCATACAATCACAGTCATACAATCACAATCGTACAATCACAATCATACAATCACAATCATACCATCGCAATCATACTATCGCAATCATACAATCACAATCATACAATCACAATCATACAATCACAATCATACAATCACAATCATACAATCACAATAATACAATCACAATCATACAATCACAATCATACAATCACAATCATACTATCGCAATCGTACAATCACAATCATAATATCGCAATCATACAATCACAATCGTACAATCACAATCATACAATCACAATCATTCAATCACAATCATGCAATCACAATCATACAATCACAATCATACAATCACAATCATACGATCACAATCATACGGAGACAATCATACAATTACTACTATACAATCACAATCACACAAAAACAATCATACAATCACAATCATACGATGACAATCATACAATTACTACTATACAATCACAATCACACAAAAACAATCATTCAATCACAATGATACAATCACAATCATACAATGACAATCATACGATGACAATCATACAATTACTACTATACAATCACAATCATACAAAAACAATCATACAATCACAATCATACAATCACAGTCATACAATCACAATCGTACAATCACAATCATACAATCACAATCATACAATCACAATCATACTATCGCAATCATACAATCACAATCATACAATCACAATCATACAATCACAATCATACGATCACAATAATACAATCACAATCATACAATCACAATCATACAATCACAATCATACTATCGCAATCGTACAATCACAATCATAATATCGCAATCATACAATCACAATCGTACAATCACAATCATACAATCACAATCATTCAATCACAATCATGCAATCACAATCATACAATCACAATCATACAATCACAATCATACAACCACAATAATACAATCACAATCATACAATCTCAATCATACAGTCACAATCATACAATCACAATCATACGAAGGCAATCATACAATTACTACTATACAATCACAATCATACAAAAACAATCATACAATCACAATCATACAATTACTACTATACAATCACAATCATACAAAAACAATCATACAATCACAATCATACAACCACAATCATACATTCACAATCATACAATCACAATCATACAATCACAATCATACAATCACAATAATACAATGACAATCATACAATCTCAATCATACAAACACAATCATACAATCACAATCATACAATCACAATCATACAATCACAATCATACAATCACAATCATACAATCACAATCATACAATCACAATAATACAATCACAATCATACAATCACAATCATACTATCGCAATCGTACAATCACAATCATAATATCGCAATCATACAATCACAATCGTACAATCACAATCATACAATCACAATCATTCAATCACAATCATGCAATCACAATCATACAATCACAATCATACAATCACAATCATACGATCACAATCATACGGAGACAATCATACAATTACTACTATACAATCACAATCACACAAAAACAATCATACAATCACAATCATACGATGACAATCATACAATTACTACTATACAATCACAATCACACAAAAACAATCCTACAATCACAATCATACAATCACAATCATACAATCACAATCATACAATCACAATCATACAATCACAATCATACTATCGCAATCGTACAATCACAATCATAATATCGCAATCATACAATCACAATCGTACAATCACAATCATACAATCACAATCATTCAATCACAATCATGCAATCACAATCATACAATCACAATCATACAATCACAATCATACGATCACAATCATACGGAGACAATCATACAATTACTACTATACAACCACAATCACACAAAAACAATCATACAATCACAATCATACGATGACAATCATACAATTACTACTATACAATCACAATCACACAAAAACAATCATACAATCACAATCATACAATCACAACCATACAATCACAATCATACAATCACAATCATACAATCACAATCATACAATCACAATCATACAATCACAATCATACAATCGCAATCAAACAATCACAATCATACGATCGCTATCGTACAATCGCAATCATAGACTCACAATCATTCAATCACAATGATACAATCACAATCATACAATGACAATCATACGATGACAATCATACAATTACTACTATACAATCACAATCATACAAAAACAATCATACAATCACAATCATACAATCACAGTCATACAATCACAATCGTACAATCACAATCATACAATCACAATCATACAATCACAATCATACTATCGCAATCATACAATCACAATCATATAATCACAATCATACAATCACAATCATACAATCACAATCATACTATCGCAATCATACAATCACAATCATACAATCACAATCATACAATCACAATCATACAATCACAATCATGCAATTACAATCATATGATCATAATCATACAAGAACAATCATACAATCACAATAATAGAACCATAATTATACAACCACAATCAAACGATCACAATCATACAATCACAATCATACGATCACAATCATACATTCACAATCATACAATCACAATCATACAATCACAATCATACAACCACAATAATACAATCACAATCATACAATCTCAATCATACAATCACAATCATACAATCGCAATCATACAATCACAATCATACAATCACAATCATACAATCACAATCATACAATCACAATCATACAATCACAATCATACAATCACAATCATACAATCACAATCATACAATCACAATCACAATATCGCAATCATACAATCACAATCGTACAATCACAATCATACAATCACAATCATTCAATCACAATCATGCAATCACAATCATACAATCACAATCATACAATCACAATCATACAAAAACAATCATACAATCACAATCATACAATCACAATCATACAATCATAATCATATAATCACACTCATAAAATTGCAATCATACAATCGCAATCATACAATCACAATCATACCATCACAATCATGCAGGCACAATTATAAAATCAGAATCATAGAATCACAATCATACAAAAACAATCATGCAATCACAATCAGGCAATCACAATCGTACAATCGCAATCGAACAATCAGAACCATATGATCACAATCATACAATCACAATCGTACACTCTCAATCATACACGCGCCATCTTACAATCACAATCATACAATCACAATCATACAATCACAATCATACAATCACAATCATACAATCACAATCATACAATCACAATCATACAATCACAATCATACAATCGCAATCAAACAATCACAATCATACGATCGCTATCGTACAATCGCAATCATACACTCACAATCATTCAATCACAATGATACAATCACAATCATACAATGACAATCATACGATGACAATCATACAATTACTACTATACAATCACAATCATACAAAAACAATCATACAATCACAATCATACAATCACAGTCATACAATCACAATCGTACAATCACAATCATACAATCACAATCATACAATCGCAATCATACTATCGTAATCATACAATCACAATCATACAATCACAATCATACAATCACAATCATACAATCACAATCATACTATCGCAATCATACAATCACAATCATACAATCACAATCATACAATCACAATCATACAATCACAATCATACAATCACAATCATACAATCACAATCATACAATCACAATAATACAAGAACAATCATACAATCACAATAATAGAACCATAATTATACAACCACAATCAAACGATCACAATCATACAATCACAATCATACGATCACAATCGTACGATCACAATCATAGAATCACAATCATACAAAAACAATCATACAATCACAATCATACACTCACAATCATACGCTCACAATCATTCAATCACAATGATACAATCACAATCATACAATCACAATCATACGATCACAATCATACGATCACAATCATACGAAGACAATCATACAATTACTACTATACAATCACAATCATACAAAAACAATCATACAATCACAATCACACGATGACAATCATACAATTACTACTATACAATCACAATCATACAAAAACAATCATACAATCACAATCATACAATCACAATCATACATTCACAATCATACAATCACAATCATACAATCACAATCATACAATCACAATAATACAATCACAATCATACAATCTCAATCATACGATCACAATCATACGAAGACAATCATACAATTACTACTATACAATCACAATCATACAATCACAATCATACGATGACAATCATACAATCAGAATCACACAATCACTATCATACAATCACAATCATACATTCACAATCATACAATCACAATCATACAATCACAATCATACAATCACAATCATACAATCACAATAATACAATCACAATCATACAATCACAATAATACAATCACAATCATACAATCTCAATCATACAATCACAATTATACAATCACAATCATACAATCACAATCATACAATCACAATCATACTATCGCAATCATACAATCACAATCATACAATCACAATCATACAATCACAATCATACTATCAGAATAATACAATCACAATCATACAATCTCAATCATTCAAAAACAATCATACAATCACAATCATACAGTCACAATCATACAATCATAATCATATAATCACACTCATAAAATTGCGGTCATACAATCGCAATCATACAATCACAATCATACCATCACAATCATGCAATCACAATCATACAATCACAATCATACAATCACAATCATTCAAAAACAATCATACAATCACAATCATACAATCACAATCATACAATCATAATCATATAATCACACTCATAAAATTGCGGTCATACAATCGCAATCATACAATCACAATCATACCATCACAATCATACAGGCACAATCATACAATCACAATCATACAATCACAATCATACAATCACAATCATACAATCACAATAATACAATCACAATCATACAATCTCAATCATACAATCCCAATCATACAATCCCAATCATACAATCACAATCATACAATCACAATCATACAATCACAATCATACAACCACAATCATACAATCCCAATCATATTATCACAATCATACAATCACAATCATACAATCACAATAATACAATCACAATCATACAATCTCAATCATACAATCCCAATCATACAATCACAATCATACAATCACTATCATACAATCACAATCCTACAACCACAATCATACAATCACAATCATACTATCACAATCATACAATCACAATCATACAATCACAATCATACAAAAACAATCATTCAATCACAATCAGACAATCACAATCATACAATCACAATCATGCAATCACAATCATACAATCACAATCATACAATCACAATCATACAATCACAATCATACAATCACAATCATACGAAGACAATCATACAATTACTACTATACAATCACAATCATACAAAAACAATCATACAATCACAATCATACGATGACAATCATACAATTACTACTATACAATCACAATCATACAAAAACAATCATACAATCACAATCACACAATCACTATCATACAATCACAATCATACATTCACAATCATACAATCACAATCATACAATCACAATCATACAATCACAATCATACAATCACAATCATACAATCTCAATCATACAATCACAATAATACAATCACAATCATACAATCTCAATCATACAATCACAATCATACAATCACAATCATACAATCACAATCATACAATCACAATCATACGATCACAATCATACGAAGGCAATCATAATATTACTACTATACAATCACAATCATACAAAAACAATCATACAATCACAATCATACGATGACAATCATACAATTACTACTATACAATCACAATCATACAAAAACAATCATACAATCACAATCATACAACCACAATCATACATTCACAATCATACAATCACAATCATACAATCACAATCATACAATCACAATAATACAATGACAATCATACAATCTCAATCATACAATCACAATCATACAATCACAATCATACAATCACAATCATACAATCACAATCATACAATCACAATAATACAATCACAATCATACAATCACAATCATACAATCACAATCATACTATCGCAATCGTACAATCACAATCATAATATCGCAATCATACAATCACAATCGTACAATCACAATCATACAATCACAATCATTCAATCACAATCATGCAATCACAATCATACAATCACAATCATACAATCACAATCATACGATCACAATCATACGGAGACAATCATACAATTACTACTATACAATCACAATCACACAAAAACAATCATACAATCACAGTCATACGATGACAATCATACAATTACTACTATACAATCACAATTACACAAAAACAATCATACAATCACAATCATACAATCACAATCATACAATCACAATCATACAATCACAATCATACAATCACAATCATACATTCACAATCATACAATCACAATCATACAATCACAATCATACAACCACAATAATACAATCACAATCATACAATCTCAATCATACAGTCACAATCATACAATCACAATCATACGATGACAATCATACAATTACTACTATACAATCACAATCATACAAAAACAACCATAAAATCACAATCATACAATCACAATCATACAATCACAATCATACAATCACAATCATACAATCACAATCATACGAAGACAATCATACAATTACTACTATACAATCACAATCATACAAAAACAATCATACAATCACAATCATACGATGACAATCATACAATTACTACTATACAATCACAATCATACAAAAACAATCATACAATCACAATCACACAATCACTATCATACAATCACAATCATACATTCACAATCATACAATCACAATCATACAATCACAATCATACAATCACAATAGTCCAATCACAATCATACAATCTCAATCATACAATCACAATAATACAATCACAATCATACAATCTCAATCATACAATCACAATCATACAATCACAATCATACAATCACAATCATACGATCACAATCATACGAAGGCAATCATACAATTACTACTATACAATCACAATCATACAAAAACAATCATACAATCACAATCATACGATGACAATCATACAATTACTACTATACAATCACAATCATACAAAAACAATCATACAATCACAATCATACAACCACAATCATACATTCACAATCATACAATCACAATCATACAATCACAATCATACAATCACAATCATACAATCACAATCATACGATCACAATAATACAATCACAATCATACAATCACAATCATACAATCACAATCATACTATCGCAATCGTACAATCACAATCATAATATCGCAATCATACAATCACAATCGTACAATCACAATCATACAATCACAATCATTCAATCACAATCATGCAATCACAATCATACAATCACAATCATACAATCACAATCATACGATCACAATCATACGGAGACAATCATACAATTACTACTATACAATCACAATCACACAAAAACAATCATACAATCACAATCATACGATGACAATCATACAATTACTACTATACAATCACAATCACACAAAAACAATCATACAATCACAATCAAACAATCACAATCATACAATCACAATCATACAATCACAATCATACAATCACAATCATACAATCACAATCATACATTCACAATCATACAATCACAATCATACAATCACAATCATACAACCACAATAATACAATCACAATCATACAATCTCAATCATACAGTCACAATCATACAATCACAATCATACGAAGGCAATCATACAATTACTACTATACAATCACAATCATACAAAAACAATCATACAATCACAATCATACAATTACTACTATACAATCACAATCATACAAAAACAATCATACAATCACAATCATACAACCACAATCATACATTCACAATCATACAATCACAATCATACAATCACAATCATACAATCACAATAATACAATGACAATCATACAATCTCAATCATACAAACACAATCATACAATCACAATCATACAATCACAATCATACAATCACAATCATACAATCACAATCATACAATCACAATAATACAATCACAATCATACAATCACAATCATACAATCACAATCATACTATCGCAATCGTACAATCACAATCATAATATCGCAATCATACAACCACAATCATACATTCACAATCATACAATCACAATCATACAATCACTATCATACAATCACAATAATACAATGACAATCATACAATCTCAATCATACAAACACAATCATACAATCACAATCATACAATCACAATCATACAATCACAATCATACAATCACAATCATTCAATCACAATCATGCAATCACAATCATACAATCACAATCATACAATCACAATCATACGATCACAATCATACGGAGACAATCATACAATTACTACTATACAATCACAATCACACAAAAACAATCATACAATCACAATCATACGATGACAATCATACAATTACTACTATACAATCACAATCACACAAAAACAATCCTACAATCACAATCATACAATCACAATCATACAATCACAATCATACAATCACAATCATACAATCACAATCATACAATCACAATCATACAATCACAATCATACATTCACAATCATACAATCACAATCATACAATCACAATCATACAATCACAATCATACAATCACAATAATACAATGACAATCATACAATCTCAATCATACAATCACAATCATACAATCACAATCATACAATCAGAATCATACAATCACAATCATACAATCACAATCATACAATCACAATCATACAATCACAATAATACAATCACAATCATACAATCACAATCATACAATCACAATCATACTATCGCAATCGTACAATCACAATCATAATATCGCAATCATACAATCACAATCGTACAATCACAATCATACAATCACAATCATTCAATCACAATCATGCAATCACAATCATACAATCACAATCATACAATCACAATCATACGATCACAATCATACGGAGACAATCATACAATTACTACTATACAATCACAATCACACAAAAACAATCATACAATCACAATCATACGATGACAATCATACAATTACTACTATACAATCACAATCACACAAAAACAATCATACAATCACAATCATACAATCACAATCATACAATCACAATCATACAATCACAATCATACAATCACAATCATACAATCACAATCATACAATCACAATCATACAATCACAATCATACATTCACAATCATACAATCACAATCATACAATCACAATCATACAACCACAATAATACAATCACAATCATACAATCTCAATCATACAGTCACAATCATACAATCACAATCATACGAAGGCAATCATACAATTACTACTATACAATCACAATCATACAAAAACAATCATACAATCACAATCATACAATTACTACTATACAATCACAATCATACAAAAACAATCATACAATCACAATCATACAATCACAATCACACAATCACTATCATACAATCACAATCATACATTCACAATCATACAATCACAATCATACAATCACAATCATACAATCACAATAGTCCAATCACAATCATACAATCTCAATCATACAATCACAATAATACAATCACAATCATACAATCTCAATCATACAATCACAATCATACAATCACAATCATACAATCACAATCATACGATCACAATCATACGAAGGCAATCATACAATTACTACTATACAATCACAATCATACAAAAACAATCATACAATCACAATCATACGATGACAATCATACAATTACTACTATACAATCACAATCATACAAAAACAATCATACAATCACAATCATACAACCACAATCATACATTCACAATCATACAATCACAATCATACAATCACAATCATACAATCACAATCATACAATCACAATCATACGATCACAATAATACAATCACAATCATACAATCACAATCATACAATCACAATCATACTATCGCAATCGTACAATCACAATCATAATATCGCAATCATACAATCACAATCGTACAATCACAATCATACAATCACAATCATACAATCACAATCATACAATCACAATCATACATTCACAATCATACAATCACAATCATACAATCACAATCATACAATCACAATCATACAATCACAATAATACAATGACAATCATACAATCTCAATCATACAATCACAATCATACAATCACAATCATACAATCAGAATCATACAATCACAATCATACAATCACAATCATACAATCACAATCATACAATCACAATAATACAATCACAATCATACAATCACAATCATACAATCACAATCATACTATCGCAATCGTACAATCACAATCATAATATCGCAATCATACAATCACAATCGTACAATCACAATCATACAATCACAATCATTCAATCACAATCATGCAATCACAATCATACAATCACAATCATACAATCACAATCATACGATCACAATCATACGGAGACAATCATACAATTACTACTATACAATCACAATCACACAAAAACAATCATACAATCACAATCATACGATGACAATCATACAATTACTACTATACAATCACAATCACACAAAAACAATCATACAATCACAATCATACAATCACAATCATACAATCACAATCATACAATCACAATCATACAATCACAATCATACATTCACAATCATACAATCACAATCATACAATCACAATCATACAACCACAATAATACAATCACAATCATACAATCTCAATCATACAGTCACAATCATACAATCACAATCATACGAAGGCAATCATACAATTACTACTATACAATCACAATCATACAAAAACAATCATACAATCACAATCATACGATGACAATCATACAATTACTACTATACAATCACAATCATACAAAAACAATCATACAATCACAATCATACAACCACAATCATACATTCACAATCATACAATCACAATCATACAATCACAATCATACAATCACAATCATACAATCACAATCATACAATCACAATAATACAATGACAATCATACAATCTCAATCATACAATCACAATCATACAATCACAATCATACAATCACAATCATACAATCACAATCATACAATCACAATCATACAATCACAATAATACAATCACAATCATACAATCACAATCATACAATCACAATCATACAATCACAATCATACAATCACAATCATACGGAGACAATCATACAATTACTACTATACAATCACAATCACACAAAAACAATCATACAATCACAATCATACGATGACAATCATACAATTACTACTATACAATCACAATCACACAAAAACAATCATACAATCACAATCATACAATCACAATCATACAATCACAATCATACAATCACAATCATACAATCACAATCATACATTCACAATCATACAATCACAATCATACAATCACAATCATACAACCACAATAATACAATCACAATCATACAATCACAATCATACTATCGCAATCGTACAATCACAATCATAATATCGCAATCATACAATCACAATCGTACAATCACAATCATACAATCACAATCATTCAATCACAATCATGCAATCACAATCATACAATCACAATCATACAATCACAATCATACGATCACAATCATACGGAGACAATCATACAATTACTACTATACAATCACAATCACACAATCACAATCATACGATCACAATCATACGGAGACAATCATACAATTACTACTATACAATCACAATCACACAAAAACAATCATACAATCACAATCATACGATGACAATCATACAATTACTACTATACAATCACAATCACACAAAAACAATCATACAATCACAATCATACAATCTCAATCATACAATCACAATCATACAATCGCAATCATACAATCACAATCATACAATCACAATCATACAATCACAATCATACAATCACAATCATACAATCACAATCACAATATCGCAATCATACAATCACAATCGTACAATCACAATCATACAATCACAATCATTCAATCACAATCATGCAATCACAATCATACAATCACAATCATACAATCACAATCATACAATCACAATCATACAATCACAATCATACAATCACAATCATTCAATCACAATCATGCAATCACAATCATACAATCACAATCATACAATCACAATCATACAAAAACAATCATACAATCACAATCATACAATCACAATCATACAATCATAATCATATAATCACACTCATAAAATTGCAATCATACAATCGCAATCATACAATCACAATCATACCATCACAATCATGCAGGCACAATTATAAAATCAGAATCATAGAATCACAATCATACAAAAACAATCATGCAATCACAATCAGGCAATCACAATCGTACAATCGCAATCGAACAATCAGAACCATATGATCACAATCATACAATCACAATCGTACACTCTCAATCATACACGCGCCATCTTACAATCACAATCATACAATCACAATCATACAATCACAATCATACAATCACAATCATACAATCACAATCATACAATCACAATCATACAATCGCAATCAAACAATCACAATCATACGATCGCTATCGTACAATCGCAATCATACACTCACAATCATTCAATCACAATGATACAATCACAATCATACAATGACAATCATACGATGACAATCATACAATTACTACTATACAATCACAATCATACAAAAACAATCATACAATCACAATCATACAATCACAGTCATACAATCACAATCGTACAATCACAATCATACAATCACAATCATACAATCGCAATCATACTATCGCAATCATACAATCACAATCGTACAATCACAATCATACAATCACAATCATTCAATCACAATCATGCAATCACAATCATACAATCACAATCATACAATCACAATCATACAAAAACAATCATACAATCACAATCATACAATCACAATCATACAATCATAATCATATAATCACACTCATAAAATTGCAATCATACAATCGCAATCATACAATCACAATCATACCATCACAATCATGCAGGCACAATTATAAAATCAGAATCATAGAATCACAATCATACAAAAACAATCATGCAATCACAATCAGGCAATCACAATCGTACAATCGCAATCGAACAATCAGAACCATATGATCACAATCATACAATCACAATCGTACACTCTCAATCATACACGCGCCATCTTACAATCACAATCATACAATCACAATCATACAATCACAATCACACAAAAACAATCATACAATCACAATCATACAATCACAACCATACAATCACAATCATACAATCACAATCATACAATCACAATCATACAATCACAATCATACAATCACAATCATACAATCGCAATCAAACAATCACAATCATACGATCGCTATCGTACAATCGCAATCATAGACTCACAATCATTCAATCACAATGATACAATCACAATCATACAATGACAATCATACGATGACAATCATACAATTACTACTATACAATCACAATCATACAAAAACAATCATACAATCACAATCATACAATCACAGTCATACAATCACAATCGTACAATCACAATCATACAATCACAATCATACAATCACAATCATACTATCGCAATCATACAATTACAATCATACAATCACAATCATACAATCACAATCATACAATCACAATCATACTATCGCAATCATACAATCACAATCATACAATCACAATCATACAATCACAATCATACAATCACAATCATGCAATTACAATCATATGATCATAATCATACAAGAACAATCATACAATCACAATAATAGAACCATAATTATACAACCACAATCAAACGATCACAATCATACAATCACAATCATACGATCACAATCATACATTCACAATCATACAATCACAATCATACAATCACAATCATACAACCACAATAATACAATCACAATCATACAATCTCAATCATACAATCACAATCATACAATCGCAATCATACAATCACAATCATACAATCACAATCATACAATCACAATCATACAATCACAATCATACAATCACAATCATACAATCACAATCATACAATCACAATCATACAATCACAATCATACAATCACAATCACAATATCGCAATCATACAATCACAATCGTACAATCACAATCATACAATCACAATCATTCAATCACAATCATGCAATCACAATCATACAATCACAATCATACAATCACAATCATACAAAAACAATCATACAATCACAATCATACAATCACAATCATACAATCATAATCATATAATCACACTCATAAAATTGCAATCATACAATCGCAATCATACAATCACAATCATACCATCACAATCATGCAGGCACAATTATAAAATCAGAATCATAGAATCACAATCATACAAAAACAATCATGCAATCACAATCAGGCAATCACAATCGTACAATCGCAATCGAACAATCAGAACCATATGATCACAATCATACAATCACAATCGTACACTCTCAATCATACACGCGCCATCATACAATCACAATCATACAATCGCAATCAAACAATCACAATCATACGATCGCTATCGTACAATCGCAATCATACACTCACAATCATTCAATCACAATGATACAATCACAATCATACAATGACAATCATACGATGACAATCATACAATTACTACTATACAATCACAATCATACAAAAACAATCATACAATCACAATCATACAATCACAGTCATACAATCACAATCGTACAATCACAATCATACAATCACAATCATACAATCGCAATCATACTATCGCAATCATACAATCACAATCATACAATCACAATCATACAATCACAATCATACAATCACAATCATACTATCGCAATCATACAATCACAATCATACAATCACAATCATACAATCACAATCATACAATCACAATCATACAATCACAATCATGCAATTACAATCATATGATCATAATCATACAAGAACAATCATACAATCACAATAATAGAACCATAATTATACAACCACAATCAAACGATCACAATCATACAATCACAATCATACGATCACAATCGTACGATCACAATCATAGAATCACAATCATACAAAAACAATCATACAATCACAATCATACACTCACAATCATACGCTCACAATCATTCAATCACAATGATACAATCACAATCATACAATCACAATCATACGATCACAATCATACGATCACAATCATACGAAGACAATCATACAATTACTACTATACAATCACAATCATACAAAAACAATCATACAATCACAATCACACGATGACAATCATACAATTACTACTATACAATCACAATCATACAAAAACAATCATACAATCACAATCATACAATCACAATCATACATTCACAATCATACAATCACAATCATACAATCACAATCATACAATCACAATAATACAATCACAATCATACAATCTCAATCATACGATCACAATCATACGAAGACAATCATACAATTACTACTATACAATCACAATCATACAATCACAATCATACGATGACAATCATACAATCAGAATCACACAATCACTATCATACAATCACAATCATACATTCACAATCATACAATCACAATCATACAATCACAATCATACAATCACAATCATACAATCACAATAATACAATCACAATCATACAATCACAATAATACAATCACAATCATACAATCTCAATCATACAATCACAATTATACAATCACAATCATACAATCACAATCATACAATCACAATCATACTATCGCAATCATACAGTCACAATCATACAATCATAATCATATAATCACACTCATAAAATTGCGGTCATACAATCGCAATCATACAATCACAATCATACCATCACAATCATGCAATCACAATCATACAATCACAATCATACAATCACAATCATTCAAAAACAATCATACAATCACAATCATACAATCACAATCATACAATCATAATCATATAATCACACTCATAAAATTGCGGTCATACAATCGCAATCATACAATCACAATCATACCATCACAATCATACAGGCACAATCATACAATCACAATCATACAATCACAATCATACAATCACAATCATACAATCACAATAATACAATCACAATCATACAATCTCAATCATACAATCCCAATCATACAATCCCAATCATACAATCACAATCATACAATCACAATCATACAATCACAATCATACAACCACAATCATACAATCCCAATCATATTATCACAATCATACAATCACAATCATACAATCACAATAATACAATCACAATCATACAATCTCAATCATACAATCCCAATCATACAATCACAATCATACAATCACTATCATACAATCACAATCCTACAACCACAATCATACAATCACAATCATACTATCACAATCATACAATCACAATCATACAATCACAATCATACAAAAACAATCATTCAATCACAATCAGACAATCACAATCATACAATCACAATCATGCAATCACAATCATACAATCACAATCATACAATCACAATCATACAATCACAATCATACGAAGACAATCATACAATTACTACTATACAATCACAATCATACAAAAACAATCATACAATCACAATCATACGATGACAATCATACAATTACTACTATACAATCACAATCATACAAAAACAATCATACAATCACAATCACACAATCACTATCATACAATCACAATCATACATTCACAATCATACAATCACAATCATACAATCACAATCATACAATCACAATCATACAATCACAATCATACAATCTCAATCATGCAATCACAATAATACAATCACAATCATACAATCTCAATCATACAATCACAATCATACAATCACAATCATACAATCACAATCATACAATCACAATCATACGATCACAATCATACGAAGGCAATCATACAATTACTACTATACAATCACAATCATACAAAAACAATCATACAATCACAATCATACGATGACAATCATACAATTACTACTATACAATCACAATCATACAAAAACAATCATACAATCACAATCATACAACCACAATCATACATTCACAATCATACAATCACAATCATACAATCACAATCATACAATCACAATAATACAATGACAATCATACAATCTCAATCATACAATCACAATCATACAATCACAATCATACAATCACAATCATACAATCACAATCATACAATCACAATAATACAATCACAATCATACAATCACAATCATACAATCACAATCATACTATCGCAATCGTACAATCACAATCATAATATCGCAATCATACAATCACAATCGTACAATCACAATCATACAATCACAATCATTCAATCACAATCATGCAATCACAATCATACAATCACAATCATACAATCACAATCATACGATCACAATCATACGGAGACAATCATACAATTACTACTATACAATCACAATCACACAAAAACAATCATACAATCACAGTCATACGATGACAATCATACAATTACTACTATACAATCACAATTACACAAAAACAATCATACAATCACAATCATACAATCACAATCATACAATCACAATCATACAATCACAATCATACAATCACAATCATACATTCACAATCATACAATCACAATCATACAATCACAATCATACAACCACAATAATACAATCACAATCATACAATCTCAATCATACAGTCACAATCATACAATCACAATCATACGATGACAATCATACAATTACTACTATACAATCACAATCATACAAAAACAACCATAAAATCACAATCATACAATCACAATCATACAATCACAATCATACAATCACAATCATACAATCACAATCATACGAAGACAATCATACAATTACTACTATACAATCACAATCTTACAAAAACAATCATACAATCACAATCATACGATGACAATCATACAATTACTACTATACAATCACAATCATACAAAAACAATCATACAATCACAATCACACAATCACTATCATACAATCACAATCATACATGAGTGATGCCCATTTGGACGCCGACCGTTTGGACGCGTCCCGATTGGACGGTCCCGATTCGACGCGTTCCAATTCGGAGCGGTGCCGATTGGACGCGTTCCAATTCTAAGCAGAGCTTATAGAACATAACCTAACCAAATTTAACAGCTTCGAATTGGGACGCGTCCAATCGGCACCGCTTCGAATTGGAACGCGTCGAATCGGGACCGTCCAATCGGGACGCGTCCAATCGGTCGGCGTCCAAGTGGGACGCCCCCTCATACATTCACAATCATACAATCACAATCATACAATCACAATCATACAATCACAATAGTCCAATCACAATCATACAATCTCAATCATACAATCACAATAATACAATCACAATAATACAATCACAATCATACAATCACAATCATACAATCACAATCATACTATCGCAATCGTACAATCACAATCATAATATCGCAATCATACAACCACAATCATACATTCACAATCATACAATCACAATCATACAATCACAATCATACAATCACAATAATACAATGACAATCATACAATCTCAATCATACAAACACAATCATACAATCACAATCATACAATCACAATCATACAATCACAATCATACAATCACAATCATACAATCACAATAATACAATCACAATCATACAATCACAATCATACAATCACAATCATACTATCGCAATCGTACAATCACAATCATAATATCGCAATCATACAACCACAATCATACATTCACAATCATACAATCACAATCATACAATCACAATCATACAATCACAATAATACAATGACAATCATACAATCTCAATCATACAAACACAATCATACAATCACAATCATACAATCACAATCTTACAATCACAATCATACAATCACAATCATTCAATCACAATCATGCAATCACAATCATACAATCACAATCATACAATCACAATCATACGATCACAATCATACGGAGACAATCATACAATTACTACTATAAAATCACAATCACACAAAAACAATCATACAATCACAATCATACGATGACAATCATACAATTACTACTATACAATCACAATCACACAAAAACAATCCTACAATCACAATCATACAATCACAATCATACAATCACAATCATACAATCACAATCATACAATCACAATCATACAATCACAATCATACAATCACAATCATACAATCACAATCATACATTCACAATCATACAATCACAATCATACAATCACAATCATACAATCACAATCATACAATCACAATAATACAATGACAATCATACAATCTCAATCATACAATCACAATCATACAATCACAATCATACAATCAGAATCATACAATCACAATCATACAATCACAATCATACAATCACAATCATACAATCACAATAATACAATCACAATCATACAATCACAATCATACAATCACAATCATACTATCGCAATCGTACAATCACAATCATAATATCGCAATCATACAATCACAATCGTACAATCACAATCATACAATCACAATCATTCAATCACAATCATGCAATCACAATCATACAATCACAATCATACAATCACAATCATACGATCACAATCATACGGAGACAATCATACAATTACTACTATACAATCACAATCACACAAAAACAATCATACAATCACAATCATACGATGACAATCATACAATTACTACTATACAATCACAATCACACAAAAACAATCATACAATCACAATCATACAATCACAATCATACAATCACAATCATACAATCACAATCATACAATCACAATCATACATTCACAATCATACAATCACAATCATACAATCACAATCATACAACCACAATAATACAATCACAATCATACAATCTCAATCATACAGTCACAATCATACAATCACAATCATACGAAGGCAATCATACAATTACTACTATACAATCACAATCATACAAAAACAATCATACAATCACAATCATACGATGACAATCATACAATTACTACTATACAATCACAATCATACAAAAACAATCATACAATCACAATCATACAACCACAATCATACATTCACAATCATACAATCACAATCATACAATCACAATCATACAATCACAATCATACAATCACAATCATACAATCACAATAATACAATGACAATCATACAATCTCAATCATACAATCACAATCATACAATCACAATCATACAATCACAATCATACAATCACAATCATACAATCACAATCATACAATCACAATAATACAATCACAATCATACAATCACAATCATACAATCACAATCATACAATCACAATCATACAATCACAATCATACTATCGCAATCGTACAATCACAATCATAATATCGCAACCATACAATCACAATCGTACAATCACAATCATACAATCACAATCATTCAATCACAATCATGCAATCACAATCATACAATCACAATCATACAATCACAATCATACGATCACAATCATACGGAGACAATCATACAATTACTACTATACAATCACAATCACACAAAAACAATCATACAATCACAATCATACGATGACAATCATACAGTTACTACTATACAATCACAATCACACAAAAACAATCATACAATCACAATCATACAATCACAATCATACAATCACAATCATACAATCACAATCATACAATCACAATCATACATTCACAATCATACAATCACAATCATACAACCACAATAATACAATCACAATCATACAATCTCAATCATACAATCACAATCATACAATCGCAATCATACAATCACAATCATACAATCACAATCATACAATCACAATCATACAATCACAATCATACAATCACAATCATACAATCACAATCATACAATCACAATCATACAATCACAATCATACAATCACAATCATAATATCGCAATCATACAATCACAATCATACAATCACAATCATACATTCACAATCATACAATCACAATCATACAATCACAATCATACAACCACAATAATACAATCACAATCATACAATCTCAATCATACAATCACAATCATACAATCGCAATCATACAATCACAATCATACAATCACAATCATACAATCACAATCATACAATCACAATCATACAATCACAATCATACAATCACAATCATACAATCACAATCATACAATCACAATCATAATATCGCAATCATACAATCACAATCGTACAATCACAATCATACAATCACAATCATTCAATCACAATCATGCAATCACAATCATACAATCACAATCATACAATCACAATCATACAAAAACAATCATACAATCACAATCATACAATCACAATCATACAATCATAATCATATAATCACACTCATAAAATTGCAATCATACAATCGCAATCATACAATCACAATCACACCATCACAATCATGCAGGCACAATTATAAAATCAGAATCATAGAATCACAATCATACAAAAACAATCATGCAATCACAATCATGCAATCACAATCGTACAATCGCAATCGAACAATCAGAACCATATGATCACAATCATACAATCACAATCGTACAGTCTCAATCATACACGCGCCATCTTACAATCACAATCATACAATCACAATCATACAATCACAACCATACAATCACAATCATACAATCACAATCATACAATCACAATCATACAATCACAATCATACAATCACAATCATACAATCACAATCATACAATCACAATCATACAATCGCAATCAAACAATCACAATCATACGATCGCTATCGTACAATCGCAATCATACACTCACAATCATTCAATCACAATGATACAATCACAATCATACAATGACAATCATACGATGACAATCATACAATTACTACTATACAATCACAATCATACAAAAACAATCATACAATCACAATCATACAATCACAGTCATACAATCACAATCGTACAATCACAATCATACAATCACAATCATACAATCACAATCATACTATCGCAATCATACAATCACAATCATACAATCACAATCATACAATCACAATCATACAATCACAATCATACTATCGCAATCATACAATCACAATCATACAATCACAATCATACAATCACAATCATAATATCGCAATCATACAATCACAATCGTACAATCACAATCATACAATCACAATCATTCAAACACAATCATGCAATCACAATCATACAATCACAATCATACAATCACAATCATACAAAAACAATCATACGATCACAATCATACAATCACAATCATACAATCACAATCATACAATCACAATCATACAATCACAATCATACAATCGCAATCAAACAATCACAATCATACGATCGCTATCGTACAATCGCAATCATACACTCACAATCATTCAATCACAATGATACAATCACAATCATACAATGACAATCATACGATGACAATCATACAATTACTACTATACAATCACAATCATACAAAAACAATCATAC